>NC_133752.1:200206310-200523530 GCF_036562045.2 Rhinolophus sinicus
TCCATGTAGTTTCCAGAAGTCCCTCCTCTCCAGGGAGGCTGTGACCCCAAATTAAGCCAAAGACCTTGCTGAAACTGTCCAGCAAGGGTCCAGCCTCCTGCCCTGGCTGGGTTCCACCCAAGTCAGTCCTTAGAGGCTGGTGACAGCTGTGCCCTGTGGGCTCCCACCTTCCACGTTGTACTGCTGGTCCAGCTGGACCCCACAGAAGTGGGGGACAGTCCTCAGGGTGATGTAGAGGCTCTGGGCCATGCTCACCTCAAAGCAGTTGAAGTGTACCTGGAGCTGGGCAGATACAGGTGTGAGCCAGGTGGACCTGGGGCCTCTGCCCACCCGCCTGTAGCCAGGCCAGCTGCACCTGCCACAGCTGGAACCCAGGGTCTGCAAGCAGAGGAGAGGGGACACCCATTCCTTGGGCCTTGGGTGGCAGAGCCCAGGGCAGATTGTGGATCAGTTATCCGGGAGGGGAGAGCAGACAGGACCAGGCCAGGGGACAACTGCTGCTGCCTGGCAAAGGCTTGGGGCTGGACGGCAGGTCTGGGTAGGGCCCTGGCCTCACCTGCTGCCCCACCTGCTGCCGGCGGGAGGCCCTGGAGACCCGCATGCTGTGACAGTGTGTCTCCTGGGTATCCAGGCTCATGGAGCAGGCCTCCAGGCCCCGCAGGCTCTCTGGTGGAGGAAGGGGCCAGGCAGGCTCGTCAGACTGTGGCAGTGAGACCCCTCCTCCCCTCCTGTCTGGGACGTGCAGTTAGCAGGGCCCCTCTACCTACCCTCCCCTGCCCACCCCCACTTGTCGTGGGATTAAAGGAGCCCTGAGAATACCGCCCCATTTCCTGGGTGTTAGCCCTCTCACCATGCAGCGTGAGGGAGGCGTGAACACGCAGGAGCAGGGAGCAGCCATCCTGGGGGGCACACTTCATAACGGTGGAGAGCATCAGAGCCTCCAGGACTGACCTGGACATGGATGGAGGGGGTTGCCGGCAGAAGCTGTTGAAAACGTTCCCTGGGGAGGGGAGAAGGAGGGTGAGTGCACAGGGTTCCCTGGCATCTGGGTAAAGCTTTGTGGGTGGTTGGGCCAGGGGGCAGGCAGTCTGGGGAGGGGGCCTCCTTATCTTGCCTCAGTGCAGTCAGGGTACCAGTCCCCTGGCGAGTGGTGGGCCCCTTTTAGCATACAAGAGATGAAAGAATTCCTCATCAGAGGACCCAAACTACAGAAAAGTGTTAAGAAAGTCCTTGTGATATGAAGGAAACCGATGCCAGATGGAACTGTATCAGAGGCATAAAGAGCTCCAGACATGGAAACCATGTGGGTACATACAAAACATACTTCCTTGTCATTTAAATGTGTCTAAAAGACAATTGAATGTTTAAACAAAACAAAAAAATGAAAATGTCTGGCAGGGCTCAGCACACGTGTGAAAGGGACAGGAATGAGTACAGCAGCATGAACGCCCAGAGGGGAGATGTGGAACTATCTGTAGTAAGATCCTTAGGCTATACACGAAGGGTTACCATGAGTTAAAGGTGTAGATTGTAACCCCAAAGCAACCACTAAGAGTTTGAGCTGGTAATCAACAAAGGAGATAAAGTAGAATTCACACACACATAAAAATCTCAATCCAAAAGAAGGCAAAAAGAAGGCTAATGGAGAAGAGATGGAACAAATAGCAGGATGACAAATTTAAACCTAACCGTATCAATAATCACATTAAATGTAAATGTTTAACTACCATAGTTAAAAGACAAAGATTGGGGCTGGCCAGATGGCTCAGGTGGTTGGCTCTCCGTGCTCCTAACGCCGAAGGCTGCTGGTTCGATTCCCACATGAGCCAGTGCCAGATGGCTCAGTTGGTTGGAGTGCAGGTTCTCAACCACAAAGTTGCTGGTTCAACTCCTACAAGGGATGGTGGGCTGTGCCCCCTGCAACTAACAATAGCAACTGGACCTGGAGCTGAGCTGCTCCCTCCACAACTAAGACTGAAAAGACAACAACTTGACTTGGAAAAAGTCCTGGAAGTACACACTGTTCCCCAATAAAGTCCTGTTCCCCTCCCCCCACAAAAAAGGCAAAGATTTTCGGATTGTATAAAATAGCTAGACTCAACCCTATGCTGCCTATGAGAAATGTACTTCAAAAAAGATACAAATTGGTTAAAAGTAAAAGGATAAAAATGAAAAGAGACATGACATGCTAATAATAATCAAAAGAAAGCCAGAATACCAGAAATAGATTTCATGGCTAAGAATATTACCAAAGATTACCAAAGATTACCAAAGAGAGGCATTTCATAACACTACAGGCAGCAATTCATCAGAAGGACATAACAATCCTATATGCTTACACACTTAATATCAGAGTTTCACAATACATGAAATAAAACTGATAAAACTACCTGGGGAAATAGATGAGCCCACAATTATAGTTGGAGATTTCAATAGTCTTCTCTCTATAATTGACAGAACAAGTAGGCAGAAATCAGAAAGAATACAGCCTGTACAACACAATCAATCAACCTTTGATTGACGTTCTAGAACACCCACCCAATGGCAGCAGAATCTGCATGCTTTTCAAGTGTACATGGAACATTTATCAAACTAGGCCATATTCTGATCCATAAAACAGCCTCAATAAATTTAAAAGGATACAAACGATCGTGTTTGACCAAAATGCAGTTAATTTAGACATCAACAAAATATTTCTGGAAAGATCTCCAAATATTTGTAAAGTAATCAGCACACTTCTAAAGAACCCATAGGCCAAAGAAGAAATGAAAAGGGAAATTAAAAACGACTTTGAACTAAATGAACATGAAAAGACAACATATTTAAAAATTGGATGCTACTAAAGCAGTACTTTATGGGAAATTTGTAGCACTAAACTCCTGTATTAGAAAAGAAAAGATCTGAAACCAGTGACCTCAGCTTTCACCTTAAGGCACTAGAGAAAGAAGAAGAAATGCAAACCCTAAAGTAATACACTGTTTTAAGTCAATTACATCTCAGACTGGAGAAAAAAAAAAGAATAAGAAACTCAAAGTAATCAGAAGAAAGGAAATAATAAAGAACAGCGTGGCAACCGATGAAATAGGAAACAGAAAAGCAATAAAAAGTCAATGAAAGCTCCATGTTGTCAGAATGTGTTCCATGCCACCCATCTCTCCGTGCAGCATGAAGTCTCAGTTTCGCAAACGGCCATGTATTTAGTTCTCATCCGCATTTCTGACAGGCTGCGCTACTTAGCAGAGCGTCATGGGGACAATATCCCATGAGTCCCTGCTGGTTGCACCTTTATACCTGAAGTTTTCAGTTTTTCTTATAACACTGTGTAAATGGGAGGCATAGGTTACGTTGATTTGGTATTTATGCACTGCAATGCGATGGCTACTATAACCATAGTTACCACCTCAGTCACGCCACATAATTATCATTTCCTTTTGTGGGACTGGGATAATTAAGACCTAGGGTCTTGGCAAGTTTGCTGATTATAATACAATATTGTTGCCTGTATTCACTATACTGTGCGTTATAGTTTTGCTGTCCCTTTTCTTCTAGCGTAAAATGCTGCGATTGAAAAATCTGATACAATATACCTTTCTTTCCATTATAAATTCTGCCAAGAGACCCATAAGACTTGTCCTCTTTAAAATCCAGTGGTTTTACTAAAATACATTTTGGTATTGGGTATTCAGAATTGGTATTCTTAGGTGTGTGGCTTGCCCTTTCAATATCTAGTTTCAAGAAAACAATTCTTTTTAATCTCTTAAACTGTAGTTCTTAGTGTTCGTTCTGTTGCTTTGGTCTTCTTCAGATGTCATCTGTAGTTTGGACATTCTTTGGCTCTGCAACATTTACCCTTTATGCGCACATCATTTTAATCTCACTTTTTAATTTCTTTTTGATTTTTAAATAATTGATTTCTTCTTTTTCACTCAAGGCACTCAGCATTGGGTCTATTCACTCTTGTGCTCTTCTAATGTAGTTTTTCTAAAATGTTTTTCTTTTATTTCTAATTCTGAGTGTTGTCACCTCATTTTTGAATATTTTAAATTTTTGTTCATATCATTCTTACGTCCTTTTCTTGAGTGTGCTAACCCATTTTGAAGCGAAATGTTAGTTTGGGGATTTTTTTCGCCTTCTTGGTGCACTCCCACTGTTTGTTGGGATGTCATTCTATTCTTTATTCTCTTTTTATTATCATTGCTCCTCTGGAATGTGTCCTTGATATCATTCCATTCCTTACATTTATGGGAATTGCGTTTCCCTGAGCTTTCAGCAGGAGGCTTTGTTCTGGTGGCTTTTCTCACGTCACAAAGCTCCCTCATCCATTGATTTTGTGTAGCATTGAAAAATATGGTGGATTGCTTTTTCAGTTTTGCCCTTTCAGGATTGCTCTTTCCCCTCATCTGCGTCTCTCTGTACCCCGTTTTTATTGACTCTGACATCCTCATTCTGCTAATCCTTGCTGCCACTCCAGACTTCTCTGTGTGGGGCCAGCTCACATAGCCCAGTGGGGACAGTGGGGCTGACCGTTCCTCTGGCCCCAGCAGCCACTGGACTGGGGCAGCCCTGGCTTCCGCTGCTCTTCCCAAGTTGGCTGCACACTTTCCAGGGACTCCTTGCTGTCTGTTTGGGGTTCTCCTGCACTCGGTCTGCTGCCTGCTGCATAGATGCCAAAATCCCACACGCCTGCAGTGTCGGCCTCTCCTCCGGTGCTGGGAGCCTACACCTCACGCTGTTGTCAGCGTTGTCACCCCTTGTTTCAACTGTCATTGCTCTGTTGGCATCTGAGCATTCAGGGATGCCACCCCACACTGCCACCACCATCTCCTGGAACAATGGAGGAAAGAAAGGGGCAAAGAGGGGACTCGCTCTACCAGAGACAGCATGGGTCAGCAAGCGGGGAGGGACAAGGACGGAGACAGCGTGGCCTTGCTCAGATGTGACCGCTGGAAATCCAACATCTGGCAGAATCTGTAGAGAGCTGCGAAGTGGGACCAAATCCGAAAGAATGGCACTAACACAGGATAGAAAAATTTAAATAAGAATGAAAGGAAGGAAGGGAGGTTGGAGGGAGAAAGGAACACAGAATTCAAAAGATGGCAAAGAACAGGGGTAGAAGAAAATGTAACCAAGGGTTGGAGGGACATTCCTCGGGCGCCTCCATGGACAGAACGTCTGAATAAGGACCCAGGCTCAGTGAAACAAGGAATCAAAGGCAGACGGCCAAACAGCGGGACAATTGGAGGGGACATACCCATCGACCAAGGAACAAGGGGAGGCCCCAACAGCCCGATTTCAGAGGCAATACACGCAGGAGAAATGCGCTTATGGGCAGATTTGGCTGACAATTAAACTACTGGCTCGGAGTGACGGAATGGTAACCAGGGAGGGGGACAGTCGATGGGCCCCAGTGATGGCAGAGGAGGACACAGCTGCAGGCTGAGAAAGCGCAGTGGGACCCCGCAAGGTGACCCAGTGGCTTGAGTGAGTGACCACATTCAGGACAGAGAGACTTCTGCAGGCCCTCATCAGACACCTCCCCAGCACAGCCTGCGGGAGACGTGTGTGGACAGGGTCCATGGCAGAGAGAGCCCCGGAGCTCGGGCCACAGCAGCTCGCCTGGGAAAGCGGTGGCTTTGGCCCTCCGCTCGGAGGGTCCTGAAGCAGAATGACCAGCGACGTGAGTTGACACCAGTAAATGCCCAACAACCACTAAACCCACAGCTGGTCACGCGATGGTGGTACCGTGGAAACGGCCTGGGCTCAGGGCCTGTGCTGTGGCTCCACGTGGGCCACGCTGCCCCTTCCACCCAGCCTGCTTTACCATCTCCACAACTTCGGAGGGGATCTGAGGAAACAGCACCTCTTGAGGTGAAGAAACATTTCATTAAAGTTTAGCCGTTTCTTTATTTTTTCTTATTTTAAATGGCATAAGGTAATTTCATTCTTATAGAATATTTCAGTCTATCCTATTAACTTACATTTGCCTACAAAAATGTCTCAACAATGGTTTCCTAGTGCAAATAATACTTAATTCTGTATGGGGGCCTTGGAGCGAGATTTAACTTTCCTGCTTATATAATACATTCCAAGTCACTTATGTTCCTTTTAGTAAACAGTGTTACAAAGACAACAAAGCTGTTTTGAAGTGGGGTATCATTTTACATTGGGCAAACATGGGAAAGTCTCATAAGAAAAAGAGGGCGTTTCTGTGTGTTGCTGGTTGGGATGTGGCCTGGCTTGGCCACTGCGGAAAGCCACGTGACGTCGTCTAGTAAACCAGGAAAGAATGTGTGACCGCTACATCCAGCAAGCCCACCATTGGGCATGAGCACCTGGCTGTGGACAGGGACAGGCCCAACCCCAGGGAGGATAAGGGGACCCTGGTGGCCTGGGTGGCCTGATGACTGGGAAGGATGTACTCACGGTTCATGTGGTTCCTGCAGGTGAAGCCCTGGAGACCAAACAATGAGAGGTGGTGAGAGGTGAGCTCGGCCACCTCCTGCCCCAGCTCCTGAACCCAGCCTGGATGGGCCAAAGAGTCACTCAGACCCTTACTCCCCAGTGGGGTGTGAGGGGGCCACAGTCCTTGGTCCCTCCTCGGTATCTGGGGGCACTGGCCCTGTGAGAATCCAGCCTGAGGCCGGCACACAGTGGTCACTCAGTAAATGGTGCGACTTGGACCTGTGGACCGTTAGGCCTCACTGCCCCCGGCTACATGCACGACTACCAGGGCAGGTGCTGCCCGTGGCTCCGCAGGGCACGGGCCGTGCTCAACAGCGACACCGAGTGGCAGCAAGAAGCAACCGCAGTGGTGACCTCTGCTCCCTTCCTCGGAGAGAATTGACCCTCTGGAGACCT
The DNA here is from genome assembly GCF_036562045.2 of Rhinolophus sinicus. Classification (NCBI taxonomy): domain Eukaryota; kingdom Metazoa; phylum Chordata; class Mammalia; order Chiroptera; family Rhinolophidae; genus Rhinolophus; species Rhinolophus sinicus. Next base: position 200,213,169 of record NC_133752.1, read on the forward strand.
AGGAAGCTCTGACAGTAGGCTGGGGGCTCAAGATGGAGACCCTGACTTCCTGCTGGTGGCACAGGTGGGACAGTGGAAGAATCAAAGTCGGGTCCGTGTCTATTCTTTGCATTTGGGGAGCACTGCTACTGGCGAAATCCCCCACCCACCCCGTTTCTAAACAAGTTTTCCTTTGGGGTAGGAGCGTTTCCCAGCATCCCTACGGTAACAGCTGGTGAGGCAGGGCGCACTTGCGGGCGCGTTCCTCTTGGCTGAACTCCAGGCCAGTCTTGCATCTCATCCATTCCCCCACTAATGTCTGTCCTCTGCTCCATGTCGCAAGTCTGTCTGATCTTCACCCCGCTGTCACCACCCCATTTCTGACCACCATGACGTCTCCCTAGAGACTGCTGGCGTGCTGCTCCTCTATCTCCAGCTGCCACAAAACCTACCGCGGTCAGAGGAACAGACTGCCTTGGACACCTTCTCCCTGCAGCCCTGCCCACCAGCCAGAGGCAGAGACCCCAGGGGCTCCTCCAGGCTGGCCAGCCCACCTGGGCGCCCCCTCCAGCTTGTGACTGAGCAGGGTGTGGGGAAAGGCAGGAGTGGGCAGCTGGCCCAGTGTGTGCAGGAGACAGCAGAGCATGCTGGGGAGACCCACGCAGGCGGGGAGATGTGGGCTGTTTGGTGGAGACTAGGGAAAGGGCTGGCCCCGTGCCCTGGGCCTTGCGAGGGGTGGGGCAGCACAGGGATGTAGAAGTCCTGGGTTTTCTGTTGGGCTTCTTGGGGCTTCCCGGCCAGACATTGAGGGTGTTTGTGGAGAGGGACCCCTGAGCCGTCTTTGAGGTGGGGTCTGGAACCCTCGTGCTGCCCTCACTGGGCCTGGGCTCCCACTGAGGTTTCCTGCTCCCTCTCCTGTCCTAACCCCTCCTTTTGAACCTGCAGCAGCACCCCCTCCTCCCTGAACCCCACTGGCCCAGCGGGGCACCTGCGGGGGGGGGGGCAGCAGCGAGCTAGAGCGAGGGCAGTGCAGCCCTCTTCTCCCTCCCTTCCTTGTCCCTCTCCCTCTCCCTCTCCTCCCTTTTCTTGGAAGATTCTTTCCCTCCTCACAGCCCGGGGGGAGGGGTGGGCTCAGTCCTCAGCCTCTGACCATCCTGTCCCTTCCCAAGGTGGGATGGCCCCGCCCTGGCCTCCACTCCCACACCAGGCTGCCCCCAAACATCAGCTCTCTGTGTCTGATGGGCGTCTCAAACCCCGCATTTCCCAAATGAGTTTCTTCCCCCACCACTTGCCCCCAGGCTCCCATCTCAGGACTGTCTCCTCCATCAATCCTGAGGCTCCTGAGGCTCAAGGCTACCTAAGGCCAACTTCTGTTGTCCCTCCCTGTGCATCCAGGGCCCAGGGCCCAGGGCCCGTCCTGCCAGCTCCACCCCCAGCAGTCCCTTAACCTCCCCGTCTCCACTGTGGGGCAGGTCTGGGCTGCTGTCCCCCAGCTGGACCCACCTGTTTCCTCCACACCCACCAGCAGCCTGAGAGCACCTCTCCCAGCCCCACCCCCGTGGGTCCCTGCGCCTCTGATCTGAGCTCAGCCCCCAGCCTCCGAGGCCCTGCCTGACCCTTGCCCCTGCGCTCTAGTCACCCCACTCTGTCCCTCACTGAGCTCCTGGGGTCCGTCCGCTGGACACACTCCTAGGCTTCTTGGAGCTGCCTTTCTTCCTGAAAGAGGACCAAGTGTCCCCAAGTGTCCCTGGGGGCCTGGCCACCGCCCAGAGGCACACATGACGAGCCTTCACCCCAGGCCGCCTCTCCCCTCTGCCCTTTCTCCTCTTCTCCTGAGCTGTCGTCACCACCTCAGTCTAGTTTTGTGTGTTTTCCCCAAGTAGAACACAGTTCCCGAGGGCAGGGGCTGTGTCTGGCTCCCTGCTTCCCCCACCCAGAACAGTGCACACAGCAGGTGCTCAGTGAGGACCCCTCCCCATGGCCATGACACCTGTGCTCTCTCCATGCCATGTCCCCCACTGCCCACGGGACACCTTCCAGGCCGTATCCCGCTGTGCCGGAGGCACCTCTTGGGACGCAAGCACACTTTTCATAGCAGGTGCTGCGGGAACCCTCCCTCAGGTGACGCTGAGTCAGCCTGCTCTGCCCTGAAAAGTCCCGGGACACCACCGATTCTGAGCTGTGTCCTTGCCCTGCAGCCCCTTCCCGCCCAGGATGAGCATGTTCCCCGAAGCATTTCCTTAGTGGATGTCCACACAAGCCCAGATGCCCAGATGACACAACGTGGCTCAGTGAAACAGGAGGGCTCAGGCTGCCCCTAACTCAGCCCCTCCGAGAGGGAGGGTCACAGGTGTGCCAGCTTCCCCGGCGCCCTGGCTCTCAGCAAACATTTCCCAGAGCAGCACTGCAGGGTCCCCAGACCCCAGGTCCCCTCAGCCTCCTGTCACCCACTGCCTCCAGGGCCCCCCCCATACCAAAGGTGCCAGGTTAGTGCTCACCGTCGGAGGAACCAGCGCTTAAGAGGGAGTGGGGGCTCACCTGGGAACAGGAGAGACCACATTCTGTGACCCGGGGGATGGCCAGGCTGTGGTAGGTGCTCCAGGTCAGGGAGAGGAGTGTGACTGCCCACCTGGCCAGCATTGCCCGGTGGCCACCACTGCGTGGTGTGTGCGTCTGTGTGCGCGCGGAGAGGATGAGCTTGCAGAAGGCTGTGACAGCTGCTCCTGCCTCCCCAGTCTGTGGCTCCAGCCCCAGAGACAAAAAGAAAGCCTCTGGAACAGACACTTCCGTTCCCAGTGGAACACAGCCCAAGTGGGCCGGCTGAAGCCACAGCCCCACAACTTCCCGCCTGTCCCAGCTCGCCTTGGGGCCCTGGACTCTGGCCAGACGCCCAGGGCCTTTCTAAGCTGCCAAAGACTCCTGGAAACTTGAGTTTTGGGGGCCCCAGGTAACTGGGTTCCCCATGGGGTTAGTGGCTGGAGCAGGGCTGGCTGTGGGCCTGTGGGACCTAGGAGGGATCCCACACACCCCACGGTTCCTGGGTACACCCCTATTTCTCAGGCAGCCATCCTGATGGCAGGGGATGGACAGTGGCCAATGACCCCGGTTGTCTAGCTCGGCTGTGCCAGCCACGGGAGCGGGAGCCATCCTGGGTGCCTGCACCCCAGAGCTGCCACCTCCAACCCTGACCCCCTTGGGATAGCTCTCTCCTGGAATGGGACCTGGGACTCCACCCCAAGTCCCGAGTGGCCCCGTCACCCTTCCGGATGCGAAAGGCTGACCCCCCTTGCTGAGCCCTCGTGTCACTCCCTCACACGAGGACAGTGTCCCAGGGCCTGTAATTCTGGGGCCTGGCTTCTGTTTGGGGCATCACTCCACAGTCCTTTTCTCATTTGAATCTTCCTGCTAGGGAGAAATTTCCAGGCAGAGGCTCACAGCATCCTATCTGCCTTCAGCCCCACCGGCCACATGCAGGGCAATGAGCAAGAGAGAACCAAGGTGCCACTCTGGGCCCCTCGGTCCCTTCCCTCCCTGGGCAGGCCCTGAGTCCATGTCCAGCCCTCTGCCTGCACCTGCCAGGCAGGTGAGTACCTCTGGCCCCAGGAGGGCCCTGTCCCATGAGTGGGGGGCATGTGAAGGGTTGTATGGCTGGGAGCTCTTAGGTGTGCTGGGCCCAAGGTGGCTGGGGGTCTGCCTGGAACCCCAACAAGGCACCCCAAGTGTGGAGGGGAGCTGACCCAGAGTGGCACCATCCCCAAGCCGGGCAGCCCAGGCAGGCAGGTCCCTGGGGCGGCTGTCAGTGCAGACCAGGCAGCACTGGGCAAGGTGTTCCATGAAGTGGACTCAGGCCCCAGGCAGGAAGGAGCTGGGAAGGACACTGAGTGCACGTTAGCGCAGTGTGGGACCTGCCAGCAGGCACCACCCAAGGCCATGGTGCTCACCTCCCTGCCACTGGCCTGGGTGCCAGAGCCCTATGCCCAGCCTCCCTCCCTCTGGGGCTAGCGTCTCAGCCCTGCTTCTGCCTGATCTGTGGTCACCGCAGGGCTTGGGCACCCTGTCCTGCACTGTCAGGAAGGTGAAGCAAATGCGGATGGGGCCCCCACCTCCAGCAGTGTTCACCTGTGGCTACAGTGAGAGAGAGAGAAAGAGAGAGAGAGAGAGGGAGAGAGAGAGAGAGAGAGAGAGAGAGAGCACTCCCTATGCCAGCCTCCACGACCGGTGGCGCGGTCACTGCTATACCAGATGACTCTATGGCACAGTCTGTCCTTAGAGCCAGGAGGCCCATGTAGCCCAAGAAATACCCCAATGGGCCCCTCATGCCCCAGGATGGGCCCACCCCACCAAGTGACATACCTGGCTCACTGAACGTGCCATCTGATTGCCAAGGGACCACAGGTGATCAGAACTGGACAGCAGATCCAACTATGTGACTTCATTGGGGGCAGGCCCGTGGGGGGAGAAGCATGGTGGGGATGGGCCCCTCTCCCTCAGGGCTCCTGTCTTGTCTCTGAGGGCTGGGGGCTACAGACCCTCCCACTGTCGACAAACAGCTGGCCCTGGCAACTCCTCACAGCCCACCCCCAGTCCTGTGTGGACTTGGGGGCCTAGAACACCCAGCCTGAGCCCACAGAGTCCACAGGGGCTCCCCCCACCCTGGGGTTCCAAAGTCCGCGAGGCTCACTGACAGCCAGAGGGCCCAGAAGTCCAACTGTTGTGGGATGTGAGAGTCTGGCCCAGGGCGGGCACCACTTGCACCCCCTCGTCCAGGGCCATGCTGGAAGGAGACACGAGTGCAAAAAGCCTGGACCAGCAGAGCAAGACTTGTTGAATAAATGAATGAATAAGTCGCAGCCTTGTCTGAGCTCTGGCTAGAGATGGGGAGCTTTTAGCAAGGAGGGGCTCCACAGGAGGAGCACCTTGGAGAGGGGCAGCTCATTCTCCTCTGCCTGCGCTGGGGCAGGGACAAGGCGAGGGGTGCGGGTTGTGGGGTGGGGCACAAGTTGGGTTTGGGATACACGGGGTATGGATGTGAGCATGGGGCGCAGGCATTGGTATGCGGTGGGGGCTCCATAAGAAATACCACGGTTAAGATTGCACAATTTCGCTAAAATAGCTCTGTATACAAGGTCCCTCATCTACGTGGAGATTCCAAAGAAACAAGCCGCGCTCTGGAGGCTTCGACGCGTCCGTCGGGTCCTGGTCCTCCGTGTCACGGCGTTCCTGGGCCGCCAGGCCGGCCGAGCGGCACGAAGGAGGCACCGTGCAGGACCGCGGTGCAGAAGGAGCGGCAGCGCTTGCAGGACCGGGCGGGCGCCAGCGAGCTGCAGCACACTAGACACGGCAGCGTGGGGAGGTCCCCCGGCAGCCCTGGGGGAGAGAGAGAGGTCCTGAGGCCGTGCACACCTGCCTGGAACACTCTCAGCCCACCTGCCCAGACGGCTTGCACTGGCCAGACCACGCCCACCAGCCCAGACCCCGCCCGGAGGCCACCCACCAGACCCATGGAGTGGTCCATCAGTGCATGAAGTCACGCCCACCACCCAGACCACGCCCATTGGCCCCAGAGAGGACACCTGTAGTACCCCGCCCCTCAAGGCCACCCTCATCCGCTGAAAGTCCAGTCCCAGCTAGGTAGCTTCCAAGCCTACCTACTCCCACACAGACCCCACTCTGTTCCCCGCCTCAGAAAACCAGAGACCTCCACTCAAGGCAAGGAGTGGGGTCCTGAGGGCGTAGGGTCTCTGGTTTGATGGCAGTGGGTGTGGGGAGGTCCGCCTTGCCCTGCTCATGTGCTCTCATTCCCCACCCTAGAAGCCCGGATGGTCCCAGCCAGGTGCAATAGGTGGGCCCAGGGCAGCCACCCTGGTCCTGCTAGTCCTCTGCCTGTGGGGAAGCAGTTGGAGGGCTTGCTGCAGGAAATCATGAGCAAGTTCAACTGCCCTGGAGCTCATAGCCCCATCACCACCATGAGCCTCCCCCAGAGCCAGCAGGGGCGCCTGCCCTCAGCGCAGGAGCCAGCGGTGCCCAGCCAGGGCCCCTGGACTGTTTCTCAGCCTGTGCTGTGTGGAGGGTGCCTGCAGACCCACAAGGAGGTGGCTCCAGGGCTCACATGGGCGCGGGCAGGCACTGCAGGGCCCCTGGCCCTCTGACCCCCATCCTGCCTCCTCTTGTGGGCCCTCCCACTGTGCCTGAGGGGAGCCACTTTCCCCAGCCCTCTTCCGCCCTGAACTGCCCCTGGCCCTCCTCAAGACAGCCCAGGCCCAGAGAGACCCAGCCCTTCTGCCCTGGCATTCCTGAGCTCAGACCCCTGGAGCTCGACCAAGATGGGGGGCACAGTTGGGGCTGGATGCCAGGAGACAAGGGCCAGTTGGCAGCTGCCCATGCCCTCTGCAGGCACGCTGGACCGGGACCCAGAGCTTCAGGCACGTCAGTGGCTGGAGGGGCTCTGAAGGGAGATTGGTGTGTCAGGGCCACAAGTTCACCAAGCGCTGACCGATGGGCCCCTGCTCCCAGTGTGAGGCTACTCTGCCCACTAACTGCCTGTGGTGCACTAGCGGCTGTGGCAGAACTACTTCATGGGCAGGGGGGCTCTGTGTTGGCCATTGGCCATGCAGCTGGGTGGCCCAGCAGAGGCTGTCACAGGCAGGCCCCTGCGAGGCCACTCCACCCCCCCCTCCCTGTGGGGACAGATGGGAGCTGCTGCTTCACAGGGGTTTTCACAGTTCCTCCAACACCCCAGGGCGGGTGAGGCCAGCAGGCAGGTGAGCTCTTAAGACCCCCCAAGAGGCCGGGCCCTTGGCCAGACTCCTGTGGCCTCCACCCTTATCCTCTGGGCCCCAGCCACTGCCCTCGCTGAGGCCATTTCCCAGGTCTCTAGCCAGCCCTCCTCAGGCAGTGCAGTGCGTTGGTGCCAAGACCCTCCTCTCCTGTCTGTGCTGGGGCTGTGTGTGGCCCTTAGTGGGATGGGGAAGGGGGAGGAGGGGGGAAAGATGGGGAAGGATGGGCGCTCCCCAGGCGATCAGGGCCTCAGGGTACTTCCCAGCCAGCAAGGCCACCCAGGAGCACCTCAGGCCCTGCCAGGACACCAGCTTGCCGGAGCCACCCACTGCCAATGGCCTGGCTGAGTCATTCCTCCCCGTATTCCTGGTGGGGTCTGGGTGGAGTGAGTAGTGATGGGGCCAGCCAGTGCCTATGCAAAGCAGCCTACAGCTTCCTGGAGCCTGGAGCAAATGCTGAGCCAGAGCCCGGAAACAAGCCTCCCCAAGGGGCCGGGGCCGCCTGGCCCACAGGACAGGCCAGGGCATGCGTGGCAGGCCCATGAAAGTGTGGGAGGCAGGAGGTGGGGGCGTGGACGCTGGGCACAGGGTGGGGAGGCCGAGTCTCGGGGGTAAGCAGGCACAGCGGCCAAGGGTGGCGGCTGTGTGGGGCAGTTCTTTGCCCACCGATGCAAACCGGGGCTCAACAGGGCCCACCATGGAGCCAGAAGGGACGAGGCTACGCCAGCTCCAAGCCAAGGACTGGGCCAGGCTCCGGCTAACGTGCCAGGCCGCCAGGCCACCAGGCCATGAGCTCGGGCTCCCCGCGGTGTGTACGATGGAGGAAGGAGAAGAGGGAGCCCTGGGCCCTGGGAGAGGGTGTGAGGAGCTGAGAGGTCTGGGGTGAAAGAGGGAGGAGGGAGGCCGGTGGAGGGGACAGGGGTGTGTGCAAGAACTCTCGCTCTGGGGCCCAGACCAACCCTTCTGGGGAAAACCACCAAACCGGGCCATAAAATACGAAACACATCTTCTTAAAAGCAACACAAAACTGGCACAGTAGCAAGGAATGACTAGGTCAAGGCCAGGGAGGGACCCCACAGAGCCCTGAGAGCTTCCTTCTGAGGCTCTGCCAGCTCAGGCTGCTGGCGCCCAGGTCCTCAGGCCTCTAGGGTGTGGGGAGCAGAAGACCACCCTTAAGAGGTGTGATAGACACACCTCACTGAAGCAGCAACCCTGAGGGCTATGCCTTCCCTGCCCTGGGGACTGCAGGCGGGGGAGCTCCCAGGTGCTGAGCTATGGGGGGAAATCCCAGAGCACGCAGAGCCTGTCAGCCCCCAAACCATCCATACAAGAAATTCCTGAGAAATCCTGGAGTGGGGGCGGGGTGGGCACCAACGCTTCCCACTGTGGATTTCAAGCGATGCCTGAGCACCTTCCGTGGTAGTTTGGCAGGGCAAAGACCTGCGTTCTGAAGGAATGCAAAGAATCCCCACAATTGATTGTTTAAAGAAAATGAGCTGTTTATCATAAAATGTGAGAACTTGCCAGCAGAATGGGCGGTGGCACAAGCATGAACAGATTAGAATCATCAGACCTCATCAGACGCTGAATAACACTGACTGTATATCTTCAAATACTATTTAGAAATGATAGGCAAGGGAAAGAAACTCCAAAAATGACCCAATACCTTTAAGCAGCACTTCTAAAACAATGAAACTATTATAACTAAACTTAACATTTTAACAGATGGATTAATAGTGTGCTAGACACCAATGAAGACAGAATGAACTGGAAACAGATCAGGAGACTTTCAGAATGCAGCACAGGAAACAAAGTGAACAAATGAAAGGGAGATTCAGGGAGAGACTCAGGTTTAGCAAACATCCCTCTGAGTTCTGGTGGGAAGGAGGGAGGGAGGGCAGGAGATGCGGGCGATTTAAAGAGATAATGGCTGAAAATGTCTCCTAACTGACCAATGCCACAAGTGGCACGTTAGAGGAGACCACGGAACCCCATTACAGTAAATAAAAATAAAGCCACACACCCAGACGCAGCATTGAAACAGGCTTAACAGCAGGCAAATGAGGCACGGCTCACTTGGGAGAGCGAGGAGACCTGCTGATTTTCCGAGAGCAGCAGAAAAAGCCAAGATAGGAGGACAATGCCCTCAAGTGCTGAGACAAATGCCACCAACCTGGACTCCTCCTGCAGAGAAACTATCTCATCCCCCCAAAAGCGTGAAAAAGACATTTGTAGGCCAATAACTAGTCTGAGTGTGTCCCCACCAGGCGCTGCCTAAGGGACATTTAGAGAATGTGTCTGCAGCAGAATGCACGTGGGTAAACCTAAACATCACTGATGTACCAGTAATGGGAATTAAAATGGCTAGTGGGGTTAAAAACCCACAAACAGCAGGACAACAGCAAGAGTCAGAGGGAGTGGGGGCTTCAAGTGTCCCGAGGTTTGGGGGTCATCGTGTTGTCTGGGTGGGGGTAAAAGTACGACTTTCTTAACTTTAGACTTTGATAGCTTAAGCACACGACTAGTGATTTTGAGGCAGCCTCTAAAAGACCAGAAACAGAGTGTATAACCTCCAAACCAGAAAAAGGAAAAAGAGGGCAGGGAGCCATCCCGTGGGCCTTCCTTGAGGAGCCCTTGAAGCTGGGTGAGCACCTCTAGGGGACCTGTGGCTGCATTAGCTCCTACAGGGTCGGAGGCACCCAAGCCCAGGAACAGACACAGCGAGAAACGCCTCCAGCTGGAAAGGCCTAGGAGGGCTCAGCCTCCCGCCCAGGCCCAGGGCTGGGCGCCTCACCCTGCGTGCGCTCAGGAAGGCCCCACGTGGTGTTGGGACAGAGAGATTGTAGGTGGTGAAGCAGGGCCCAGCTGGGCCCCCTGTACTCAGAATGCTCAGGGATGCCCGGTCCCAGTTCCTGCTCCTTATCTTAGAAGATCACCTTGTAGATGCTTGCTAATTACAAACTCTATCGCTTAGCATTTTCCCAGGTTACTCCCCCACCGTTTGGGACCCAGCGCCACAAGATATGACGACATGGGTGGAGGGGGGTGGAGGGGGGTGAAGGGTGTCATGAAATGAGAACAGACTCCCAGGATGTCCTGCAGCCTCTGGGAGAACGCCCTGATTTTCCTTAAATACCCCCAGCCGGTCTGAGAATGTTACAGCAGTGTTTGGAGGTGTTAACCCGCTGCGTTCTCAGACCACCGGTGCTCTGATAATAAATGCTTATTCTATGACCCAGTCGGTCTTATTCTGCTTATTCTCCACAGTTGGTCTATTAGCTGAGTGGCGCAGGCAGCACGAGCCCCGGACTCCTTTGGCCTCGGGTTACAGTGGCACTACATCTGTATCTTCAGTTTGAGATTTGGATCTCTGGTGTGGTTTGATTTGACGGGTGTGGTTTGGCTTGGGGCTTTTTGAAAACTTTTCTTTCTCCCTTCCTTCCTGCTGGGCCTTACTGCTTCTGCTTGCTGTGCACGCCACTTTCAAAGTGTCTATTTGCTTCCAGCCCAGTGCTGGCCCTGTGACTTGGGAGAGGTTTTACATCTGTGTGGGATTCACACCTGGCTCCAACTTTAATCTACATAACATATGCAAAGGTTGCCAATAACTGGTTTAACTGCACCTTCCCCTACCCCAACGACAAAGCCAAACTCAACAGAAAATTCCACTATGGCGGAAGCAATTTACATCCTGGTTAGAAAATATAAAACTTGAGACCAAACAAAGTCTCCACCCAGTAGTTTGCTGTAGTTCCCAGCAGATTCTGCCCAGCGGACCCTCCTCTGACTTCAATGAACCTTCCTTTTATATTTCTACCTGACTCATGAAATCTTTCACGGCCTGCGAGCAAGCAGACACAACACGTGGTGCCCTCAGCTGGACAAGGCAGCTCCTAGAAAGGTTGTGGATTTGAGCCCAGAGAAGCCCGATGTGTCCGAAGCACCTAGGACTACATGTAGAGGGCGTGTGGATTTGGGAACACAAAGTTAGCGAGAATACAAACGTGAAAAAAATGTCCTTTTGGAAAAGTGATATTGCAAAAGGACTGACAGCCGGCAAGAGGGGCGGTGCTTCTGCCTTGTGCAGACCTGACCACCCAGCTTTCTAAGGCCAGAAGAAAACGCCCCCCTCACGCACAATGTGCTTTCGTGTCCTTCATGGAAGGCCACGGAGGATGATGTTTTGGAACTTTCAGAGGGCAGAGCCGAGACTTGCTGCAGAAATGGAGTCAGGAGTGTAATCACAGTGATACAGGCCAATGAGTAGCCCCCCCACACACTGAAAAACTTTTAAGTTTTCTTTCCAGAAGGACTTTTAAGTTTCCTTCTCCTTAAGTGTCCTCTGCCCCAGTCTTTCAGCTCCTCCCCCTGCTTTAGGTAATTACCCTACAACTTGTGATTCATACTTGACTGTAATCATTGAAGCCTAATGTTCTCTCCTACCAGGTCGGGGCCCAGCTCCTGCACAATTGACGCCACCTGAGTGATTGGTTGAGCGGCCACAGGGTCTATAGAGCTAATGGATTTATTAATTAAAGTCAATTTTTCCTTATTCAGGGACCTTGGGATACAGAGGATACCCCAGCAAGATTGCCAGTCCCAACCAAAGAAGCCAGCACGGTCTTCCAGGAGGATCTCGGGACCCCTTCCTCTCATCTGAGATCAGAGAAGGCGAGAGTTCCATGAATCCCCCAATATGTCCCAATAGGTGGGTGGGGACAGCTCTACGCCCCTGCCCAGCAGGAAGCAGATACAGAAGAAAAGACCTTCTCTCCCTTAACTTCCCATAGAGATTTTATGGGGATCACGTCTCTCAAAGGGAGAACAAGGCAGGCAGTTAGAGACAGGCATCGGGTCTCTGCGTTCCTGCATAATCCACAGAATGTGACCAACCGCCCAAAAGACCTCCCCTCTCTGCCCAAAACGTCCCCTTTTCATTGTAATTATCTACCCCTATGTGGGGACAGAGCCCCAGAGAGCAGTTTCCAGGCTCTCGGCCTCACGAGGAAAGGTGCTGGCTCGGCCTCATGAGGAAAGGTAGATGGCCATCAGCTGTGACTAGTTGGCCATCAGCTGCTACTGGTTAGCCATTAGCCACTGATATAACTGCCGTGGCTACACTAGCAAGCGTGGACTGCAGCTAGCAAGTGGGGTTGCTTGGCAGAGAAGTGGATGGCGGGTTGCGGATCGTGTGGCTCCTGCCTCCTGTGTCTCCAACCCAGCCGCCAGCGAGAATATAGTGGTGTGACTCCCCTACCTATGGCTCCGTAGGTGTTCCTTTTAGGCCTCACGGTGTCCTGCGTTCTTGTGTGGGGAGCAGGAGCTGAGACCCTGCATGACACCCTGCATGACACCATATGAGGAACAAACGGGTACAAAATACCCAACTAGATTAAACCAGCCACTGAAACCTGTGCAGTAAAGTCCACAACTACCTTCATTTCACCTGGGCCTCATTATACCATCATTACAATATCATACATATGCCGGGAAGTTCATTAATATAATTATAACAGACTGAATTCTGGGAAGGAACATGCACAGTATAAAAAGAGGAGATAATACTCTCTTGTCAATCACAGGTGTCAATCAAGTGGTCCGACACCCGGAAAGGAACAGCACATTCTAAAAAAAAAAAAGGGATGAAAACTCCAAGTCCTCGCCGGTCAGCAACTTTGAACCTTGCTTTTGCTCAGGGGCCCACTCCAAACCCTTTGGAGTGTACTTTTTCTTTTGATAATAGCCTTGAGCCATTTTCTCTGCTCGGGTCCTCTCCTATCTCTTTGGAGTGTACTATCTTTTTTAATATACTCCTTTTTCACCACTTTATTTCTGTGCCTTGTTCAATTCTTTGCTCGAGACGCCAAGAGCCTGGACACCGCGCCAAGAAGAGTCCACTCTCCAATAACAACAGCACAGAGCCTGCCCCTGAGAGGGGCTGAGGGTTTGCCTGTGGGATCGCAGAGTGCCGTGGACCAGCTCCCCATCCTATTCTACCATGCGGTGTGTGCACGTGTGCGCACGTGTGAGCATGTGAGTATTGTGTGTGTGAGCATGTGTGTCAGCATGTGTGAGCATGTGTGCATGAGAGCATGTGTGTGAGCATGTGTCCGTGTGACAGCATGTGTGTGAGCATGTGTGCGTGTGACAGCATGTATGTGAGCATGTGTGTGAACATCGTGTGCGTGTGAGAGCATTGTGTGAGAGCATTGTGTGAGAGCATGTGTGTGAGAGCATGTGTGTGAGAGCATGTGTGAGCATGTGTGCGTGTGAGAGCAGTGTGTGAGCATGTGTGCGTGTGAGAGCATGTGTGAGAGCATGTGTGCGTGTGAGAGCATGTGTGTGAGCATGTGTGCGTGACAGCATGTGTGTGAGCATGTGTGCGTGTGACAGCATGTGTGTGAGCATGTGTATGTGAGCATGTGTATGTGTGAACATTGTGTGCGTGTGAGAGCATTGTGTGAGAGCATGTGTGTGTGAGCATGTGTGCGTGTGAGCGCATATGTGTGAGAGTATGTGTGTGAGAGAGCATGTGTGTGTTGAGCATGTGTGCACGTGAGAGCATGCGTGTGAGCGTGTGTGCATGTGTGTGAGCATGTGTGCATGTGACAGCATGTGTGTGTGAGCATGTGTATGTGAGCATGTGTATGTGTGAACATCGTGTGCGTGTGAGAGCATTGTGTGAGAGCATGTGTGTGTGAGAGCATGTGTGTGAGCGTGTGTGAGAGCATGTGTGTGAGAGCATGTGTGTGAGAGCATGTGTGAGCATGTGTGCATGTGAGAGCATGCGTGTGTGAGCATGTGTGCATGTGTGTGAGCATGTGTGTGCACTCAGGTGGATCATACGGGAGAGGTCCTCCTCAGGTCTCATGTGCTCCTTCAGTCTTTCCAGGTACAGCAAGGCCCCAGCCACCCTTCACCTGGGCCATTGATCGTGGCAAAGTAATGTCTCCCTCCAGGACACTGCTTACTGGAGAAACAGTGAGTTCCCTGAGCTCATTGTATGTATTCGGTCCACCTGGGCCACAGTGTGTCACCACTGTGGAGCTGACACACACATGCTGATGCTTATGCTGGGCCATCAGTGATACAGTCCTTCATCTCTGCCCCAGGAGTCTCGTGTCTTCTGCCAGCTTCCACAGGCTAAGTTAATACTTTCTAAGGAAGGATCCCAGACTGGACAACCTGTCTTTCTGGCTTGTAGTTATTCAGCGGAAGAGGGATGGTGTGGAATCCTGGACCTGGAGCCTGTGCTGGGACTGAGCAGGCTTTTGGAGCTGGGGCTGTAAGTGTATTTTGTTTGTCACAGGTAAGTGAATACTGGTGATCAACAGATTGGATTGTCACATAGTTGGTTATTGTTAAGAACACATTCCTCCTCTCCCCGCCAGCTGCAGTGTGTCGTTCTTCACCCACTGACTTGAGTTTGGCCAGTGGGATGTGTGCAGATGTCATGGGAGTAGAAGCCTTTGTGCACGGGCATGGCTTGGCTTGTCTCTTGTCTTTACACCATCTGCCACGTGAAGAAGACACCCTGGGGGTCCACTGGTCCCAGAACAAGGACACACATGGGGCAGATCTGAACCCCACCTGCAGCCTGGAGCCCCGCTCATCATTTCCCAGGAGCACCCAACAGTGCTGCAGCCGACCAGAAGACATGTGAGACATAAACACTTGTTGAAGAAGTACCACTGAGGTTGGCAAAGGGGCTGTTTTGTAGCATTATTGCTGCAGAAACATGAAAAATAAAGGCAGACAGACAACTGGAACAGAGTCAAGTCCAAACAGCGAACATCATATATGCAGTCACCTGTTTTATGATAATGGTACAGCACAGTGAGGGAAGCACAGTGTCTTCAATATAGAAACATAATGACTCTTAACATCACACCAGACACTAAAACAATTCCTGATGCAATACAGATCTACATGTGAAGGTCAAACACTACAACTAATATGGATACGTTTAGAAAAATATATTTATAAGAAAACGGAAGTGCAATTTTTAGGACTTTGAGATAGACAAAAATTTCTCAAACGGAAAACAAAAGTGCTAATCATAAAAGAAAAAATTAATATTGAAATATACTGAAATTAATCATTTATGTGTATCAAAAGATGTGATTAAGAGCATGAAAGACAAATCACAGAATGAAGAGACACTTTTAATACCTATACCCACCAAAGGACTTGTATCCAGAACTACTACAAGTCACTACTAGAATGGCTAAAATAAAATACAGATAATATCTAGTGTTGACAAGAGTATGGAGCAACGGGGACACTTGCACATTGTGGTGGGAGGGACACTGGCACAGTCACCGTGGGAATTCCTTAGGAGTGTCTACCAAAGCTGAGTGCATGACCCAGCAACTGCATTGCAAGAGAAAGGTGTACACATATTTACCAAAGTCAAGAATGTTCTTAGCAGCACTGTTTGGCATAGTCTGAACGAGAAACAACATAAATGTTTACCAACAGGAGAATGAATGAGTCAATGTGGTTGAGAATGAATTTTAACGACATCCAAGAAAGTAAATCCAGCCATATAGCAAACCCAACATCAAGTTGGATTCAGTCCTGGAATGCAAGGTTGGTTTAACGATCAAAAATTGATTGATATTATTCACCACTTTAATAGTACAAATGAATAAAAGGTGATGATAGCCTCAGATGCAAAAAAGTTCTTGAGAAAATCCACTACACATTTATAATAAGAATCCTTGGTAAGGATTAAAAGAAACTTAATATGCTAGAGAGTCTATACATTTATATCTATATATCATACCTATATCTTTATAAAGACCTAGAACAAATGACATTCTAAATGAGGAAAGGTTAGAAACAGTCCCTTTAAAATGGGGAGCTCAACAATGGTGCCCGACATTGCATAGGCAGTTCTAGCCAGGACAGTAAAACAAGACAAAGGCATTAGAGGCAACCAGGCTGGAGTGGAAGGCAGAAGGCTGTTTGTAGAAAACTCAAAAGAATATACAAATATTTAGGAATAATGAGAGAGTTTAGAAATATGGTTGTACAGAAGATTGACATGTAAGAGTCAGCTGCAATTTATACACCAGCAGAAACAATGAGAAAAGTCAGAGATGACAACATGGGCAGTAGTATCAGAACATCAAGTAACTAAGAATAAATCTAATTAAAAATGTATAGCATCTCTATTGGGAAAATTAGGAAAAAAATTTTTTTCAGATAAAGAAAGTGAAAATTATAAAATTTAAAGATTTAAATAAATGGAGAAATATACCATGCTCATAGGTAGGAAGATATGATTTCATTAGTTAATTCCCCCAAAATGGATCTGTGGATTCAATGGAAATCCAACCAAAATCTCAGTAGGAATTTCTGTGGAACTTGATAAAGACAATTATGACATTTGTACAGACAGGAATGAGGCCAAGAAGGACCAGGACCATGAGGAGGATGAGCAGAGAGAGTCAACTTACCCCACCCAATATTAAGACAGCTTGTCATGGGTGCAGGAGATGAAACTATACCAGTGGAACAGACCAGATGGTCCAGAAACAGACCTCCACATGTACACAAGTGGGATATCAGTTCATGGGAAGGGGAGAAAGGGACTTTTCAATATATAACTGAAAAAAATTGCTCTCCAAAAGGACAAGGATAACATTTGAATCTTACCTCCCACCATATGCAAAAATCAACTTCAGATGGATTAGGACTCACATGCCAAAAACAAAATTTGAAACTCTTAGCAATAAATGGAGGCAGATAATCTTTTAAACTTCAGGGAAGGAAAATTTTCTTAAGACAAAAATAGCACTGACTAAAACAGTCTGATAATTTTGGTCACATTAAAATTCACGGTCTTTTTTTATTTCTTCATCAAAATATGCCTGTTAAAAATGGGAAACACAAATCACAATTCACAATAGTTACTCCCAGTAACTCTGAGCACAAATAACCCCATAAAACAGGCAAAAAACATGAAAAGACATTTCCAGAAGAGGTAATTTACATAACCAACAAACACATACTGAGATGTTTAACATAATCAGAGAAACGCAAATCAAGATCACTACAAGATACATTCTTAAATCCATTTGGTGAAAATTAGAAAGTCTGATGACTCGAAGTGTTGATGATTCTGTGGATCTGTGCAATCCCTCCCACCTGCGTGGTGAGAGCAGAAATTGTTTCAAGCACTTTGGAAACCAGTTGGTTGTCATCTCCTGAAACTGAGCGCTCACATGTGCCGTGAGCTTGCAATCCCATCCCTAGGCTTCTACTCACAGGAAACGTTGGCACGTGTACACAAGAGACACGTGTGAGAACATTCTTAGCGGCGCAGCTCACAAAGCAGACCCTGGAAGCAATCTAAATGCACAACCACAGGAAAGTGGATCAATAATGGGGAAATTCTCACACAAAGAAGCGAGCTACAGTGACTTGTAGCAATATAGATAGATTTTAGCAACTTGATATTTAGTGAAAATGTTTGATGGCCTTCTTTTAAAAAATGGCTAAAATTAAAAATCTTTTAAAGAGTACACATAGATGCAAGAAAACTCATCAAAAAGGAAAGCAAGGGTATGATAAGTATGGGATTAAGGATAACGGTTAAAAAGTAAGAAAGGGTAACAGTTACTTCAGGGGGAGATGCAAGGAGATGGAGTGGCCTGATGGGAGGGGTGCATACAGGTCACTGTTTGCAGGTTCTAAGTACATTATTAAAACTAAATAAAAGTGGGCCATGCAAGGACAAACAAACTGTCATGAATCAAGGATTATGATTAATCGGAGTATATATATCTGAGATCCAATGAGATGAGAAAAAAGAATGGAATGAAGGAAGGCCCTGAACAGTGAAATGAAATGAAATGATGAAATGAAATGAAATAAATAAAATGAATAAAAGATATAATGAATGCCAGGAAAAAGTTCATCAGATGATAAAATTGTGTATGTGAAAAACCCGAAAGAATCTTCAAATATGTTATTAGAATCAATAGAAATGGTAGCTGGATCATTGGATTAAAAAATATTTTCACAAAATCAATTTCATTTCTATCATCCAGCCACAATTTGTAGAAAAACTAAAAAGTTGATATTATTTATAACAGAATAAAAGATAAAACACACATCGATCTAAATCTAACCAAGAAAGTGCAAGACAATTATAAAGAAAATTCTAGGAGTTTATTGAAAGACATTCTAGGATAAGGAAATGAAGAGATATACCATGTAAGACTCAATAATATAAATAAATCCGTTCTCCCCAAACTGATACATGAATTTAACTCGATCTCAATAAAAACCTTTTAATTTTTATTTACTTATTTTTTGGTGGATCTTGACAGTCTGATCCTACAACTTTATGGAAGTACAGGGGGGTCGAGAATGGCCAAGTCATTTCCAAACAAGAAAAACAAGCTTGTGGGTCTTGCCTGAGCAGTGCCAAGACACCCTGCAAAGTGACAGAAATGGAAACATGTGGCACTGGCCCAGAGCAGATGGACAGACCAAGGGAGCTGACCAGGAAGGGCAGAGACACCACCACACGGGAGCGGTGGCCAGCAGAGTGGAGGCGGAGCTTCCCGATGGGGGCCTGTTGGGCAGCCATGTCTCACAGCACTTGCCAAATCAATTCTTGGAGCATTCAAGACCAAAATGTATGAGCAGTGCTTCTAGAAGACACCACTGGAGATGATCTTCACAACCTCAGGTAACAACACCAGCCACAGAAATCACCAACCACAGAGGCAAAGGCTGCCCAAATTGAGTTTATTAAAATTAAGGTTGCTTTACATCAAAAGACACCGTAAAGGAACGAAAAAACAAATCATAAAGTGGGAGACAGCATTTGTGAGGCAAATCAACTGAAAGAGAATCCAGAACACACAGAACTCTCACAAATCAACAAGAAAGAGAGCCATGACTCTAAGGACAACTGGACAAAAGACTTGAGAGGGTACTTTCCAGGACAGGACACCTAAGTGGCCATCATACGTCTGAAAATGGGCCATTTTACTGGCAAGTACAAACATGTAGGTGAGCGCGCTCTCTCTCTCTCTCTCTCTCTCTCTCTCTCTCCAGAGGCAAACATCGGATGTCCACGGACGCCACCTGCTGCGATCCTTCTGGCCACACTTACAATACCCAGGGCACTGGTGGAACCGTCTCATCACCTCCACCAAATTCAAGTCCACTCGGAATCTGTGAAATAGGGTCTCTGAGGATGTAATCAAGTTAAGAAGAGGGCACCTGGGGGGGGACTGATCCAACAACGGTGGCCTTATAAGAGGGAGACTGGGACACGGACAGGTTGGGGGTGCGTCTATAAGCCAAGGGACGCCAGGGGTTGCCAGCAGTCAGCAGAAGCAGGAAGAGAAGAAGACTGCTCCCCACAGCCTGTGGCAGAGCAGTTCCTGCCCCCCTGGAATGCTGGCCGCAGGCACTGGGAGGGAGTCGGTTCTGTTGTTTAAGCCGCTGTCGCTATGCAGCAGCTTAACCATTTATTTCCTTGTATCTGCCCCCAAAGAAAGGAGAGTTTGTAACATGGATCCTTTCAGGGACTTTGCTAAACCTCTGTGTTTGCACCTTATGCCTCCCTGTTTGGTCCCAGAAAGATGACTGGACAGTCAATGACAAGTAAGATTCCTCATGGAAGGAACAACTCAAGCCAGACGCAGTGGCGTGGGGACCAACAGGAGAACCCACGCGGTTCACAGAGGTGGGCACAGCCCCCACCTTCCTCAGGCGAAGGAAAGCCTCAGCCTCTGTGGCTGCATTCCTTTCCAAAACCTGCAAGGGAAGTGATTCAATGATGTGCTCTCCATCTATTCATATGCATATAGGTTTTGTCCCTTGGGCTGCCTGCAGGCAAGGGTGATTGACTTGAATGGGTTCCTATTATGATGTGTGGGATTCACAGACCTTGAGATTGACCAGCTTTATCTCCTTTACTTCCCCACTAAACTAATTAAAGCTGATGCAAGGCTCTATTGGGGCTTCCAGTCCTTGAGATTGGGGGTCCCTTGGTCTGCTTAAACTCTATTCATGACTACTGTCTTTTCTTAACTCTGCGCCGCCCTCCTCGCTCCCCACAACTCTTGTCACGCGGGACGCGACAAGCCGCCAAGTCTGGAGCTTTGTTAGAACAGCTAATGAGCTGTGTGCATCTGGCCGGTGGGCAGGTCCCTCCAGGAAAGCGTCTGCCTGTTGAGAGCAGCACAGTATACCATGGAAGAGGAGACACTTCCTCAAAATAGTGGAAGATCTGGAAATCACCCAGATTTCCAGAGGCGAGTTGCTAAGGGGTGGGGCTGATGGGCCTTGGTGACAGAGGGGCATGGGGAGAGGAGGGCAGACAGCACTGGCAGGACTGGGCAGCGATCCACATGTGTGTTTGTCCTACAGACATTTGCTGAGCACACGCTCTGTGCCATCACAGCCCTCAGAAGCTTACGATCTGGGGGAGACAGATGCCCAGCAGACAGATGGACAGATGGGCAAAGGTGCTGCTGGTGCTGGGGCCAGAGAGGGGCAGAGAGAGACCCAGAGAGACCCCGGGGCAGGCAGTGGGAACGGCAGGTCCAGGTATGTCTGGGGAGGTGAGGGCCACGGGGCAGAGCAAGGCGGGACATGGGCCTGACCCGTGACTTTCCATCACACGTACTCTCTGGGCCACTACTGAAAGCAGTGGGGTGCAGACAGCACCCGGCCATCCCCAGGACTCAGGCTGCCCCACCCCGTCTCCCTGTGCTCCCGGCCCAGGCCCGGCCCCCAGGCCATGCGTGGTCAGCTCCATCAGACCTCAGGAAACCAAACACAACAGCCCAGTGATTGCTGGCCCGCCTGCCCGTGGCACTTGGCGCTGTTCAAATCTCGATTTCAACCCCCCCACTCACACTACATCCCATGAGACAGCAAGACAAAGGCTGTCACCCACCTGCTCCTGCAGAGGGTACCCTGGTGCTCAGCCAGCCCCTGGAACTGGGGTGGCAGGACCCCCACTATCCTGACAACCTGGCTGGGTCCAGGCCAGGCCCAGGGTGCCCCACCCCCACCAGCTCCTTGCACCGCCAAAGGCCCTGCCTGGCCCTGCAGGACGAGCCCAAGCCGACAGGGCAGGGGACAGGCCCAGCTCCCCAGTTACCTGATGGCCGGGCTGGCTGACAGAGTGTGCCCTCCATTGTCCCAATGCTCGGAAGCATGGACAGCAGTGAGTGCTCCTTAAATCCGCTTGTATCTGCGTGTCTGTCGCACCTGGCTTTGGTGAGACCCGTTTTCGCGGCCTTATTGTCCACATGTTGAAAGTCACAGGCGGGGTGCTCTACCCTCCCGCCAGACTCAGCGTGGATGGACTTGACTTTGCAGCTTCTCACGGCTGGCCTCTTCAAGGGCTTGGGCAAGGAGCATGAGAGGACCTTAGCGTCTTTCAGTTTCACGTCTTGCTGGGCAGACGTCTGTGAGGGTTCTGGCGTTGGGCCTGGTGAGGCCAAGGGACACCTCACTTTTGGTGGCTGAATGTCCAAGACCGAAGATGGAAACTTAAAGCTGGAAATGGGAGGCATGTGCTTCCTGGCTTTCCTCACACTGAGGCCTTCCACACAGAGGTTGGGCCCATGGGATGGTGGCAGCCCCACAGCAGGCTGAGGAGGGGTGGGTGAGGTTAGGGGCACAGGACCGGCCCCTCGCAGGGCCCAGCCTGGTGGCCAGGCTAAGGCCTCAAAGACAAGCATCGGCCACCCTTCCCGACAGCTGGGCTGCCCACCGGGTCGCTCTTCCATGGCAGCCTGGTGCAGGGTCCCACCCACAGAGCCAAGGTCACCCAGCCTGGCCCCCGGCCTTGCAGAAAGGCTGTCTGCGGGGAGCAGACCCCTGGAAAGACCCTTGAAAGAGGGCATAGTTTTCACTGAGGAGAAGGAGGAGGATGCTACACATCCACAGAGGAACAGCCTACAAGGACCTGGAAGCCATGGACATCCTGCCAGCCCAAATCAGGGGGCCCCCTGCCTGGTGGCCACAGACGTGGGGGCTGGGCAGAACTAGGAGGAAGGCGGGGCGGCCCCGGGGAGTCTGGAGTGACCCCTTCACCCTGTTCGCAGGAGGTGGCCCCTGGGAGGCACCAGGCCCTTGGGACATGGGGCCTGAGGACGGGATAGTGGTCCTCCCTGTCAGGCAGGGCTGGGGTTTGTGCCACTTCCCTGGGCAGGAGGCACAGGTGTTCCCGACTCCCCCTAAGCTCAGTTCCCCCCCAGCACCCCCACACACCCCTAGCACCCCTACACACATACCCCAGCACTGCCCCAGCACCCCCACACACACACACCCCAGCACCCCCAGCACCCCCACACCCCAGCACCCCCACACACCCCAGCACCCCCCACACCCCAGCACCCCCCACACACCCCAGCACCCCCCACACCCCAGCACCCCCCACACACACCCCCAGCACACCCCCACACACACCCCAGCACCCCCACACCCCAGCACCCCCAGCACCCCCCACACACCCCACACACACCCCAGCACCCCCACACACCCCAGCACCCCACACACACACCCCAGCACCCCCACACACACCCCAGCACCCCACACACCCCAGCACCACACACCCCAGCACCCCCACACACCCCAGCACCCCACACACACCCCAGCACCCCCCACACACCCCCAGCACCCCCACACACACACCCCAGCACCCCCATACACACACCCCAGCACCCCCATACACACACCCCAGCACCCCCATACACACACCCCAGCACCCCCACACACACACCCCAGCACCCCCATACACACACCCCAGCACCCCCCACACAC
The DNA here is from genome assembly GCF_036562045.2 of Rhinolophus sinicus. Lineage (NCBI taxonomy): Eukaryota > Metazoa > Chordata > Mammalia > Chiroptera > Rhinolophidae > Rhinolophus > Rhinolophus sinicus. Next base: position 200,235,734 of record NC_133752.1, read on the forward strand.
ACACCCCAGCACCCCCATACACACACCCCAGCACCCCCCCACACACACCCCAGCACCCCTACCTGTCTCCACAGGAGCTCGAAGTTGCCGACGTCACAGCAGCGGTCGTCCCTGCGACCCACCACCACGCTGATGATGTCCTCCTGCACCTGTGGGCAGAGCTGGGCCGTGACAGGCGTGGATGGGTGCATGGTGGGGCTGGAGTTGATCTCAATGAGCCAGGGCCTGAAGTCGCGCCCAAGCACGAAGTCTGCGCCGTATAGCTCGAAGCTGTTCCTGCGCGGCTCCATGCAGCCCTGGGCCACCTGCATGGTGTCGGCCACCACCCGCTTCATGGACGGGTAGATGACGCTGCCCCACATGGACCCCTGGCCCCTCTGCTGCAGGTACTCCTGGAACCGGCTGCTGGTCCACATGTTGTGCTGCGGCAGAAGCGGGCTACGGCCCTTGTCGTTCTTCAGGTGCTTCTGAATGGAGTTGTTGCACAGGTGGATGGCACTGCAAGGTGAGGCCAGGTCAGGCCAGCCGCCCCGGGACCTGGACCCCACCCCTGGCATGAGGCCGCACTCCGACGGCTCCCCTCCTGCTGACCCTCCGTCCTGCTTGGGGGACCAACACACTGTGCCTGGGGGACAGCAGAAGCCCAGTGCGCAGGCCACCAACCAGGAGCCTCTGGCAAGGGACCACCTAAGGGAGCCTCAGTTTCCACACTGGTTTATACCAGTCGAGCTAGTCTTCTGGGAAAGGTTCAGAACTGTGAACTTTTCAATTAATTCGTTTATAGTCTGGCCTTGTTCTAAGCAGGATATAGACAGTAACATCTAGGAGGTTATAAAGCACTGGGTCCTGTCACGGTCATTTTCATTTAAATGAGTCCGGGGGTCTTCCAGCTGGTTCTGGGTGGCGAGAACAGCCCTGTGACTGTGGGTAACTTACACTCAGTAAGACATGAAAGAAGGAACAAGAGGCAGGTACATAGAAGAGCCTGGAAACCAGAACATTGGGGTTGGGGACTGGACATGTATATGTCCTCAGCTTTTTGTCAGGACGTGCCAGACTGGGCGATACCCATTCAGGACCAATCTCAGGGATTCTCCTATCAGCCTGTGAGGGTGTCCCAGACGGAGAAGCGGGACTCAGGGAGTGTAAGGGAGGTGCTTTCTGGGTTTTCTGAAGATCCACACTTTGTGGGAGTGCAGAGTGCTGACTCTGTGCCCGTCCGTGGAGAGCAGGTCGTTTAACCACCCAGAACCTCAGAGTCCCCATCTGAGCCTCACATGGTGGTGGGTGACACCAGACACGGCCTGGGCACCCCCCGTACATGTGGAACCAGGCATCACGTTCCAGGTACTGGGGGAAGCACCATGTGCCCTCGCCCCCAGCGGTGCTGAGCTGACACCCCTACTGACCTGTCCAGATTGTCCAGGGAGAAGCGCTGTGTGGAAAACCGCAGGTAGCTGTCCTTGTAGAACCAGATGGTCAGGGGGTTCCAGTCGGTGACCAGGAACCACTGCCTGATGTCGAACTTGGTGTCATAGATGAGCAGTGGTGTCTCGATGTACTTCTGCACCACCCACTTATTGTCCTTGGCAGAGAGATGGTCTGGGGCCACCAGCTCCAGGATCTCCTCCACGCGGTTCATGCACACTATGTCTGCGAGAGGCCAGGGGCTGTGGGCTGTGGTCCCACAGCGGGCAGCACGGCTGGGTGGTGCAGGTGGGGAAGGCTTTGCCCTCAGGCCAAGGCTGCAGCCTGTGCGGCCCCCACGACTCCAGAGACAACAAAAGGATGGGGAGGGACAGGGATGGGGACAGAGGCACTTTTAAAAGACGGCTAGCAAGTGTGGCGTGTGGCTGAACAAGGGAGCAAGGCCGGCTCTGTGGGCCTCAGAGAAACCAACAGGCAGGGTGTGTGGGGGGTGCTCTGCCAGCTGCGAGGGTCCAGGGAGGCTTCACACCCAAGAGTGACTGGAGGAATGGGGGAGCTGGGGAGGGGTAGGATGGGGAGCACTGATGTTCACCCACATGTGGCACTCCGCAACTTTGCTGGAGGGTTTACAATTTCTCACGCTCACCCCCCAAAGTTAGGCCAAATGACTAGTGGTGACCAGTGACATCTGAGCAGAAATGCCGTGCATCTCTCTGGGCTACAGCATTTAATGTCACCTACAGATCCTCCAGCCCTCTTTGACAACCCTGAAACAAGTAGTGTCACAAGATGGTGGAGGGACTGAGATGGGCAGAGTCCCCCCATGTCATCCCAACCTGCCATGGACAACATGCATGAGATGAACTTGGCGAGAGCTGCTCATGGTCTCAGTGAGGGCCGCTGAGGCTGGGGACTCTTTGTTACTTGGCACAATCTGGCCTATTCTGATTGATATAAGGGTAGAGAAGAGCACCCTCTGCAGAGGCCCAGAGGCACCAATGGCACAAGCATCCTCACAAAATATACAACCAGTTTTTTCAGTTATAGTAAGTTTAGACCTTGTCATCCTGAAACAAAAGTTTAGGACAAAGCAACAAACCACTGAAGTTATCCTGAGCCAAGGGCAGAGACGGGCACGGAGGCAGGGGCAGAGTCAGTGACTGGGCGGAGAGTGGTGCATTCGGTTTTGAACAGGTGGGTTGGAGGCATCTGTGGAGCATCCCTGGGGATACAGGTACCTGAGTGGGAGGAAGGCCTAGCCTGATGGACAGGAGGAGGGAGCTGCCAGCAGACAGAGCTGCTCTCAGGAGAAGCCGACTCAGGACAGAGCCTGGGGAGCAGGACTGCCCCGGCCAGCAGGTGGAGGCCCAGGGGAGAGAATGTTTGAGGAAAGATGTTTAGCACCAAATGAAATAATATCAAATTAATAGATTTTTTAAAAATCACATAAAAATTAACCACTTGTGAATTTAAAACAACAACAACAAATTCTTCCAATAACTTGAGGGGCTAATAGAATATCCAAATGAAAAAATAAGTCTATTTATATTCTCAGGAAAGTGAGAACACCATATAACATAAAGAAGAGATGCAGCTAAGGCCACATACAGAGGAAATTGCATAGCCATGAAGCTGTACTGTTGCACAAGAAAGATTGGAAATAAATAAGCTTAGCATTTAAGTCAGAGCCAAGGGGGGAAGAATGCCTCTCAGGAACATAAAATGCAACCAAAAGTTGATTCTTTGGAAGCAGGAGTAAGATTACAAAACCACCTTGAAATCTTGTTTTTAAAAAAGAACACAGCATTCACCATTAGGAATAAAAAAGAGACTATGGTCATGGCCACACTAGAAGATGAAGCACGAAAGCTGCACACGCGGACACCACGAGCAAAGCCGACACGGTGTGAAGTACCTCTGAGATCTCCCGGGCTCACGGTGAGTTTGTGATGAACCCGAGGAACAGAAAGTCCTCTGTTGCTAGAGACAAAAGTCCCCATCCACTCAGGCTAGCAAGAGCCTGCTGCCACGATCCAAAAAACTGTAGACCTGTTTCACTTAGGAATATTATGGGGACAACCCAATTCACTAGCGGGGCTCAGAATAGACGCCCAGAGACCAGTCCTGTTCAGGTGCCCATTCCTGGGACCGGGGCCATAGGGTGCCTGCAAACCCTGAGTCCCCGCAGACCCTAGCATCCAGTCCACTCTGCTTCCACAGCGGCTGTCCCCACTGGCCCTGGCAGGGGACCTGGCCATCCTGCCTCAGGACTCACCTCGGCCCCGGGACTTGGCCGCAGGCTTGACAATCCAGATGTTTTGAAGCCCATCAATCTCCGTCTGAGGGTTTACGCACGAGATTTTATTCAGTAGAGCCTGGCACTGTGAGAAGTGATTTCTTGAATTGGAGATGTAGACGTCACCACTACAAAGCAAAACCCAGAAGGCACATGAGGCTCTGAGGGCAGCACTCGGACTCCACTGACCAGGGCCGGGTCGGGCAGGCCTAGAGCTTCTGCTGGCCGAGGGGCCGCTGGCACACGACCGTGCAAGGCTGCTCCTGGCTGGGCCGTGTGGAGACCGGGGATCCGATCTGTGGACCCGACTGCATGTGCACCCCATGAGCGCTGTGCCTGGGCTGAGTAGAGGCTGCAGGGAGACAACAGTGGGGTCCCTGTGTGCCCCTCACGTCCATGAGCCCCCCATGTCTGTGTGTCCGGTGGTCAGTGGTGGCTAGGACGGCACTTCACCTGATGGGAAAGCTGAGCAGCCCACGCTGGCTGCACCTGTGTCCTGGAGTGAATGTGGGCTGGTACCAGCTTCATGTCCCACAGGCTGGACTGTCCATCAGACTGGCTGGTGGCTGCACAGTCATGGCGGCAATGGGGCCGGCCCAAGAAGCCACCAAAATTTAAGGGGACAAAGGCAGGGAGGATGGTAGAACTCTTTGAGTGGCTTTAGAGCTTGGTGGCGCAGCATGAAACCCTGGGAAAGGAAACCTGCCCCAGGACCACATCAGGCCCCCACACATGGATGGACTGCAGCAGAGAACCAGGAATGAAGCCTTTGGGGACACAGCTCTGTTCACACCTGCTGGGGATGGTAGGGCACCATGGGAAGAACAGGGAAGTGTGGGGTGTCCCTGAGGATGTGGAAGAGGTCCCCACCTCTGTGGAGCTGAGTTGGGACACGAGAAAGCAGGAGCCACCGGGGGTACAGGCCCTTCCCTGGGTGCAGGGAATGTGGGGACGTGTCACACAGGCCCACATCCCCTGCTTCTAACTGGACATGCTGAGGGGAGCCCAGACCCACCGGGCCCTCCTTTGTAGTAAGAGTGTGTTATCTGACCCGGGATGACAACAGGATGTGGTGGCAGTGGGCACCTAACAGCCCTGGCTGGCAGCAGACTGGCCCCAGAAACCGTGGTGAAATAAGCCAGGTCGCCAAGAGTATCTGCCGTCCTGGTCAAGATCACAGCTGCCCAGGAGACCAACCAACTCATACGACATGAGTGCCATCTCAGTTTTGGTTCAGACAGAAGACAAGAGGCTGGCCTTCCTAGGGGAAGGAACCCCATGTCTCTCCGCCGGGCATCCGAGTTCCTGGCTAGAAGGACGCCTCAGCCAGCGTGGGGGCACTTGGGCAGGAGCACAACATTCACACAACAGGTCATGTGCAAAGTGAGTTTGCACAGATTCATGTCTGTTCTCTATCCACAGTGGGCATCACAGACAGAAAAGAGGCGTGACCCCATCCATTACACACAAAAACTAATTACAGGTTGATGCGTCGTAGAATACCTTCATGACCTTAGACAGACAAAGGCTCCTGAAACAGGACCCGGAAAGCCCTGCCCTGGTAGAAAAACCAAAACACTGGGTTTTATCAAAAATACCTTTAAGAGGTAAAAAGCCAAGTCACGCCCTGGGAGGAGGCACCCTCGATGCAGCGCGTCTACCCAACGGGGATCTGGGAGCATAGACAGAGGACACCAAGAAACAATCAAAAGGGCGGCAGCCAACCTGACCTTGAAATGGGCAAAAGACGTGAACAAGCTCTTCCCAAGAGCATCGTTAGGTGACCAACACACACATGACACCACCAGAGACACCCACACTCACCACCGGAGTGACCGAGAGAGCGAGGCAGCCCAGCTGCCGGGGGCTGTCTGGACATGCAGGAAGGCAGCCCACCCGCCCTGCCGTGGGCGTGTGAGTGACCCTGTAGGACGGCTCTGGAAGTTGCTCAAAACTGGGTCACCCATTTGCCCCATATCAGAATGGGTGAATCCTGTGTGGTCTGTTGACAGGACGGGAGCTACACCGCTGCAGGCAAGGAGGCGCTCCGTGTGTGTGCAGCCTGGACGGGCCTCCCGCACGCGGGGCACAGCCTGAGTGACTGCATGAGTCGCAAGTGCACATGAGGCTGGCAGGGGCGGAGTCAGACAGGACTGGCCTGGGTTCTGCCGGGAAGGGCTCCCAGGGGCCTGATGGGGCCCGAAATGCTCTGTATCTTGATCTGGCGGTAGCCACCCAGGTGGGCACATATGCAAAGTCTCATCCACCTGGACCAATACGGGCGTCCCCTCATCCAGGGGCCTGCATGGCCTCCGCTGTGCTTATCTCCATACACAGAAAAGAAGGAAACAAGGAAGGAAGGGACAGAAATGACCCTGGATAGTGCATGTGGGCTGCGGGTAGACCCTGCAAAACCGTCACTGACCTCCCTGACTTGCTCACTCGGCCAACAGCTGCTCACACAGGGGGTTCCTGGGTCACCTCTGCCCAGCTCCTCTCTGTTGGCTGCTTTGAATGGGGTGCTGGGCCCCTGGCCCTGGGAAGGACTCGGCCCTCAGAAGAGGGGAGGAAATCCAGGGTCAGCCTTTGGGCCCCGGGGAAGCGAGGGATAACGAAGGTCAGGAGGACCCAGGAGGCCTGGGACAAGCAACAGCTGTGCCAGCGCCGAGCACCTGGGGCCAGCCAGAGGCCGGTCTGCCTGTTGCAGGGTTCAAACCAGGTAAAAGACATGAAGGGGTGTGAGAGGTGCTTAAGGAAATGTTACCTACAGATGTCCCCAATGGGGGTGTCATCCTTTTATCAGCCACCAGGGGCTTGGTGGGACAGGAGGGGCTCCAACACCTACACAGCGCCGCCCCACCCCAACACCCAGACAGGCTTCCCAATGCCCAGATGGTGACCCAACACCCACACGGCACCCCACATGCCCATACAGGTCCCCGACGTCCCAGAGGCTGGACTTCCCTAGACAACCCCTGAAGCCACCCCACATCCTCTGATTAGCGTAAGCACGGCGTCCGTGCTCCCTGCCTTGCCGGGGCCTCACTGCCCAGGGCTCCGAGCCAGGCGCTCACCGAATGAGGGAGTAGTACTGCTGGGTCAGGTCCCTCCACTCGTCCTCTGTCAGGTCCTTGGCAGCGTCCTCAGAGACATCGATGTCCTCGTGCTCCAGCTGCCCCAGGTAGTCCTGGCACACCTTGCACGCCAGGCCCACGAGCTGCTCCGAGAGGCCCGTGAGCTTCGAGTTGGCATTCTCAGGACCTGAAACGCAAGCGTGGGCTCGTGGAGTGTGGTCCCACCCACCCTGTGGAATGGTACCACAAAGGCCACCAACCCCTCTGTGCTCTAAGGCTTCACAGGTGATGCTTCTCTGGGCAGCCACCTGGATGCCACACCTATGTCTGGGGAGGTACCTGCCCACCTCCCAGCGTGTCCTCCAACTAGACATAGCTCCTCAGGGTGGGACGAGACTGCGCTTCTTACGAACCCGCCGCAAAGCTGCCGTTCTCCGAGCCCACACGGATATTCGGGAAATGTTTTGTGAACAGTGCTACAGGCCAGCCCCACGCGGGGACCAGCGCTGGCATAAGTGGGCATGGCACTCTGAGCATCCGACCTCCTACCCGGCATCTTACTGTCCTTCTGGAAGGGTCAAGGGACCAGGGGTCAAGATCGCTGAGGGGTCTCAGGAAGCACTGAATACAGGGAGGTCCCCTCATCCGGTGGCCTGGATCCCACACAAAGCATCTGGCCCCAGGTAAGGATGCGGGGACTGGGCTCAGCACCAGCAACTGTCCATGTGTGGACAGGGCTGCTTGGCTGGTGCCTGGAAACAGTTGCACAAACTATGGGGACAGCTATGGCGGGAGGTGGTGGAGGCTGACACAGACCCCCCATAATGAGCCCCCCCCACCCTCCCAGGCACTGCCGTGGGAGAAATCCCTCAGGTTCGTGCAGCTGCTGCAGAGATTACAATATGCTCCTAACAATGTATTGAAGTGAAAAATATATAAATAACCATTTTAAAGCGAAAAATGGCACTTCAACATTCCAGTTTGGCACGTAAGGAGCTTAGAAGGTGGCTTCCTGTCTTAACAAGTTAAAAAGTGGAACAAACTGAGAAAGCACCAACTCTTGTTAGATCCATGAGAGAAGTGAGGTCACAGGGCAAACCACTGCCCTAAAGGTGGAGAGACCAACAGGTGGGCACACAGAGCCACCCTGAGGGGCCCAGAGGCTGAGAGCGGGAACCCCATGGAGACCAGAGCTGGTGAGACAGCACCTGACTCACTGACAAACCACTGGACTCAGAGCAGACAAGTCTGAGTGTTGAAAGCTCCAGGGGGGCTGCAGTCTTAGGGGGCCCCACATGTCTGTGAGTTTCACCTCTGAGAGATTGACCAGGTTCCCACAATGAGTATCTGAGAAAAACCCCCTGTGCTTCTGGCAGGGGGAGGGGGAAATAGCCATCCTGAAATGTGCCAGACCACTCTGTTCTTAACCAGGCCTGCCCTCGGGAGAAATAGTTAACCAGAGCCTGACCAACCTAAGAGAAGAGAAATAGTCAACTCCAGCCCTTCCCGCCGTCTGTCCCACCAAAGGGGAGAAATGGAGACACACACGGGGATCACAGTGCAGGGCGCAGGCTCACTACAGACTGACCCGAATCGTGGGACCACAGAACACAGAACACAGATTCTACATTGTACTAAAGGTTCTATCTAGCCCTCCACACCTGACACCACGTCACGAAGGCCCATTTACTGTACTCCCTGTTACCAAGGACATGTCCGCCTTTCAACAGTAAACAACAAGGCACACTCAAAGGCAAAAACGCCGTTGGGGGAGACAGAGCAGCATCAGAACCAGACACGGCAGGGGTGCTGGAAGTATCCCATGGGAATTTAAAGCAACTGTGACTCTCGTGCTAGGGCTCTAATGGACGAGACAGGTGGCACACTAGGACACATGAGCAACGTCATCAGAGGGACGGAAATTCTAAGAAAGAACCAAAAGAGAAGCGAGGGATCAAACACTGAAATGGAAACGGAGAAACCTCTGATGGGCTCATGGGCTGGACATGGCTGAGGAAAGGATCTCTGAGCTGGGGGTAAATCAATAGACTCCTTGAAGACTGAAAAGCAAAGCGAATAAGACTGAAAAACATTGAACAGAATATCCAAGATCTGGGGGAGAACTGCAGAAGGTGTGACGTGTGTGTGATGGGAACGCCAGGAGGAGAAGAGAGAGACAGAAAGGAACAGAAGTAAAATTTGAAGCAATAATAACTGACAGTTTCCTCAAGTTAACCTCAGACAAACGATAGATCCAGGACTCCAAGGACAACAGGTAAAAATCTACACCTCAGCTTATCATGTTCAAAGTACAAAAAAATCCAAGATAAAGAAAAAATCTTGAAAGAAGCCAGTTATATCCGATCTCTCCTCAGAAGCCGTGCCAGCAAAAGGAAAGTGGAGAGAGATCTTTAAGGTGTTGAGAGAAAAAAACACTAGCTTTCAATTCCGCATCTTGGGAAATCATCTTTCAAAAGCAAAAGAGAAATTCTTGCTCAGGCAAAAACAAAAACAAGTAGACCTACCTTGCACTAAACATTAAAGGAGTTCTTCAGAGAGAAGGGAAATAACAAAGGTCAGAAACTTGGATCCACGTGAAGAAAGGGCATTAGAGACAAATGAAGGGAAATAAAAGCTTACTTTTCTTATTCTGAATTGACCTGACATAACAATTTAATGAGTACTATTAAAGTTAGTAGCAACAACGTGCACGCAGAAGTGAGATGAATGAGAGCAATGATACAAGAGGCGGAGGAGGATGAACACTGACCGCTATGAAGAGCCTCAGGGGCTGTGAGTGCTACAGTGTTCCTGGAAAGTGGAGATGGATTCATTGTAAATGTACATTCCAGACATAGGCCACCACTAAGTAGCAATACAGACACCTGCTATGCTAAGAAAGGAGAGCAAATCATAGGAAATGCTCAACTAACACCACAAAAGGCAGGAAAGGTGAAAGAAAATGGCCAAAATGTGGTAGGTATCAATCCAGCTATGTCAACAATCCTCTAAACAGCAATGGCCTAAACACCACCTCGAAGACAGAGACTATGCAGTGGATCCAAAAACAGATCGACTGTGTTCTACAACCAACCACTTGGAAAGACACGCACAGATTAAAAGTGATGGGGTGGAGAGAGAGATACCATGCTAACAGGAATCAGAAGAAAGCTGGAGTAGCTCTGGTAATTTCAGACAGCAGACTTCAGAGCAAGGAAAACTATAAGGGATTAAAAACAACAGGTCAATTCTCCAAAAAGACATAACTAACGGTCCTTAATGTGTAGGCGTCTCACAACAGAGCATCGAAATACATGAGGCAAAAGCTGATAGAACTGCGAGGAGAAGCAGATGAAGCCACTGCCACAGCTGGAGGCTTCAACAACCTTATCAGAAACGGTCAGATCCAGCGGACGAAGAACCACAATGGACTTGGTTGAACTCAACAGCACTGTCAATCAACTGTATAGAATGGGCATGTGTAGACGGCTTCACCCAGCCACAGCGGACCCACATTCTTCTCAAGGTCGCATGGTACATTCACCCAGACAGACCACATTCTGGGCCATGAACACTCCTAAGGCATTTAAAAGAATAGAAACCACACAGTGCGTGTTCTCAGAACACAATGGAACCAAGCTAGAAATCCACAAGAGAAAGATGGCTGGAAAACCCCAGACACTTGGGGATTAAAATAGAAACTTCTAAATAACATGTGGGTCAAAGAAGAAATATCAAGAGAAACTTTAAAATATCTTGAACTAAATGGAAATGAAAACACAACTTAAAAACGTGTGGGGTACAATGAAAGCAGTGATTACAGAAGGATTTACAGCATGAATGCAAATGTTAATAAATAAGAAATACTGAAAACCAATCATCTAAGCTTAGGAAACTAAGGAAAAGAAGAGCAAAGCAAATCCAAAATAAGTAGAAGAAAAATAATAAAAACCGAGCAGAAATCAATGAAATTGAAAAGAGGACATCAATAGAGAAAAATGAACAAAACCAGAAGTTGGTTCTTTGAAAAGATCAATAAAATCAATAAGCCTTTAGCCAGGCTAACTAAGAAAAAGGAGAAGACACAAATTACTAACATCAGAAATAAAAGTGGTGACATCACTACAGATCCCATAGACATCAAAAGGATAATAAAAGGAATATGAACAACTCTGCGGCCGCAAATTTGATAACCTGGGTGAAATGGTCCAATTCCTTGCAAGACACAATCTGCCAAAACTCACACAGGAAAAAACAGTCTGAATAGGCCTGTATCAGTTAAACAAATTGAATCAATAATCAATAACCTCCCAAACACAGAGCACCAGGCCCAGATCGGTTCCCTGAAGCTGCTTTAGTAAAGTCAACAAAACAACAAAAACAGCGACAAAGACCTTATTTGGGGCTTGCAAGCCTGAGACCGTGAGGCCCAGTCTCCCCACAGCACACAGGACGCCATTCCCTGTCACCCTCCTCCATGGGACCCGTTGGAGCTGAGTGGGAGTCAGGGTGGAGCCACAGCCCATTGCTAGCCACACACAGCCCACTGACCCTCCTGCCACTGTCTGCCCAGCGAGGTTGGGCCTCGGGCCACACTCACCTGTCTTGTGGTTGAGGTCACTGTCACCAGCCTCCTCCCTCCCACTCCTGGCTTTGCTTCTGCTGCAGTTCTGGTGGCTGACCACCCACTTGAGGATGCTGGAAGCCATGGTGAGCCGGAAGTCGTCTAAAAGGACACATAGGCCTCGCCCCTCTGCCCACGCTGGGGACTGGGCACCTCAGCCAGTGCCAGCGACTTCAGCCCAGGTGTCCCTCAGCTTCCCCACCCTCACGGCCTTCCCTCCATGGGGCCGGTGCTCCTGACACTGCCCCACTCACCCCAACCTCCACCCCTGCAGACGGAAGTCTAATACACCCCGGGACAGGCCCAGAGGCAGAACTCACATACCCCTCCTGCCCCCAGACCACCACCCATGGGCACCCGCACCCCCTGCTGCCCCCAACTCCTCAGCCGTTCCTCCTAGAAGGACCTCTGCTGACAGCCCCGGGACCTTCCCCATCATGGAGCCTCCCTGGACACAGCGGCTTCCACAGCTTTCAGTGCAGATGGCCTGGGGTCCTGAGCGCCCACCCAGCACAGACGGCAGCTCTGGGTCCTGCAGACCTGGGCTTGGCAACCAGCTGGCTCCGAGTACCCCTGAGAGCGAGCCCATGCCGCAAGGCCGCTCCCCAGCCCACCCAGACTCTAGCCTGTGCCCCCAAGGAGGTCTGCAGGAGATTCTAGCACCTTCTCATCCAAATCTGTTCCTTCCTCACCTCAGCTGAGGCCGCCCGCCCAGCAGGCATGGCCAGCCTGGCAACACCCACAAGCTGAGGTCCCCTCGCCACCTCTCCCATGGCCATGGAGCCTCCCACAGGAGGCCCCTCCCTCCATAGAAACAAATGCCTCTGAGCTCACACACTAACCCCCTGCCCCTCTTCCTGTGGACACTCAGGCACACTGCCCACACCAGCTGGCCTGGCTGCTCCCCAGCCTGGCCCCTGCAGCCCTCCCTTGCCTCCAGGCCTCTGCCCAGGGTCCCCTCTTCAGCAGGCCCTGCTCCCATCCTTCTCTCCACTGCACGTCTCACCTCCAGCCCCCACGGCCCTGCCTTGTTGTGTGAGCCCCAGGGTGGGGTCAGGACACAGGGCAGGGGTGCTGAGCAGACACCACATCTCCATGGGCCCCACATCTGGTGCTCAGGAAACATGGGTCACCCCTAAATGGACCCTCTGCACCTGCCCTGACCTTGGCCTTCTCTCTCCTGTGGCCTCGCGGCAGAATCCTCCTTTGCCCCAGACCAGAACCTGGGGTCCCAGCCACCATGGATGCTCAAACCCATCCCAGCACCACCCCCGCCGGTCTCTCCCAGCACCCCATCAGCACACCCAGCTCTGCGCTTCTGTCAGAATCCAGTGCCTCCCCTCCTGACTTGCCCATGCTCCCCGAGGGCATTTCTGGACTGGCCCTCACCACATCCACGGAACTGAACCCCCAGGTCTTGGGATGGGACCAGGCGCTACCATCACCCCTGTGCCAGTATCCAGCCCAGTGGCCAAGGCTCATCCCATCTCCCTTCCAAGGCCCCTGCAGCGTCAGCAGGGTGGACTGAGGTCCTGCAGGTTTCCTGGCGCACAGGCCGCCAGCACTTACCCAGGAACGCCTGCTTCTCGCTCTCAGTGCAGAGGCTGTAGCAACGTGGGAAGAAGGTGTCGGGGTCGGCCTGAACGTACCATGGCAGGCTCCTCAAGTTCCAGCACAGCCCGATCTCCAGAGACAGCGGCACGTCAGGCCCCACAGGCTGCGCCGGCCCATCTCGGACCAGCCCGCAGGCCCCAGGACCAGACTCCTCCCCACGCCCTGGCCAGCTGGTACCAGTGGCTGTGCGACCCACTGTGCTGCCAGGGCCTTGGGTTTATCCTCTGGTTGGTGACAGGTCCCAGGGAGAACCAGGAGGCTGTCAGAGGGCGCCAGGGTGCTGGGCACTGCGTTGCCCTCCCAGGTCCCTAAACGGTGCCCAGACTCAGGCCCAGGAGAGGCGGGGGCAGCTGGAGGGTCTACAGCAGTCACACACCCACCACTCTGGCCCCGTGGATGTGACCTGAGTGTTAAAGTGGCCTGACTGGAAGTCCTGCACCCCAGGGCCCAGCCCATCACCCCACTTGGAAAGAAGCTGAGTGCCCTGGCAACCACTCTACACAGGGTATCCATGGGTAGCCTGGCCTGACTGCCCATCCTGGGAAGGACGCCAGCAGCCAAAGCTTTTTGAGAGACACACTGGGGGACCAGACCCCCACAGGGAGCCCTGGGGGCAGCAGTGAGCCTCTCCCGACCCCCATGTCACCCTTGCCTGTTGAGGGGATGCTCCCCTAGTTGACGGGGAAGCCCCTCTGCCCAACCTCTCCAAAGTGGGCACGCGTAGGCCCATCGTCCTGGGCTGGCCTCACCCCTGAACCTGAATCCCCGGGGTAAACGTGGGACAGCATCTCAAGGAGGCGCTGTGGGGCTGAAAGGAGGTGAGGGTGGAAAGCGCCAGCATGGCACACGCTGTGTCACTGCGCCCTGCCACAGGAAGTTAGGGTGTACGTGAGGGTGGGCCGCCCCAGCTCGGGACCAGAGCTACTTTAAGGCCCACAGTCTGGGCTGAGCTGTGGTGGCAGCCCCCATGCGCCCATAGGAGGGTATTGCTGTGGCCTCAGGGCCACCCAGGGACACAGTGAGGGGCACAGGGGACTCTGGGGGACTGGTGAGTGGGGTAGGGACTGAGTGACTCTGGACACTGACGCTGGGTAGTGGCAGTTATCCTGGGGAGGAGCCCCAGGGTGACTAGTCCACGTGTGGCTGTGCTGCCACAGGGCGCTGGCATTTTAGGGGGCAAGGCACGGCCACGCCGCCCCTGCCCAGCCCCCACTCACCTTGGTGGTGAAGGAAGCCGTCTTCCCGTAGTGATTCAGCATCTGGTCACAGTGCAAGCTGTGACAGTCAATGATGTCCCTTTTGATGGTCCACAGGAAGTACGGCATTTCGTTTTTTACCAACCTTGCCTGGCAAGAAAAAACCTATATCAGTAAATACGAATTCCAGTCACAGACAGTTTGTCAGCTTAAACATGGGCACACAGGGACACACACACAGCGCCCTGCAGTGTGTTGCCCAGGCAGCCGACCCCCTCGCCTGGCTCTAAGGGGGCCAGTCATGACGCCCGGTGTGGCTCTAGCTTGGCCACCCATCCCCCAGGACACAGCATGGTGTGAGAGACCGTGCCGTGGTCGTGGCTCAGGGACTCTCGCGTGGCGACCTACCATCGCATCGTGGATGTCCTCCATTTTCCCCAAAGCCTCTCCTTGGTTTTCTTTGCCTTCAGCACATTTACTTTCTGTAAACATGACACATGGACAGATGTCAGCGTGCCACGGCCTCTGTGCCAAACCACAGACACACGCGCCAGTGCCACTGTCACCGCGGCCAGAATGGCAACCTCATCTCCATGTGCCTCTGCGGGTCCTAAGACGGAGCAGGGCACAGTCAGGCTCAAGCCACGTCCATCTGTCCGAGGGACCTGGCACTGTGCCAGGCTTAGGGTCCCTGGGGGTGAGGTGGTGCAGAGGGGCATGGGGACGGCGGGCAGTGGGGTTTGCTGCACGTCAGGACTGTGGAAGCTGGGCCTGTGCAGATCCCGGAACCAAGAGGGCACAGCTGCTCTGTGCCCAGGGAGGCGGGGGTCAGCACTGCGGGAGGCCAGCAGTGACCAGCGGAGAACTGGGGCTGGAGGAGGGACAGTCAGGGCATGGACAGTGGGGACACTGACAAGTGACCAGTACCAGGGTTTAAAAGCACTTGCCCACTGTGTGGACGCCTGGGGTAGGGGAGGCTGGGGGACGACCTCTGGCATGGGCGATGGGCTCCTGTGCCTGCCGAGGGGGCCCCCAACACATGCTGGGCACGGCCCCAGTCACGGGGCCAGTGGGGCTGTCACAGCCCCCGGCAGTGGTGGCTTACTTCCAGGTCCTTGAGACAGACACACACAAATGTCGCACACCGAGAGACAAAAGCTCTGATACTCTACCAGCCACCCCGTCACTTCCATCCTGGACACTGGCACTGCCCTTGGGCAGAAAGTGGAACTTCTTCTCCACCCAGCCCCTCCTCCGCAGGGCGGCCCGCACCACCGGGTAGTGTCCGTAGATGGAGAAAATCTTCTTCTCCTCAAACGGAAGAGCGGATTTTCAATGAAAGAACTGCAAGTTAACTGTCTCTCTGTACGAGGAGTTTTCAAAGCAGACTGAGACGGGCTGCACCTGCAGGAAGTCCCGCGTCCTGCTCCACGAGAAACACCCAGGAACTCCACAGATGCAGGTGTGGCGGGGCCACTGTGCGCCCGCTTCCTCGTGGGGCATTGTACTCACTCCCTCTCACACACTCACCATCACACACACAATCACACACATACATCTCATACACACTCACCATCACACACACTCACAACCGCACACACCACACATCATACACACACACACCTCTCTCACAGACACACACACACCATCACATACATGGAACGCACAGCAGGGCGCTTCCCGAGACATGGTGACAGGGCCTGAGGACGTGTGCTCTATGACCTTCCTTTCTCCACAAACGTACTGTCCCTCATGCTGTGGGGGGCATGGGTGCCCAAGGTTTGAGGAGGGAGAGGAAGGAGCCATTGACCAGGAAGGGCTAGAGGGTCTGTGGTGCTGAGGGCACAGGGCCAGCACCAGGGGAAGTGGGGGACTCTGCCCACTGCTGTGGGGATGGGCTCAGGTGCCTGGAGACGAGGCAGAGAGATGGTCGCTGGTGAAATGTGCTAGGCCTCCCCAGCTGAGGGACAGGACTGGAGAGTGACAGCCATGCTGAGCCCTGGGACCCACAGCGCTGAGGACGCAGCCTGGACACGCTCACCTGGGCAGTACGCAGGTGCATGGTCAGCAGTGAGCTTAGGGCCTCAGGAGCTTGGGGGAGCAGCCAGGAGGTGAGGAAAGGAGCGGGAGTGGCTCAGACTCAAGGGGTCCCTAATGACTTGACTTTGAATTAATAAAAAAGACAGACTCTCCTGGGGTGGGCCAGGCCTAATCAGGCGAGCCCCTTCAAAGCGTGTCCAGGGCTTCGTTGGAATTAGGGCTCAAAGTAGCAGAGCTTCCCTCCCCGCTGCTGTCTGTGACGAAAGTGCCACAGCTTCCTAGGCCACCAGGAAGTTAATTCTGCCAACAGGTGAGGGGCCTGGCCGTGGGTGCTGCCCCAGGCGAGCCCAGGGCCCCAGCATGGCTGATGCTGGATTTCAGCACTGAGAGAACCTGGACACAGGGTCTGGCCTGGACTCCCAGCCACAGAGACTGTGAGGTAACAAGCAGGCGTCAGGGCAAACAAGCCCACAGTGGTCAGTTCTGCAGCGCCAGCAGCTCTGGGGGATCTGCACCCACAGCCAGCACTCGTGCCTCCTCAAACCTTGGCGCCTGTGGCTAGCAGCTGTGAGCTCAAGGTCCAGCACCCAGGAAAGACCTGGCTGGCCACAGGACTTCCAAGCCTCCTTCTACTCGGAAACGGATCCAACGCCTGCCCTTGCAGCCCAGCGGGGCCGCCCTCCAGGGCAGAGGGAGCTGGACAAGGCTGATTCATAGCAGGGTCGCTACAGTGAGGGGGGCGGGAGTGGGATGGGCTGTGAGTATCAGCTCCCTGCAGCCTGGGCACTCCGGTAACTAGCAAATGCAACAATGTTAGAAAGATTGGCTGATTTTATAAGTTAGCAGAACTCAATACCTAAGGGAACTACAGAAAGAATAAAAACATAGCGTGAGACTTCTAATGCCTGAGAGAGGGCAAATGTAACTTTAAAAGGTAATCAGTCCACAAGGAGGCGCGAAAGGAGAGGAAAATGGAGCAGACAGGACAAGACCAATGAGTGAAAGTAGATGGAAACATTCGCATAGACCAGCAGTTTCACTAGATAACACACTAAATGCACCAGTTAAAAGATTTTTTTAAATCCAACTCTTATGTTCTTCATAAGAGAAAATCAAGAACACAAGCCTACGTAGAAAATAAAGGATCTAAATCTGAGATAAAACAGACTTTGGGACAAGTTAACATCACTAAAGAAAAGAAAATTATTTCATGTACACCTGAAACTAATAAAAAAAGAGGAAAAAAAGAAAAATCATCTCATCACTTAAAGAAAATAGTCAATTCACCATAAAGATACATTTGTTCCTATTACGAGGCTGTAAGTTATATACAGAACTACACGGCAGACAAATGCACACTATGATAGGATATATAACACGCTTCTCAGTACATGCTGAACACACAGACAAAGAAGAATCAATAAAACTAGAAGACTTGAACAACACAAACAACAAACCCTCCACTGGCGGCTATGAAGACCGCACTCTACACCAACTTTTACATAAACTACCAGGACGCTGGGCATAAAGCAAGTCTGAGCACATCTCAACAGAGTGACATACAGATCACATTCTCAGCCACAATGCAATCAAGCTACAAATCAATAAAAACTAGAAAAGAGCCACAAGTATAGAAATTAAAAACGATACTTGTGATCCATGATCGATGAAGAATAATGTGACTCATAAAATACTTTCAACTGAATCTCAGCAGAAATACTACCAAGTGGAAGCTTGTGAAACGCAGCGAAGGCTACTTAGAGACGTGTTTGTCGTCCTAAATGTTTGTATGTTTTCAGGTTTCAGAAGAAAATCTGCAAATTACTGAGCTGTTACGGCTATATTTATATGAAATCCCACAAAAGGCAGGGGCAGAGATCACAGAAGGCACACCGACGGCTGCCAGGATTTGGTGTGGGGGGAGGGGAATAACCAAGGGTGGGAGGCACCTTCCGAGGGAGATGGACGTGTCCTCTGTCACAGCCACGGAGGCTGCCAGCCGACGACACGCATTACATGTGTTGTGCTTCTCTCTCCAAGTGCATTGCCAAACTCTGCACTTTGTGGTGTGTGTGTGTGTGTGTGAGTGTGTGCGTGCGTGTGTTGTGTTGTGCTTTGGAAGAAAGTTAAGGACTGTGTACATGTTTGTGTATTAATGTGCGATGGGTTTCATGGGGCTCCCGTGGTTCCCACCTTCTGAGCAACGGCCACTGATGCACAAGAAGAGCAGAGAATGCAGCCTTTTCCCCAGAAAAAACTCTCCGTGTGCTCAGAGTGGCTGGTGTGCAGACGTCTGCCTCCACTTAAAGAATACTAGCAGCTTCCTTGTCTCCCCCAGACCCAGTCACTCACATTCCAGTGAAATGTAAGGCTCTCTCCCTAGGGAGGGGTGCCAGCTGCCCCCAGCTCCCAGAGTCATAACTTGGGGTTCCTCTGCTGAGGCACAAACGCCCTCTGTACACACAGGTGGCATCTGTTCTCACTGTGTCACCCCAGGGGCCTGGAGCATGAGGGACTGCCACGAGGGGCTCCATGAGTCACTGAGAATCTGTCCGTGATCCAGAAACCTCGTCCGGATGTGCCCACAGCCTGAGTCACACGGTGGGACAATGGAAGAGGATTCCACTGTGTGTGTGTCTGCACTTCCCCAACTTTGAAAGTGTTACCTATTTCCAACGTACAGCGGAAAGAAAAAGTACCTCAGGCATAGCCTCCGTGTGGGGGCCAGACTGGCTGAGGGGGGGCTCCAGAGGCTGCGACTCACTCCCCAAATCCATTCCCATCTCTAACAAGTGCCCCCCAGCCCAATGAGCATGTACCTTGATTGCCCTTTCCGCCAGCTGCCTTGCTGTTTTGTATCTGTCTAATTTGGGGGAAGAAGTCAAGTCTTGGGAAATTCCTCGTTTTAATTCTGCAAAAGAGAAAGAGAGACGAGGCGAATGAGTGCTCTTAACAGGGAGACACAGTGGGATCAGAGGTCCAGCCCCTCCTAGCACCCCGTCCCCACACACTCTCACCTGCAGTCCTCTGGCTTCAGGGGCTGACCAGTGCAGCCCCCACCTGTCCCCGTACCCCCCCTGCACCCCCTCCCTGGCCCTCCGGCCTCCTGCTCCCCAGACTCTCCTGCATCTGTCCAGCCCCTCCCCAGGCTGCAACCCCCTGGCCTCGCCCTCTCTGTTCCCCGCCCATGCTCCTCGGCAGCTTGGTCTTGGGGCACCCTCTCTCCTTGCTGGGCTCCCACCTGCTGTGTGGCCACATGATGGACCCCCTCAGCCTCCGCCTGGGCCAGCCCTCCCCTTCACCAGCCCCCTCTTGTCTCCTTTCTGTGACCCCGGCCACCAGATGCCACCAAGTTGCATAGTAACCACCTTAGAAATTAAAATGAAACCCACCCCCGTCCCCTGCACCCCTCCTCACTCTGACACCCCCTCTCCACACCCCCATCTGCTGGGCTCCTCCAGAAAAGCTCATGCTAAGGCCCCGTGTGCAGAGGCCGGTCCCATCATCACTCCCCTGGGTCCTGGCCCCTGGCAGCGCTGGACCCCTGCCAGTCAGCCCCTCGCCCCAGGTTCCCTGCCCCTGCTGTCCCCTCCTCACTGTGACCCTTTCTCCCTCCCCATGCCCTAACCATAGAAGTGCCCAGGCCTGGACCTCACTCCCTATGCCATTGCACGTGGTGACTAAATCCCACCATGCCCAGACCACCCGACCTCCTGACGCCCCCTGGACCCGGTCCCTGGATGTCCAAGACGCATCGCACACGGCACAGGCCAGCAGCAGACACCTCACCCCTGCTCGTCCTGCAGCTTCCTTCTCTGTGGACCCCAGAGCCCCACGTCCACATGGCCAACTGATAAACTCAGGCCAGAGCCCCAGCTGCACGCCGCCAAGGAGAAAGTGAACCTCAGCTCCACTGGACACCACACACAGCAATTAACCTGAAGTGGGTCGCAGGCCTGCAGTGACAGCTAAAGGCACAAAGCTCCCAGGAGAAAACGCAGGCACGTGTTTCCACAGCGTGGGGTCAGGCCAATGTTTCTGAGACGCACTGACCATGAAAGTTAAAACTGGCCAACTGGATTTTATCAAAATTAAAGTGTCCTGCTCTATTAAGGAAACGAAAAGGTCACAAACTGGGAAAAAGCAGCCACAACCTGCACCTCTGACACAGAGGGACACGCTCGGTGCTTCTACCGCCAGGACATCTGAGCTAATCTATGCTGACGGAAGCCAGAGGTGCAGGAGGAAACCGAGAAGCTGCAAACGTCCAACAGTGTCACCTTCGAGTGGACAAAGCCCGATGGGTACACCAAGGTGGTGCAACTCTGCTCGCGGTGACCGATGGCACCAACGAGCAAAGAGCCACCAGACAAAGACCTGCACATGAGTGTCCAAGCTTCCTCCCCGACTCACAGTGCCCACATGTTAACTCTAGCACACGGGGACAATTATTAGAACTGACCCTTGAGGAAACTGCGTCCTTGACCACCGAGTCGTGAGCTAGGGATCAATGACAGGCCCAAGAAGCAACCAGCCAGCGCCTCCACAAGCACACTCCTGAATGACCCTCGGGCTGCGGAAGAGACGCCAGACGCCGACTAAAATGATAACTAAAATGCCAAAAGTCACCTGTTGTGGGCCAGAGCTAAAGTTGTGCTTACAAAGAGATTCTCAGCCATCTATGCATTTTTTTTTACAAAACAATTAGGCTGAAAACATGGAGTAACACATCCATCGCAAGACCTCACAAAGAATATAGCACACGTAAACCCAAGAAAATTAATAGAGGACACTGAATGAGCTCTTTTAAAAATTCGATGAACCTTAAGCCAAAGGTTTAAGACAGATAATATCAATAAACAATTGATGAGACGAACCGATAAAAAAGAGAAAAGGTATAAAAAAGTAATAACAGGATAGGAAAACCCCCTTAGATGGTTAAAAACTAAGAGGATATGATGAACTTTATGGCAATAAAGTAGAAATTTAGAAGAAACAGACATCAAGGACAAACGGAGACCAGCCTTGAAAATTCCCTGAGTGGACTGAACCGGGTCAGTCACCCCAACAGAATCAACTCAGTTGATTCTGTGGAAATAATGATGGGAGTCAGAGCAAGCCGCCCCAAACATGCCACTTTGCGTGTTGATCGTTATGGATTCAAGTTACTGAAGAAAGTGGGGTGCTAGAAATGCACTGGCCCCGCTGTCCCCTCAAAGCAGGAAGTAAACCTCCCACAGGAAAGGTGGGGGAAAGGTGCCCTCCCTGCACCAGAGAAAGGCCCAGAAGGTTTACTGACTTGCTCCCCTAAGGCTGAACCCCTTCATCAATTCCTCACAAATAACTGGTTTTTTTGTTTAAGAGGTTCCAAAGCTGGCTGTGTTGGTCACCGCGTTGAGCCCCATTCCAAGTTCCGGTGTGAGTGTCCTGGTTTGCAAAGTGTCTTTTTGGTGCTTTTTACCAACTGCCACTCCAGTGACCCGCTGGTTTTGCTTTGGCTGTTTATGAACCATTCAGAGGACAAATTCCCGGAGAAATACAAGTTACCGTTCCTGACCGAGAAGTAATAGAAGATGGGTATCACCCTCTACCTAATGCAGGAACTAAATCTGAATTTCAAAGCCTTCCAGAGGGAACACTACAGGCTTCTGGGCAAACTTGACAACTACACAATTCCTGGGCAGAGTCCTTCTGAGGGCAGGAGAGGTGGGACCACCCCTAACTTGTTTTAAGAGGCCGGCAAGTCAAGTCGTGAGAAAGTGAGACCACAGGCCCGTGTGATACACGCTGAGGACAACATCACACCCAGAGGTGAACACACTGCCCCCAGCGACTTCACAAACGCCACCCACTCACCGGTCAGTCACGCTCAGTTACTATTCAAGGCGTTGTCATTCACGTCATTAAGAAAATTAGGAAAAGTCGGAAACATCTGAAGAAACACCCATCTCCACTCAGGCTGAACTAGAACATGAACAGCCGCCAGCACCCAGATTTTGATTCCTCCCTCCCTCCACCCACTCTCGGGACAACTGGGGTTGCTGGTCTGAGATACTGAAGCCCCCGGGTGATCTTAGGGCACCTTGGGGGCACTTATAGGCTGGAGGGCACAGCAAAACGATTCAGAAACGACTTGAAGAGGCTTTGAGGACCAAGTAGAGATCACAGAGTGTCATAAAATATGAAAGTGACTGACTGTACACAGTACAAAACCCAGAAAGATTCTCCAAAGTAAAAAAGCCACACAAAAAGAAACCTCGCCCGAGGGCAGCGGAGATGCCTGGCATACCAGCACCTTCCCTGAAAACCCGCAAGTAAGGGAGGGAGGGAAGCACCCAGCATACCTTCCGGAAGGAAGTGAACCTCATGAAGACCACAGAGGCCTTCGGGGGAAGGAGCTCTTCCAGAGTGCAGCTGATCAGCTAGTTGGTGTGGGAGAAACGGCCTGTTCCAAGGGGGCAACTGAACCCTGGGAGGTGGGTGGGCACTGTGGTGGCCATGCCACAGCTGCCGTGGGGTCAGCTGTAGCCGTAAAGGTGACCACACAGCAGTACTCCTCCCCTGCCCAGGCCCGGGTTCCTCACAACCCCACAGGTACTGATCAAAGTTCTCTCCAGCCATCCTCCCGCACCCGACCCCATCTCAGAGGGACCCTGCAGGGACCCATCACAGCAGGGAACACGGACAGTTACCAGGTGCCAGAGCGCCACCCTTCCAAGCAGCCACGGCAAACACAAGTCTACATCGCAGGGCTCTGGCCAGCACTGACCCACTGACCAGTCGTAGCACTGATGATGAGACAGCCAGACACTGTGGGCAGAACCAGGTGCACAGACCCTCGAGGTGACCTGGCTGCACACTTAGCCCAAATCCCATCAGGCCACTCCACTCACCTCCGATTCCCGGGGAAAGGGGAACAGCTTAGATACCACTGTGAAGCCACAATCAGACAAATCCCAAAGGTGGGGCTGCCCAGAGAACAACAGGCTGTCCTCATCAATAAGCCCCCATCTTGAAAACATACAGCCACAGGGCTGTTTATTCTGGATTAAAAGACAGCCTAATGCAATGTGTGGTCCTTGACCAGACTCCGATTTGAATAACCAACTGTACATTTATTTGGGGAGTTATTGGGGGCATATGAATATATTCTGGGACTTTATTAAGAAATTATTGTTAATTTTATTGAGTGTGAAAAAAGATTATATTAAAAATGGTTATACAAAAAATGGTTTGTATATTAAGTATTTAGATACAGGCTAATAGCTATTTAGTAAGTATTACTAAAAATTTAATAAAATCATTAAGACAAAAGAGAAACATTTCATTACGTTAAAAAGGTAAATTTGTCAGGAAGATAAAAAATTTTCAAATATGTATTTACTTAATAACATAGCATCAATATCTATAAAAACCCAAGTTGACAGAGATTTTTTAAAAAAAGACACAGGAAACCCACCATCACAGGGGGCTATTTTAACCTACTTGTCTCAATAAATGAAAGATGAAACAGAATCAGGAGAATACAGCAGATCTGAACATGCCGGGTAACCATGGGACCCAAACGACAAACGCAGCTCCGGGTCCCACAACTTGAGACACATTTTTTTTCACACACTCATCTTCCAGGACAGATCACATGCTGCACAGAGTTTCAATCAAATTCAAAGGAGTGAAATAATACGGATTAAATTATCCAACAAATGTCAAAGCAAACTAGAAATTATAACAAAAAGGTAACTAGAAATTTTCCTATATGTTCAAAAATTAAGCCGCACACTTTAAAAATAAAGCATGGATCCCAGGAGAAATCAGATGAAAAATGTAAAAGTATTTGAATTAAATGATAATGAAAATATGACATATCAAAGCATTATAATGCAGCTAAAATAGTGATTAGAGACAATTTTATACATTTTAAATGCACATATTAGAAAAAAAAAATCGAAAATTAACTACACTGTGATCCAAGAGGCTAGAAAGAGAACAAATAGACAAAAGGAAAGCAGAGACAGGAAACAATAGAGAAGTGAAAAACAAATATACTATAGAGAAAATTAACAAAACCCAAAATTGGACCTTTTTTAAAAAAAATTAAAGTTTATTGGGGTGATAATTGTTAGTAAAGTTACATAGATTTCAGGTGTACAATTCTGTACTACATCATCTATAAATCCCATTGTATGTTCACCACCCAGAGTCAGTTCTCCTTCCATCACCATATATTTGAAAAATTGGACCTTTGAAACATTTTTTAAATTGAAAAACCTCCGAATAGACTAATCAAGAAAAAACAGAAAACGTGAATCACCAATATCAAGAAAGAAAAAGGGGATGCCATGACTGATTGTACAAATACTATTACAATGATAATAAGATATTATGAATATCCACATGCCAATAATTTGACAGTGAAGACACAGCTTATCAAAACGGACATAAAATACACAGAAAATCTGGATAGGTCTGTTTCTGTTAAAGAAATTAACTCCACAATTAAAATGTTTCCACAATGAAAACTCCAGGTCTAGCTGGCATCACAGGGCAATCTTTCCAAATATTCAAGCAAAAAAACAAAACAAAACCTTATATGAACCCTTTCGTTGACTAGGAAAAACAGACTATTTTTCAACTCTTTTTATGAGACCAAAAATTTAATACCCCAATCTGACAAGAAGATTACAAGAAAGGAATAGTACAGGCCAATCTCACTCATAAAGATAGACACAAAAATCTTTCTGTCTAAACAAAAAACTTGTAAACTAAGTCCAGTGACATATAAGCAATACACCATGACCACATGGGGTTTATTCCAGAAATATAAAGTTGAAATAATATTTGAAGATCCATCAACATAATCCACCACAATAATAGACTAAAGGGAAAAAATATACTATCATCTCAATAGAGGCAGAAGAAAGCATGTGATAAAATGTAATAACCATTCACTTAAAAATTCTCAGTAAACCAGGAGTAAAGGGGAACCTCCTGTAAAGCTTATAGCAACACTATACTTCATGGTGAAACACTGAGCACTTTCCCCGGGTTTGGGAACAACAACAACAATAAAAAGATGTCCACTCTCCCACTGTACTCAACATTATACTGGAAGAACTAGCCAATGCAATAAGACAAGTAAAGGAAATAAAATGTATCAAGAATGAAAAGATTTGCAGATGACTGTGCAAGGAACAAATCGAAATGAATTGACATGCTATTAGAATTAGTATGTTTAGCAAAGTCACCAAATATCAAGTCAGTTAACTGACATCAACTGTATTTCCCTGTACCAGAAATAATAAAAATATGAAACTCAAAATGTCAACAGCATTCAAAACACATCTAACAAAAGAGGAGTAAATCTAACAAAAGAGGTCTCGCTTTATACACTGTTCATGGGTTGGAAGACTCAATATTGTCAAGATGTTAATTCTCACCCAAATTGATCTACAGAGTCAAGGTGATCACAATTAAAATCTCAGCAGGATTTCGGTGCAAATTAACAAGTTGACTAACATTTATATGGCAATGCAAAAATCTGAGAAAACCAAAACATCGCGAAGAATAAAGTCAGAAGACTTATACTACAAAATATTAAGACTATTATTATAGTTACAGGAATTAAAACAGGGTAGCAGGAAATAAGGGTGGGCAGTAGATCAATAGAACAGAATGGAGAACCCAAAACGGACCTATGCCTGATTTCACAGAAACACATGGCCCCACACAAGAAACACAGGTCTGAACCACTGGGCCACCCACGGGGCAGTGGGAAGGACAGGAGGCCAGGGACGATACTGACTGTTTTCTTCTCTCCCATCTCCTTCCAAAGAGAAGGACAAGAGCCTCTTCCTTTCGCCCAGCTCCATTCTGGCCCCCTCCAGCTGCTGGCCCTTCCTGCCTCCAGCTCGGGCCTCTGCAAGGAGAGGGATATCAGCGATGGATCCAAGGTGGTGGTGGTGGGGTGCTGCTCGCTGGGGCCACCTCAGGTCTGGGGGTTGGAGCAGGTCTGGGGTTGGGGGCAGGTCTGGGTTTGGGGAAAGTTTGGGATTGGGGAGAAGTCGGGTTGGGGGCTGGTCTGGGGTTGGGAAAGATGGGGGATAAGTCTGGAGCTGGGGGGAAGTCTGGGGCTGGGGGCCAGTGTGAGGTTGGCGGCAGGTGCGGGGTTGGGGAAGAGTCTGGGGCTGAGAGCAGGTCTGAAGTTAGGGTGGGCAGGTCTGGGGTTCTGGGGGGATAGTCTAGAATCCCCAGGTGGAGGGAAGGCTGTTGTTCCAAGCGGGCCGGTCTAGGGTTAAGTGGCAGGTCTAGTTGGGGGGTCGCCTAGGGACTGGGCGGGTCTGGGGTTAGGGGCCTGGTCTGGGCTGGGGGCAGGTCTGGGGTTAAAGAAAGTCCCACGTTCTGAGGGGGTGGTCTAGAATCCTGGGGGGAAGGGGGAGATGGGAGTTCCAAGGGGGGAAGGGCGGGTCAGGGGTTCCTAGCGTGAGCGTGGGTGGGGCGGGGCTTGGAGTGCTGTCTGGACCCGCAGGGCAAAGGCCAGGCTAGGGGGAGGTGGGACCAGCACTCACCCCTTTGCCTCCGGTTGGCTCCCACCACGCCCCCACCCCTCGCTGCGCTGCCCAGCATCCTGCGGTTGCCCTGGGAGACAGGAGGGTGCTGCGCGGCGCATTGTGCAGGCGGGGGCCGCGGGGGGCGCAAGGGGCACCGGCAGTGGAGCTGCGGGCGCGCGGAGCGGCGGCCCGCACTGGGCGTGGGGCTGCGCGGGCGTGCGGGGTGCTGGGCGTGGCGCCCGCGGGGTTGGGTGCTGGGGTCCTGGCTGGTGCTAGAGCGGGTGCCGGGACGCCGGGCCCCACGGACCATGGTGTCTGCTGGGAGGAGGGCCTGCGAGTGGCCGCCCCGCCCCCACCCAGAGTCACACAGACCTGCCCTGGCAGTCAGTCCCCCAAGTCATAAAGACCGGAGGGTCACAACCGGTCCCTGCCCCCAGGGAATAGCTCGGGATAGGCCCCGCCCCGCGATCCTCCTGACGCAGCCTTCTCGCCCCCACCGCGGGCCTCTCTAGACCCTCACTCCCAGTTTCCCCAGCAGGACGGCCCGGGGGACCCCCGCGGCCCGGCTTGGGGGAGCGCACAGTCCCTCAGGTGGAGATGAGGCCCGGGGGCTGCGCGTTGGTGTCGCCTCATGGGCTGGGGACGATCGGGCTGCCCCGGAAGTACCCCCCTCACCCCCACACCCCCGCCCCCCGTCCTGCAGAGGAACCCAGAGCGGCCTTGGCATCCCAGGTCACTTGGTGTCCCGCCCGCACCCAGGGTCCCTGCCCACGAGACATTCCCCCTCCCCAACCGGAAATTGGCTTCCTTCTCGCTTTGGCCTCTGGTCTGGCACCTTTGGGGGGGGGGGAGTGGGAAAGACCCACCACCCCATCAGTGCCTTGCTCACTAAATTTCTGAAACCTAGATGTCATCTTTTTTGGGTTTAAAATCATCTTTATTTTGTATGTAACTTCCCAAGCTAACTCCAAAGTGGGGTTCTGCTCCCACTTTGAAGTGGCTGTCGTGCGGGGCGGCCTGCGGGGTCTCTGGTCCCGCTCCCAACATAAGAACGCAGGATACGGTGAGGCCAACAAGGAACACCCATGGAGCCATAGGTAGGGGAGCCATACCACCACGGTCTCACTGGAGGCTGGGCCCACCGGACGCCGACCTGCTGTCCGCTTTTCTGCCAACCGACTGACCGATGACTCTTCTCCACTCTCTCCTGTTCCTCTCTCTCGGCTCTCCTCTTCCGCTCTCTTCGGATCTGCTCGGCTCTGCTCGGCTCTGCTAGGCTCCTCGGCAATCCTCCGTAGTCGCAGCAGTTATACCAGCGGCCAATTGGCTAACCGGCCACAGCCAACGGCCAATCAGCCACAGTCGACGGCCATTCACCACCTGAGCCAGTACCCCTTCACGTGAGGCCGAGAGCCTGTAAACTACTCTCTGGGGCTCTGTCCCCACAGTGGCCATGGAGGACTCAGTGGATGGCCCCTCTGTGGGGACAGGTCCTTCATGCTCCTTTGGGTTCTCACCTGCAGACTGGCCTCAGGGGTCACATGCCTCATGAATGAATAAAAAAACGGCCCCCACCTTCATGCTATGCGTTATCTCTCAACCTTTTCAGAACGGGGACCCCAAAATCAAACAGGTGTCGGGCCACATTTGCATGTTAGCATTTATTGTTTAGACAGTATTAACTACATCAAAGAAAAATGTAAGTTGGCAGAATTACAAAGTTTTTAAACCCCATTTGTCTGGACTTTTCAAGCTCTCTTAAATAAGGAAGTACTCGCCAGCAGTCAGGTCCCAGGTGCCCACTTACAGCCTTAAGACTTGGGCTTTCAGGGTCCCCAAGAAGAGACCAGCACTGCTTGTGCTGTCCCTGTGGTCCTGTCCCCAGCTCAGGAGCACCTGCCCCACCTGCCCACCCGGCCCCCAAGAGCTGCAGGAAGGGGAGGTGGCTGGGCGGCTGGGTGGGGTCTGTGTGCAGGTGAGAGCCACCTGGCAGCACTCACGCTTACTTGGGGACCTGCCTGCCTGGCCCTCCCTAGTCCTCGCCTCGCCTTCCCAGGACAACAGAACGGGGTCGTCGGAGCAGCAGCTCTGGAGAACACTTCCTTGGCTGGCACTGTCCCCTTTTCAGGTATCTTACCTGCACTCCTCCTGTTTGAGTGAAAATGACCCAACCTGTCATGACCCTGGCAGCTAGTCACTGTGCTCAGCGGTGAGAAAGCAGGAGGACCTTCGAATCCCCCTCGTCAGTCCACATGTGGCCAACCCCGCCAGCCTTCTTCCAGGGCTACTGGCTCTTTGATCCTAGTGGCCCCGGGCCCTTCACCAGCCCACAGGGCCCAATCGATAAGCCTGCACTGAGCAAAGCAGACCTTCGCCTCTTCCATCACGAGGCTGATTATCTCCTTACACCGGAAGACAAGGAACAGAGACACTCCAGGGTGCAGCCCTGGCCTGAAGACGACTCCCGGGACAGTCACATCCCCACCTTGAGAAGGTACTCCCAGCTCACTGGGGATTTATTGGGGCCCATGTCAACTGGGAGATGCTAGCAGTTCTTCTAGAAGATTCCAGGTGTACTCAGGGCACAGAGATGGCATACAGCCTCATTCTTGGCCATGGTGTTAATCAAAGCCAATGTTATTCTCACATTTGGCAGTGACAGACGCAGGATACCCCTGGCACGAGTCACACCTCAGGTCAGGGAGGATGGAGACAAACTACTTGTTAGGCAATGGCGAGGGGCGGCTGGAAAACGCCCAGTGAAGACCCACGAGGAGTCCCAGGCTGTCTGTCTTATAGGCAATGGGAGTGGCCTGGCCTGAGGGAGCAGAGCCAAATGGGCAGGAGGAAGCCGCTCAGCCTTGCCCGCGTCACCCTGTCACCGAGGCCATGGAGACAGAGACGTGGCCTAGGCAGTTTTCAAAGCGTAGGACGCGTCCCCACCCCAAAGAACATTCAGCCGGCACAGTAGATGGGGTGCATGTTCGTGTGGTTGTTCACAAAGGTCAGAGAAGCTGGAAATGACACGTGACAAGTGCAGACAAGCTGCCCGGACACAGCCCAGTGCCCCTGAGCAGGCAGGGTCCCCCTACAATGACTGGGTGAGAGAAGGAAAGGGCAGACGTGCAGTGCGTGGGCTCCGCGGCAGATGCAGTGGGTGGGGCTGCCCTGCGCCCACATTCCTGGCAGCTGCAGCTTTGTGGGGTCTGGAGAGAGGACAGAGCGCTGGGCTCCGCTCTTGTCAAGGAGACGGTGCCCAGCGGGGGGACCCGTCTGGCACATCTCAGAAGGGCAATGGCAAAATGGGTAAGAGCCACGCGGGCTGAGCCAGGGTGTGCACTGTCTGCATATAGTAGGTGCTCAACAAAAACGGGTGGGACAGCCAGGAGGGGCTGACACGGCAGCAGGTCACTGTGAGGACAGGAGAGCTGCCTGCACATCATGCCTGGAGTCCAGCCCCAGCACGAGCCCCTAGCTCTCCAGCCGTGCACGGTCAGGCCACCCTGGGAGCCCTGAACTGACTGACCGGTGACAAAGGAGGGGGTCAGCCTTGCCTGCTTCACACTAAACCACCACAGGAAGTGCCCACCCTCGTAAACTAAGCCACCACAGGAAGTGGCAACTCCACCTTGCTGCCCACCCTGGCAAACGGGGAAGGGGTTAGTAGCAGGCAGCGCCAGCACACGCGTGTCTGCCATTCCATATGTCGGGGCTGGCGGGCCCTGCGCCACGGTCTCCCATCCCGCTGTCACTGGGCCATCTGCACCACGACGGCTCTCCAGGCTTTCTCCTTGTCAAACTCCTTCAGGGGGCTTCTGGTCACCTGCGACCAAGACAGGTAAAGCGTCACTTCTCCTGGCCAACCGTGTGGGGGAGGGTGGGAGGAGGGCCCTGCTAAGGTGACAGCCCTTCTCAGCCTGTGGACAGCTGGTAGGAGGCCCCTGGGTCCCGCCCCTCAGTGTGCCACACTCCACAACACCACGTCAGGACGACCAGAGCCGGAGCTCAGGGTGAGCTCTCCACGCGGCCCACACGCCGGCTCTGGGTGGGGCGCTGCAGGCCAGCACCTGGCAGAGCCCGCGTCTGCACGGAAACACTCCACAGTACAGGAATAAATGGGGGCTGCAGGCTTTTCCTGGGGGCAGGAGACGACGCCCCCACAGAGAAGGGGCCTGGACTGGCCGGGGACCGTACGAAGGCATCAGCAGGGGCCTGAGGCCCAGGAAGCAGGACGCTCAGGGCAGTGGTCACCAGTGCCCACCAGAAACGGGGAGGGCAGCTGCCCATGTACACTGGGGCACAGGACTTCACCGACTCCATGCCCTGGTGTCCTGACACAGAACCAGGTCCATTGCATGGATGGCCTGGGGACAAAGCCATCCCCGCAGGACTCTGACCACAGCCAGGTAACAATGACAAGGAAGCGGTGAATCTGAGGAGTGTGATGGAGGGGACAGCGCTGGGACAGGACAGAGGTCAGGTCGCCGAGGACCCAGCTGCCAGCAGGAGAGCGTCCCCCAGCCTGGCAGGAGCAGCCTGGCAGGGGCACAGGGCCGGGCACAGGCCCAGGACGCTGCCAGGACGCGGGTGGTGTGCACAGCACAGGACCAGAGATGGGAGGGGCCTGAGTGGCGGCTGGGCAGGAGGAGTGTCCACTCCACCCCCGGCGGCCCCTGGGGGCCCTGCATAGGGCACTGTGCACCCAAGGCCAGTGGACAGGTGTGCCCAGCGAGAACACCACTGGATGGGCAGCTCACAGGGAGGAGACGCTCACCCCAGCCTTTCAGTTATGGGGGAACGAGAGGCAGGACCAGGGAGGGTGTGGTGCAGGCAGCTATGAGCCTGGCAGAGCCTGCCAACCAGAGGTCGGGAGGCCACCCCATCTGAAGGGCGTGGGGGGTGTGCGCCCCTTCCCACAGAGAGGGGCCGGCAGGGGAGCCCAGTGTGACCCATGCAAATCCTTGCAAAGTTCTTGTCCATGTTTGCAAGAGTGAACCAGGAAGCATTCAGTCCTTAGTATTTTTTCAGGAACAGATGTGTGTTTGCCTAGCTGGCTCTAAGGAAGTATTACATATTTTACTTCTTCAAGATTTTTCCGGAGTGTTTTAGAAATACAATGTGGCACAACAGGTCTTGAAAGAACTCAGCCAGGGCAGTTCTTTGTGTCACTTTGCATGGGGCCCTGGGAGGGCCGCCCCCCAGGGCAGGGAGGTCCCCGCACAGACGCCACTCACCTGCCCAGCTGGGTGTTCCTGCGTGCCGACTTGCGTGGCCTCCCAGGACGTGCCCACCTTGAAGCTCACGCACTGGATGACGGTGCCCGCGTGCAGGCTCGCCTGCAGCAGCAGCTCCAGCAGCAGGAGCAGCAGGAGCACATCGTAGGATTGCTGACAGCAGAAACACGCATGAGCGGCCACCTGCCTCCCCTCCTGGATCTCGCCCAACCCCCCTCACCCCACCCCAGTGAGAGAGCCCCCGCTTGCCAAGGACACAAAGCAGCCAGCTCCCATGCCCACAGCCCAGGACGCAGCTGCTACTGCGAGGAGTTCTCCTGCAGAGCCCCAGCCAGGCACCAGCTGTGCTGTGACTACAGTAACATGAACAGTAGCCTTTCTGCTCAGCGACCGAGCGTGGAGGAAATCAGCTCTGCTCTGTGTTGTTCCGGGTTTAACAGATAAGTACAAAATGGCCCTTGGGCCACCACCCTGGTGGCACGCGCTGGCTGCTCATGGTCCCATGTCTCATGCCCCCAACAACCACCCCATCAGCAAGGGAGCCAGGAAAAGCACCAGGCCATGCCAGCGGTGCCCATGTGGGGCAGAGCAGACCGGCCATGTACAGGCAGGAAACACGCTCTTGAGAGTGGCGGAGTCTGCTCTGGAGGAAAGAGAGGGACAGGGTCCCAGGCAGCGTGACGCTGCTGGACATGAGGCTGAGTGGTGCCCAGGACCAGAGGGAGCAATGTGGCCAGGGGATGCAGGAGATGCCCGGGGCAAAAGGTGTGGGGGCCAGAGGAAGCCCGGTGGCTGCAAAGACGTCTACAAAGCACCCAACCCTCCCACGCCGCATGAAGGCCTCCAGCCTCAAAACACAAAGCAACTCAAAGTTAACACAAGAACAACCTCGGCGTCCATACAGTGTCACTGTCAGAAACAAAAGAATGAGCAACTCTCTTCAAGTTAATGTGTAAATTTAACCATGAGTCCAATAAAAAATACAGTGGTTCCCCCATCTGTGGTTTCACTTTCCACAGTTTCAGTTATCTACGGTCAACCGCAGTCTGAAATATTAAGGAAAATTCCAGAAATAAACAATTCCTAAGTTTTAAGTGGCATGCAGTTCTGAGTAGCGTGATGACATCTTACACAGTCGCTCGGGACGTGGCTCGTCCCTCTGCCCAGCACTCCCTGCCCGTTAGTCCCTTGCTGGCCATCTCGGTTATCAGATCACGGTCACGGTGTCACGGTGCTTGTTCAAGCCACCCTGGTTTTACTTCATAGTGGTCCCAAAGCACCAGAGCAGTGATGCTGGCCACTCGATACGCGAGAGAAGCTGGAAAGGGCTTCCGGTACGTGAAAAGCTGAAAGTTCTCGACTCAGTAGGGAAAGAAAAATACCATAGACTGAAGTTGCCCAGATCTACGGTTAGAAGGAATCTAACATGCGTGCCCCTCACACACACGTGCCTTCTCACATAGGAGGGACGTGCTGCTCCTTACATGCATGTGCCGCTCACACGGAACGTGCTCACTCACACAGAACATGCTGTCCCTCACGCTCACATGAGAAGCCAGAGTGGAGGCCCGAGTATCACTTTTGTTTCACTCTCCAATGTGAGAACCACCCAGGCCAGGACCCACCATCAGGGCTAAGCCACAGGTGAAGGTGCTGGGACAAGACATCCGCATGGTTCCCGGCCTGACATGGGTCACTTTCTCCCTACGAGAGGGAACGCGTGCCTCCTTGGAGGTCAGTCTGGCAGCCACTGCAGAACCAGGCAGAACCGCGACACCACCTGCTCCTGAATTCACTCCCATGGACGCCACAGGAGACAGGCGCACAGGTGCGACCGTCTCCCAGACAACTGGCCCAGATTCCAAAAAGTCAGTGCATGGGGGAGAGAGGGGACCACCCTGTGACTTACAGCCAAATGCCAATGCGAGCCTGGGCGGGGCTCACCCCCAGCACATTCTTGGGACGATTCATGAAAAGCAAATGTGAACTGGACAGCAGGATGTCACAGGGTAACTTGAGCACCTCAGGTGTGACCACGGAGCTGTGGGTGTATAGGACTCTGTCCTTACTTGCAGAAATGCCAATGCATTTAAGAGTGACAGGTCAGGCTGGCTGTCAAGTGTCTGCACTCGTCACGCACACGTGAGGGTGTGCGCTTAGCCCACCCGTCAGTGTCAACACGCATGTGTAAGCCACACACAGACCACTGCGGAATCTCGGTGTCCCCTGCACTGGACTTCCAACTCTTTGGTATGTCAGGCTCTCTCAGGATAAACATTTGGGGCAAATGCCATCCACCCTGGAAATAACACTGGGTTCCTGAGGAACAAGCCTCACGATGTGGCCGCAAGGCGGGGAGCAGGACGGGAAGTTATGGGAACTTGAGAGTCCTAGTGACGGCTGTGCCCATGCACGAGAGGCTCTCAGTCCTCAGGTGTGTCTGTAAACTTAACGCGACTGCAATACAAAGTCCTACAGGAGCCCTCGTGACCATTGACGAATGGC
The DNA here is from genome assembly GCF_036562045.2 of Rhinolophus sinicus. Lineage (NCBI taxonomy): Eukaryota > Metazoa > Chordata > Mammalia > Chiroptera > Rhinolophidae > Rhinolophus > Rhinolophus sinicus. The sequence goes on from NC_133752.1 coordinate 200,270,292, forward strand.
TGATTCTACACTGTGATGGATGTGGAACGGCTAAGAAAACCCAAGATAAGGATGAAAAAGTTTATCCGGACGGGCTGCAGGGCTGCGATGATACCAGGAGGACGGCCCAAAGTGACAGGGACAGCAGAAGCCTGAGTGGAGCGCGGCAGAGAGAAGAGCTGGCCCCGCGGGTCAGCAGGACAGAACGGGCGTCAGAGAACGGGGAGACACCTGATCTGCACACGGTCACACTTCAAAGCCATGTGTCCCGGGGCGTCCCCTCAGGCACGCACAGCGCCAGCAGCGGCAAGCTTGCACAGCCCACGGAAAGAAGCGCGTACCTTGATGGCTGGTGGGTACGCTTCAAACATCTCCATCACTCTCACCACACTGAACGTCAGGTAGCCGGCGGCCGTGAACAGCAGCGGGGACGTGAGGCTGCAGATGGCGATCAGTACCTCCACCTGGGGGGACACGAGGGCGTCGGGGTGGGCCTGGGGTCCCTGCTCCACACCCACCAGTGTCTGTGAGCACGTGTGCCTCCTGCTGAAGTGTCTGCCCCAGGATCGCCCACAGATCCCAGCGCACTGTGTGCCACGCAGGTTTCCCCGATTTACGTGCCATTCTCCACTCTGGTGAAGAAATGACGCTTAGGAATTGCTGATCTCCTCCCCCTCGGCTGAGTCACAGCAATTGCACCACATGTAAGAGTCTGTTTGTTCCCAAACAGTCCAGCCTTCGGACAATCCCATGGCCCTCCTCAGGTCTCCCCGCCCACAGCCCTGCTGCCTGGTTCCTGGCGCAGCAGGGGCCTTGTCATGTGGCAGCGTGGAAGGGACGGGCCAAGCCCTGGCACCACTCAGTGGGTCCTTGATACCCTGGGGATGGGGCTTCACCTACCAGACACTTGCTGGGACACTCTGCTGTCACATGACTGGCAATGGCACTTGGAAAACACTAAAGAGAGAAAAGAAAAAAGACTTTAGACGTGACAGTCCAAGAAGTCAGATTCCAAGCGTGTGCCCTCCCGTTTGATGGAAGCCACCCTTGTCACTAGGAGGGCTGGGGCAGGTGGCCAGGGAAGCAGGGCGGCCTCTCTGAGGCTTCCTGTGCTCTCTCTTCTTTAATGCAACTCAACTTAGCCTGTGACCCTGCACAGAAGCTGCAAGAACCACGCTGGGAATGCCTGAGAACCCTGCGATCACCGACATGTGGGGGGTGCCTGAGAACCCAGCGATCGCCCGCTGCTGACATTTCACCACATCTGTTGACAGGGAATGCCGCCCCAAACACTTGTGAGTGCGTGTGTTGACAGGACACTATCCTAAACTATGACAACTCAGTACCACACGGGGGGAATTTGACACGATCCAACAGCAGCATCGCAGGTACACGCCATGTTCAGACTCTTCCTGTTGTCTCAACAATGTCACGCTCACAGCTGTTTTTGATGCTGGTTCAGGATCCAATCAATGACCACGCTTTGCATTCCCAGGAGACCTCGGTTGATCCTCAGCGGGTCGCCTTCATGGCACAAGTGGCTCTGAAGTGCGCAGCAGCCAGCTGTGCCATGCCTCAGCGTGGGTCACCAGCTGTTCCTTTGTGATTAGAGCCAGCAGCCCCAGGAGACACTGCCCCCAGGTCAGGGGTCAGGGGTCGGGGGTCGGGGGGACAGCCGCCATGATGGCTTTGAGCACTCTGACCAGGTCAAGCCCTCGCCATGTGCTAGGTGTGCGCTAAGCATTCATGTGGGAGCACTTAATGTAAAATGATAACATACTGTAAATATATTTGGTGAAATATGCATTATGTTATAAAACAATATAAATGTCACCTATTATAAAATCATATAAAATAAAAGTAAACAGTTTTCGGGAGAAAATAACACAAAAACTATCAATAACAATAGCAGTTAAAATAAAAACAGTTAACACACTGACTCCCAAACTCCTCTGACGGCAGAGCCACCAGCGCCCACTTTCCCACCCTCTTCTCTCCCAGCTGCTTTGCTGCCTGAGTGTCACCAAAACTGAGCTCAAAGACCAGCCACGTCAGGCTTGATGAGTGGCCCGGGGCTGCAGCTGGCAACGGTGCAGCCTGGCCAACCACGACGGACAAAGGCCACCCGGGATGTACTCACGGCCACTAAGATCCAGAAGAACGTCACGGAGAGGTGCGGGCCTGAGATGGTGTCATCCACGTTCAGAGCAATGACCCCACCCAGGACAGCGGAGACACCAGCAATCACCTCGATGACCTGCAGGGGCCATGGACAGTGGAGACAGTGTCACCAGGGGACACGGGACGGGCTCCCCAGAGTCCCCAGAACACGAGTGTCAGCAGGGTGGGGAGGGCAAAGCAGCGACTGTGTTGAAAGGTTGAGGATGACCTCCCAAAGAATACTGAAAATGAATGCTTTTCACACTAAAATTAACAGGAAAAGGAGGGGAGAAGCTCCCACCTAGTCAAAGGAGGGCAGACAAGGTGGGAAAAGACGCCGAGAGAAAACCAAGGATGGCAAAATACACACGAATGTGCCCAGAGTTGCTCTCGCGATGAATGGGCTCAATTCCAAAGGCCACAGAGAGAACTAGAGATAAGGTGGAAAGCAACATACCGTTATATGTTTACAGAGATGCACCAAAATAGAAGCACGAGAGAAGTTGAAAGTAAGAAGGGAAAAGAAACACTGGGCAAATGTTAACCAGAGATAGTTGATGACTTAAATTAAAAGCATCAATACAGATTTTATGGCAAAAACCATTACTGAAGATAGAGTTGCTATGTGATGATGAGACAAGGAAAGAAATTCACCAGCAAGCGATGCTAAACTTGTATGTAAATAAAAACACAGGCTCCAAAAAGCTACAAAATTTCAAAGAGAAAATGAGCCCAACTCAGAGGGGGAGGTTAACAGCTTTCAGTCATAGAATAAGCAGACTGAAAAAACAAAAAACAAAAATAAATAAAAACTGAAGTAAAAAGAAAGGGTGGCTATATAATTTATCCTTCAAACCAGGGCACTCCTGAGCGTGAAAGGGGACATGCTTCAGAACGGCTCAGGGACAGCAGGTGTCAATCAGGACAGTGTGTGTTACTCATACAGACCTATGTATCACCTATATGTAACCCCGGGTCTACACCTACCCTGGGTCTACACCTAACCTGGGTTTAAACTTACCCCAGGTCTACACCTAACCCAGGTCTACACCTAACCCAGGTCAACACAACTGGGGTTTACACCTAACCTGGGTCTACACCTAACCCAGGTCTATTTAACCCAGGTCTATTTAGCCCAGGTCTACACTTAACCCAGGTCTACACCTAACTCAGGTCTACACCTAACCCAGGTTTATAACTAACCCAGGTCTACACCTAAACCAGGTCTATCTAGCCCAGGTCTACACCTAACCCAGGTCTACACCTAACCTACCTCGATATCTAACCTACCATGAGTCCCAAAAATAAGACCTAGCTGGACAATCAGTTCTAATGCGTCTTTTGGAGCAAAAATTAATATAAGACCCGATACCTATTATATTATATTATATTATATTATATTATATTATATTATATTATACTATATTAATTATATTATACCTGATCTTATATTATATTAAAATAAGACCGAGTCTTATATTAATTTTTGCTCCAAAAGACGCATTAGAGCTGATTGTCCAGCTCAGTCTTATTCTCAGGGAAACGGTATGTTAATATCCAGTCTATATCAATATCCAGTCAACATCAATATCGGGGTCTATCTATATAAACCTGTGCCCCTAAGAGTTGAAGAATACCTGAGACAAGGTATTTTGTCACCAACAACACTACTGGAGCTGTATTACTAACAGAATGAAATCTATGCACAGTCCATGCAGCCGTATCCTACTCATCGTGAAAAATAAGTATGATGGTTTAAACCAGTGTGAACTGTCCCCCCTTAACACGTTGCGTACGGATCACGAGAATCTTCGTTTTTTCTGAGCGGATTTTTATGAGGGATTTAAACCCCGCCGTACACAACGTGTTAAATAAAATAAAATCAGGAGAAAGAAAAGGAAAGTTTTCTTACCGAGTAGGACTTCAGGACCCGAGTAGGAAATGTCACTTCATACAAAGTGTTGTTGCTGTCAGAGATAGAACCCTAAAAAGAAATGACAGAGACTCACCTGGGCGCACCCCAGTGGTCTGCGGCCCCGCCCTCGGCACAGGCTGTCACCTAGGGACCTTCTAAAACATGAGTGGCTGGAAGCCACTAGTGACCACAGGCTTGAGAGCAGAAGCTCAACGAGAGCTTCTTCCTTGCTTGTGAGGATGTGTTTACACGCAGTGACACTTCCACAGACTGGGTCTCTGTGACACTGCTAGGGGCGGGCATGGTCAGAGCCTCACGATGGACGAGGTCCTGCTGCACCTTCCAAGGCCATCAGCTTCCAGGAGACCCCGGAGAGTGGGGGCTGCCCAGCCTACCACAGGCGGGCGGCATTCTCGTTTTCGGGGGGGCTGCCCTGCAAGGGGTAGATGACCCCCGCTCTCCGTGCGACGTCTGCACAGAGGGGACCTACCTTGTGCTTGCAGGACGCCTCGCTGGACCGTGCAGAGACAATCACCATGGCTGCCGTGAGGAGCTCCAGCAGAAGTAGCAGAATCAGGTTGAAATTGATCTGCCGAAGGAGAACACATGTCTGCAAACCAGCTTTCTTCACTTTTACCCCGTAAAGCCGGCCTGCGCACGGGCTGAGACGCTGGCCCCCAGCTCTGGGGGGCGTCTTCTATCCAGGCCCAGGGCATCTCACACCACACTGTTTGTCTCACAGTCGTGTTATTTTTAAACCACTGTTAGCTGGAGGGCTGGACTTGGCCCTGGGCTGTGGTCTGCCAGCCCCTGCTCTAAATCTTCCCTGGTGGTTTGTCCCTCCTGAGTATTTACTCCTAAAGAGAGTAAAACTGGGCCAGCCAGGTGGCTCAGGTGGTTGGAAAGCTGTGCTCCTAATGCTGAGGTCGCCTGTGATTCCCACATGGGCCAGTGAGCTGCGCCCTCTACAGCTAAGATTGTGAACAACGGCTCTCCCTGGAGCTGGGCCTGCCGGAGGTGGAGTGGGCTGCTGTGTGCTGCCATGTGCAGCTGGTGGCCAGCGTGAGTGTCCAGCAGCCAGCATGAGCAGCCAGAAGGCTGCTGTGTGCCACCGTGGGCGGCCAGTGGCCAGCGTGAGTGGCCGACTGACTGACTCAGCCAGGGGGAGCACAAGGCTCATAACACCAGCATGGGCCAGGGAGCTGTGTCCTACACAACTAGACTGAGAAACAATGGCTTGAACCGGAGGGGGGGAGGGGCGGAAGAAAGGGGGAAAAATAAAATAAAAAAAGAGAAGAAAACCTATTCACATTGAAACCTGTGCATGTTTGTAGTGGTTCTATGCATACTGGCAAAAACTGATGACACCGGGGGGCTTTGGGGAGCATTCTATATCCTGACTGTGGGCAGTTACACAAATCCACATCTATGTTATAACATTCAGAGTGCTACAAACTAAAAATAGTCAATTTAACTGTGCAAACCAGCCAGTCCAGAGCCCGTCCCCTTGGTGAGGCCCCTACGTGGGGCCACTTCCCCACCCTGCCCCCCCACCAGGTACCCAACAACTGGGGGCAGCGCCTGTGCCCGGAGCCCGCGACATCATTCACACAGCCCATCCTCGATCCTCGGCCTGCCCTCCTGCCTCACGCTCCTTTCTGCAGAAACCACAGCAGAGGCTGCTGTGCCCGCTTTCCCTGGCAGCCTCCTGACCCGCAGCGTGGCCCCTGCTTTGGGGGTCTTCAAATATTTCAAAAAATTTTTTTTAAATCAATAGCATCTCTCTGTACCAACCATAATCAATCTGAAAATATAATTTAAAAAAAAAAGACACCATTCATACAAGCAACACAATCTGTAAATTACCTAGGCATTATTGAACTGAGAACACACAAAACATTAAAACCATCATAAAGCGTTTATTCAGACAATTATCTGAATAAATGGAGAGACAGTCTGTGCTCTCAGATGGGTGACAACACACTAGAGGGGTGATTGTCACAATGCTTTTCTATAAACTTGAAGTAATCATGATGAACTTCCAGCTGTATTTTTGGAGGAACGCACTAAGCTTACTCTAAGATATGTTTGAGATAAGTGAGGTCAGCTTTGACGAAGAGCAAAGTGGCTGGACATCCTCCCACGAGACAGAAGATGCACCACAAAGCCATCCGGCTAGAAGTGTGGTGGTGTCTGTACCAGAGAAACCCACGGCAGCAGAGCCGTCTGTGCGGGAGTTGAACACATTCGTGAAAGCAAGTGCTGCCACCTGGGTTACAGGTGAGCCAAGGATGGGAAGGAGGCCAGGTGAGGAGGGGCTCAGACGCGTTGGTGACTAGAAGCTGTGACCACGGTCATCTGACCGGAGAACAGTAGACATGATGACGCCAAATGCTTGACAGGCAGTGACGGGGTGGAGCAAGCCACGATTGTGGTTCCGTTGAATCCAGGGGGCATTCGTGACTGCCTTCCTTGGTGTGTCCACGTTGACACCATCGTGGGAGGAAGGGTGGGAGGCGAGCCACCCAGCTCCGTCCCTAAGAATGTCAGGTGATGTGGTGCCTCTGTGAGCACAGGGCAGTGCTAACAGGGCGACAACGAGATAGGCACATCCTTACGTGCAGGTGGAAAAGCCAGGAGCAGGCAGCTCTACCACCAAGCACCGTTTGGGGAAAGCAAAAATAGAGGCAACCCAGACGACACTGACGGCTGTGTGGGGGCAGGGGGCGCTCAGAGGACCCAGCTCAGAGGCAGAGCCGGCAGGAGCGGTGGGAGAGCCTCCTTCCCAAGCGCCGCCTCCCACCGCGTGGTTCTGTCGCACCGTGTGTGTGCATGTGCGTGTGTGTGTGTGCATGTGCGTGTGTGTGTTCCTTCAGAATGTACCTGTGAGCTCCAGACTTTTCCAGGGCCTGGAGCAGGCATAAGGGTCGTGCGGGCCAGGAAGGGAGGCTAGCACCCCAGGGCCTTGCCCATCTGATGCTGGCAATGGCTCTCCTTGTGGCTTTCATGTCCCTCCTCGGGTTCCTACAGGGGCTGCGCGTCCCTCCAGCTGCCTGCTGGCGCTTCCTGCTCAGTGAGGGCCTTCCTCCTGGTGCCCTGGACTCTCCTTTGTCTCTGAGCAGGAGTCCTTCACATACCCGGGACCCTGCCTTCGTCCTGGGAGAATTCAGCGCCCTTCTTCAGCCTGCGTGGGCCTTGTGTGTCTCCTGGCGGTGCCTCGGCTGTTAGGTCTGCATGTTCAAGGGGTGGGTGGGAGGGAAGCAGGGCTCCAACCCTTATCACAGTGCTGCTGTGCCCAAGTCCAGGCCACGTCGGCACACGCGGGGCTGCTCCGGCCATCCATCCGTGTCTGGGTGGCTCCCCGTCTTATCAGACGGCTGTGCACCAGCTCCTGGTTGTGGGGCAGTTCCCCCCGCCCCCCCACCTACCCTTCCCTGGCCCTGCTCACCACCTCCACCTGCTGGGTCTGCAGTGAGTTTGCCCACTCCCCCCTCACCTGTTGACGACTGCCCTAGTAAGCTCAGCAAGACTCCGCAGTTTTCTCCAGAACACTCCGCATACCTTGATTACATTTATGCTCAGGAAGTTTAAATGTTCATTTCCATAAAACGATATCTGTGTTTAAATTACATTTTCACACTTTTCTGTTGTTGGCACAAGCAACTGTTTTACGTTGATTTTCACACCCAGCAGGCTTGGCTTGCTTTGGGTAATCTAAAGTCACATAAGCAGAAACCCATCTCTCCTGCAGACAATGTGCAGGCAGGGTGTTCCTCTCGGACCCGTGTCTGTGTTCACTCCTCGTGCCTTCCTGGCCTGGCTAAGCCCTCCTCGTCCTTTTCCTGGTCCTTAACCAAAGTGGTTCAGCATCACAGCCAAAGCAGGGTGTGGACTCTGGTCAGATCCGCATTTTTAGGAGACTGTCTCTTTTGGTGCCACCGTGTGAATGACAAGCTTTTCCATTTCTCTTAGAGGCGCATAAAGTAATGGCAACCTCACCACAAACAGCATCACCGATTTGATGAAATATGTATTATTCCTGTTACTTTTTAAGAAGTGTTGTGAAAGAAGCATTAAAAGTATTACCAAAAAACTCATCCACTGCAAATAAGGAAAAGTTAAAGACAATTCTTCAGAAAGATAAATAAAATTCTCAAACTTTGTCAAACTCAAGAGCTATGACCCACGTCTACACGTTTCCAACCCACAGACACCAACCACGCGCTCCCAAGGCAGACAGCAGAAGTCGCGTCCAGGGGAAAACCCGCAGGGTTTGGGACCTGTGGCGCTCTCCAGTGACTCACGTCTATTGCTGATGGGTTCAGAACAAGTTTGCAGCCAAACCAGATTAAACATGTGGTGGTGACAGCAAACGTGGAAACAAACAACATCTGAAAGTTGGGAATCTGAAAAACAAGACAGGAGGGTTTTTTTTCTCCTTTGCATAACTAGAAGAGTAATGGTAATATCAAACCAAATTCCAGGTCATTATTAAAAGCCCTAAAGACTAAGACACACAGGCATTAGCTGGGTGCCCCGCAAGCTGGGAGCAGAGGGTGGAGGGCACAGAGCCCTGCAGTACAGTGTGGGCTGCGGTGGGCGGTGCAGATGCATCCCACCGTGCACGTACGTACATGCATATGCACACACACACATGTGCCCGTCAGCCCTGCAGGCAGCCTGGGGCCTCCACAGGCTGGGAGCTGGGTGGCTGCCCCCAGTCACAGGCTGGACAGAAGGCTGGACTTACCGCATTGACGTTTCTCCTTGAAACGGCGAAGCTCACAATCGCCGAGGGAATGCACTGCAAAGAAACCAGAGCTCAGTGAGCGGTGGTCCCTCACATCACTCTCGCATGCCAGCAGGCGACAGCTGTGTCCGGAAAATAGTGGCCTGGAAAGCTTAAGCTTTGGGACAACCCGGGACATGTCGGCAAAACAAGTGTGGCCAGTCCACGGGACGCAGGGGTTTCTTGGACGTTGACAGGTCTCCCAGTCTGTCAGAGTCATTTTTCTGATGACATGAAAAAGGTCTTGGATAACGAACACTGCGGTGGCTTGGGCACACTCGCACAAGACCAGCCCCTGGCCCAGCTTAAGAACAACCCGGAAAGGGAAACACATCCCAGTGTGAAGGAAGCGGCAAAGCCCAGGAGGCCTGAGCCCCAGGGGGTTGTCCTCGGGGGCCCCACAGCAGCAAAGGACAAGGGAAGGGGACAAGCATGGGGGCGTCAGGGCGGTGGACGGAGGGGGGCCAGCCTTGGGGGCCACACCAGGTGTTGCTCTTGTGGGCGATGGGACCCCTGTAGACCCTGCAGTGGGCCAGCACGAGCCATAGGGACAGAACCTGCAAGATGCACGGCTGTGGTCTGCTGGAGGCAGGGGGCTGGGCCACCAAGGGCCGAGGGGGAGCTCTTGGGACCACATGACCTATGTCTTCCACCCAGCACCTCTGCGGGTGAAGGACGCTGCCCAGGGTTTTGCTGGGACACCCAGCCTAGGAGAGCATTGTCCTGGAGCCATCTGGGCAGAAATCAGGTCACTGTGGCCCCACAAGGACTGCTCCAGTGGTGAAGACAAAGGGCCACCTAGAAGGTTCCAGAGAGAATGGGGGTTGGGGGGGTAAGGGGGGCAAGGTGTTTCAAGGAGTTTTGTTCTAAGGCAGCAGAGGGGGCAAGGTGGGGTGTGGGTACAGAGTGAAGGAAGCGTGGGTCTGTGTTTTCAGACATTTGAGGACACGGGTGGGGCTGGAGCAGGACACAGGTGGGCCAGAGGCCCCACAGACCCGGGATATGCCCTGTGAGTCCAGAGCAGGACACAAGCTCTGGGAGGGGTGGGAGGCAGCCCCGAACGGGCCACGTGTCAAAAGCTAAGTGCCATTTCTGGTCCAGGGGTCTGCGGACTGACTCAGACTTGTCTCACCAGCTGTTTTCAAAAGTAATAAAGACATTCTGAAGCCAAAGCCAGATGAGGAGGTTTAGCACAAGGAAGGAGTGACAGAAACGTAAATCTCAGAGCGAAAAAGCCAAATGAAGAACCGCGGACTCCAGGAGTGGGAGGTGCACGGAGGAACACCGCTTACCGAGCCTGCAGCGCAGCGCAGGTAGTCCATGTCGGAAGGAAACACGTTTCCCAGGTACAGAGAGAACCCCGAGGTCACGAGCAGGCAGGTCTGCAACACAGAGCACGACTCAGGCGACAGCACGGCCGTCGGAAGACCACTCACACAGCCAGCCCTCTGGCTGCCACGAAGTGTCCCCACAGCGCCAACAGCATGCCTGCTTCCCACCTGACTCCTCCCCAATGGACAAAGGACAGCCATGGCCCCACTCTTCCCCTGCCCCCCATGTCAGACTATGGGCTTCATCATTTACTTGGGGGAGAAAAGGAGGGGGCCTGTCAAAATTTAAAGCAAGAATCGATGCCTCACCCCAGAAAACACCCTCTCCCCAACATGTACAATTTCAAGGCCTCAGGACCCCCACCCCAGGTACAGGTAGAGCACCTGGAACAACCCCACCCGCTCAAAGCCAAGGACGTGGAAGCTCACTGCAGAGAGGCAGGCTGTGGCACGGGGGGTCGGGGTGAATGGTCACTTAGACCAAGGGTCAGAGCAGGGGGCCTTGCGTGCATCCCTGTGATGGGGGCAGAGGAGACCATGGCCCACACATGAGTGAGGAGGGGACAGCGGGCCAGTTCTGTGGCCGTAGGCAGCTGGGGCGCTGCACAGAGCCCAGGTCTCAGGGGTAGGGGGGAGGAGGAGCTTCCTCTGTGCCCCACACGGGTGGGGGTTCCAGTGTCCGTGGGCCAGGGAACAGCTGGGGGGAGGGTGGGCAAGACTACTGGGGGTGTTGCCTGGACAGCCTGGGGCATGTGGGGGTCCTGACCTGGATCCTGGTTCTCAGCCAGGGGTTCCCAGGTAACCACATACACGGAGGCCGATATAACTCCTCAGTCGTCAAGTGCTAGCCAAGCACATCAGAAGGTGAATGTGCCAGGACCCCAGGCACAGCCCCGCAAATGTTTGCTCCTACTGGCCCTGGCCCTCAGCTCCTTGGCCCCTCAGCCAGCTCCTGCTCCAGGACCCAGCCTCCGCCTCCGGACACCGCCCACTGTTCACTCTGCCAGAGGCTCGGAGAGCATAGCCCTTCCCCCCACCTCTGCAGGGTGACTCCAGACCTCCTAGGAGTCAAGGGTCGCGGAGGCCACCCTGGCACAATGCATGACCCTGCAGACGGTTAGCATGGGCCCTGGGCTGTGCCAACCCTGGAGGGACACAGAGCAGCCAGAGCCCAGAGACCGCTTGGGAGTGGGAGAAAGTGATTCCGAGAGCACAGAAAGTCGGCTGTCGACACCATGGGGCTCTCCATAGCAGGAGTGCCCGCAGCTGCTCCATCCCATCACCTAGGAGCGCCACCGGCCGGGGACACAGCACGGGGGACAATGCCTCAGTGGTCCTGCTGTGGCTACTCACCCCCATCAACACAGAGAAGACCCACGTCTTGTGACTGAAGCAAGGGGGCAGCCTGGACGACAGCTGCAGGTCACCGGGCTTGGCGTCTGGGGCGTAGCTCCCCACGTCCGGCCTGCCCCGCTCCAGGGTGGGCATCCGGTCATAACTGAGCTCCTCCCTGCACTGCTCCTCCCGCATCATGGCGCTGAGGACAGATGTGACATTAGTGACACACGAGCGCTGTGCCTGCAGTTCTCCTCTGGTACCACTTCTCTGTTTGCAGCACAATTATAGTTTACTTTTGACCACTCTGAAAAAAAACTCCAATTGAAATAAGTTGTTTTCAGTAAAGGAAAGAGCGTTCCTGCTGAAGTGCAGTGAATTTGAAGAAGAGAAAAAGCACTTAATTGGACAAGTGAATAAAGTCACTTTCCCATAAAACAAACCCAGCCAGTCTGGATTCCGGGCGACTGCCAGGTGTCTCACAGAGCAGGTCCTCGGGTCCGACCCAGCTCCGAGGCCCAGGCTGTGCTGCTACTCAAAGCCCGTTACATCGCTCACAGTGGTAACCGAACACGAGATGGCAAAATACACACCCACGTAAGGTCTGCCTTCTGCACGTCCCTCCGCTTGCTTCTGGCGGTGGCAGCGCTGGTCTCTGGGTGAGGGGCTCGCTGCTGCCGAGTCATCCTGCCTTGGGCTTCCAGCAAGAGCTATTCAGAGGAACAAAAGCCCAGAAAATCTGCACTTAAGCCAGGAGCAGGAGAACCAGTCCTGAATTTCAATGAGATGAAGCCAGTGATCCTGGAAAGTTCTGTGGTGGTTGTGTAACCGCTGGCTCAGAGCGTTGCTCGGTCCTGTCTTACTCCGCCAGGACACGAAGGGGCCACCTCAGTCCCACTCATGCAGGCAGGACACGGGCGCCAGGGTGGACATCTCAGAAGAAGTGTGAGAGAGTGGCTCCCCCGAGCACAGAACCCTGGCAGGCGGAGGGCGGTTGCTGTCTTGGAAACAGAACTTTTGACTCAAGACCTTATTATACTGCCTTTCAAAGAGCCTTTTTCCATCCCATGATCACATGAGGACCTTCACGAGGACACCCACACACGTGTGCGCTCAGCCCGGCTGGCAGCGGGACGCTGGCCCAGTCCCCGAGCTCCTGCTGGGCCCTGTACTTCTGCTCACTAACCAGAGGAGGGGACGGGGATGCCCTTCACCAGATACTGCCTGACAGCTACAGAGACGAGTCTGTGCGCACAGGAACCATGAAATGGCTGGAGCTAACTACGTTCTGAAAAACCAGCTCCTCAAACACAAACCCACGCGACGCTCGAGCTAAGACCTCGGTTTTGATTCGTGGGATGTTCTGTTGTTTTAGTTTTGCAACCAAGCAAGGGTTAGAGTTAATGTTCACAAACTATAACTTTGAAGTCAAGAAGAGAGTGTGAATGGATCAAAAAACCTCCCAAAGGTCTTCCTCAACTCTCATTTAAAGCGATAAACAGAATTAGTAGGGATTGGTCCAAATGGATTGAACCCTTCTGTGTTTCTTGTTGTTTGAAGAAAACATGCAGTGGATGTCACCCTTTCTGTGCTTCTCTCAGTTGTTCTCTGCTAAGACACACAAACAAGCTGCCTTGAGTTAGAGACTGTGGACCCAACTCCTCAGCCCTTGAGTCACACTCACTGGAGAAGTGCTTCCTTGTTTCTGTTGGTAAGACTAGTTTCCAGAACAAGTCCTGTTCTTCCATAATGTCTTCAGACAAGCTCTTGTTCTCCCTTTGCTGCCTGCTGAGGCCCTCCTGACGCTTTAATATTGTACCTCCATTGAGCACAAATTTATAGAGCAAACAGAGCGGGCCTCTGTCCTGCCCATGTGGACATCACATGCTAATGGGGGACAGCAGCATGCCAGACAAATACGTTAACGATGTACTTGACCTTCTGTATGATAGAAAGTAAGTCAGAGGAGGGAAACGGGAGTGCTGCTTGGAGGAGTCCAGGGCCTCACTGAGGAGGAGGCATCTGACCAAAGTCAGGCAGGAGGCGAGGAGTGGAGTCTTGTAGAGGCTGGAGCAAAGGTGCTGTAGGTGCAAAGGCTCTAGGATAGCAAGGCTTCCATGCATCTACGGATGGGGAGGCCAGTCAATTAGCTGACGGATCTGACCCAGTACAATCGAAACTTGTCAGTCAGCACGAAATGGGACGTCCAGCCAACAACTCAAGATACTGTTTCCCATAGAACCTGGAACACTCATGCAGAGACCCCGTGCAGGGAGGAAGGCCTCAATACAGTTTAAAAGACTGAACTCATCGAAAATTTATTCTCTAACCGTAACAACATTAAATTAGAAATCATTAACAGAAAAATACCTGTAAAACCCTGAAATATTTAGAAATTAAGACAGTATACCTGTTTTAAAAATCCCATGGCTCAAAAAAGAAATCACAAAGGAAATCAGAAACTAACTGAAAATGAAAATACAAGTCAAATTTTGTAGGATGCAGCTCAGTCGGAGCTTAGAGAAATTTATAGATCTAAATGCTTGTATTAAAAACAAAGTTCCAAAACACGTTATCTAATTTTCCTCCTTAAGAAGTTAGAAAAGCATAAATTATACAAAAAAAACAGACAGAGAGCAGAAATTAATGAAGAATAGAGAAAAATCAATTAACCCAAGAGAAGGTTTTTGAAAAGATCAATAAAATTGACAAACCTTTATTTTAGCTGGAGTGAAGAAGAAAAACAAGAGGGAAGACATAAATCACGAAAATCAGCATTGAAAGATGGCTCATCACTACCACTCACACAGATAGTAAAACGATAGTAAGGAAATATTATAAACATTTTTATGCCAACAATTTGACACCTTGCATGAAATGAACAAATCCTTTAAAAAAGAAAGTACTGGGCCAGCCTGGTGGCTCAGGCGGTTAGAGCTCCATGCTCCTAACTCCGAAGGCTGCCGGTTCAATTCCCACATGGGCCAGTGGGCTCTCAACCACAAGGTTGCTGGTTCAACTCCTCGACTCCCGCAAGGGATGGTGGGCTGTGCCCCCTGCAACTAGAAAAATGGCAACTGGACCTGGAGCTGAGCTGCACCCTCCACAACTAAGACTGAAAGGACAACAACTTGACTTGGAAAAAAGGCCTGGAAGTACGCACTGTTCCCCAATAAAGTCCTGTTCCCCTTCCCCAATAAAATCTTAAAAACAACCAAAAAAGTACCACAGTTTCCTCAGTATTCTTGGTAACTTGTATAGCTCTATTGCTAATGCATGAATGTGTAATTTAAAGTCTCCTACAAAGAAACCTTCTGGCCCAACTAAGTTCACTGGTGAATTCTACCAAACCTTTAAGGAATAAATTAAAGATCCTACAGTCTTTCAGACAGAAAAGGCAAGAACATGCTCTTTCCACGAGGCCAGCTTTAGACAGATACCAAAACAGGACAAAAAAGGAGAGAAAATGACAGACCAGCGTCCCCCAAGAACACTGATCCCGGATCCCGGCCAGGACCAGATGTGACCAAGCTGAATCAAGCACTACGCAAAAAGGATGCTAAACCACGCCCAGCGAGTTTTCCCAGGAAAGCCGAGGTGGTTTAACATTCAAAACCTTGTTAATATAATTCACTCTTATTAACAGGCTAAAAGAGAAAAATGACAGGACATGTCAGCAGATGCAGAAAAAACGTTTGGGAAAACCCCACAGCTGTGCAGGGCGCCCCGAAACATGGCGTGTTAAAGAACTTCCGCCAAAGCCACGCCCCACAGCACCCTGAGGGCCAGACTGAGTCCTCTCCCCAGCAACGCCAAGGAGGCGCACCCGCGCGAGGCCCCGCCCACCGGCGCCGTGCCCCGCCCACCAGCGCTAGCCTCGTGCTCCAGGCATGAAGCTCCCCACAGGGCAACTCTCGCCTACTGCTGTGCTAACTAACCGGTGTCAACGGCCAACCGACGACTGCTAATGGGTGCGACTCGCAAGGAGACCTTCCCCCATTGGCTAATAGCGGGCATGAGCGCAGGCGCGGTGCAGTTCCCCCACCGCCCCCCAACACTCATATATATATTGACCAAGCTCCACTGGGCGCAGGCGCAGGCACAGCGATCTCATTGGCCAAGCACGAAGGGGATCCGGCGCAGGCGCGGGCATGGTCACCCGATTGGCCGAGGGCAGCGGGAGCGGCGTGGCCACGTGCAGGAGCCCGGGGCTGCGCGGGCGAAGTGGCGGCGGAGCCATGTTGCGTCTCGCGGCCAAGCTAATGGCCTTCTTTTGGAGGAGGGCGGATGGCCCCAAGGAGATGACTGGGCTGCCAGAGCTCGAGCTTCTGGAAGGTGCCTCGTGGGGTGGGGCCGGGGCTTGGTGGGGCCCGGGCGGGCGGGCCGGTCCTGGGATGCGCACGGCCCCTCCCGGCACTGGGAACTGCACTGGCGCTCCCGAGATCCCTCCCGTGTGCGAGTTGCATTCAGGGCAGGGGTTCTCGCTTCTCCACAAGAGAGGCAGCGGAAAGCCGTCTGCACGCGGACTTGCTGAGGCCTGTGGATACGGTCGCTTCCTGCATCGGGGCCTGATGTGAAATGCGGGATTTGAGCGTCGGCTCCGGCTCCAGGAAGCCGCCGCAGTTGTGTGTACCGTGATGTGCGCGCCTCAGGTGTCTGCTGTGTCTGAGAAGTACTAGCAGACCAGGTGCAGTGAGGACTTGGGAGAACAGCGGCAGCTGCAGGGCTTCTCGGCCGGTAGTGGGAAAGGTCACGGAGCGGCCGAGGGCTTGTCCTGCTCCCAGGCCAGACTTTCTCCCCAAGCCCGGAATCTCTTCTGTTGCCTGCATTGGTGAGGTGATAAAGAATCTCCCCTCGCTGCTGCTCATGTTAGTGATGAAAGGAGATAACAGAAGTAATAACGCGTAGGAACAACCCCCCCCCCCAAGCTGATATAACACTAACAACAATTTACACAGCACCCTAACCACTGAGGTCTAGGCATTGCTGTTTTTGCCCCTCAAACAGCTCACTTGGGTAGAGATTATAACAGTCTACGTTTTACAGATGGAACAGGCACTGAGTGGTTAAAGACCTGGCCCCGGGTTACACAGTGGCAGGAGAAGAGCTGGGGTTTGGACCCCCTTGGTCTGGCCCTGGAGTCAGAGCTTCCCCCATGGAGCCACCCCAGTGCCCCTCAGGAGCCTGGGCAGTCTGCCACACACGCCCTAACTTCTGAGCGCCCCACTTCTTGAGAGGGTCCTTAAGCCCCAGGCTGCTCCCCTACTCCCGCTCTCTCTGGTAGCACTTAAGTGTAGTGTGGGCTTACTTTTCTGGTCCGTATCACTCTGTTTTCCCATCTCAGGTGACACCAAGTTGAAAACCGTGCAGGGTGTCGTGACAAGGTACTGCAGCGATTATGGCATGATTGACGACTTGATCTATTTCTCCAATGAGGCTGTGAGTAGCAAGGTGCTTCTGAATGTTGGACAGGAAGTTATTGCAGTGGTGGAAGAAAACAAAGTGTCCAACGGACTGAAAGCAATCAGGGTAAGGCCTGAGTGGGCTTGGTAAGTCTCCCTTCACTGTGGGATTTCAGATTGCTGTCCTCCTGTTGCGTTAACATCTCAAGAGACAACCTGGCCAAGGGAGAGAGAGTGTACCTACACGGGGTGCATTTTTCTTACAGTGGTTTCTGTTCTTAAAAAAAAAAAATGGTGTTTTGGAGACATAGAGGAAAAACTGAGAGTTGCTAGATGGGAGAGGGGGTGGGGATAAGGGGGAAGGTGAGGGGATTAGAAAACAGTCACCACAAGATGGCCACGGGGTTTTGAAAATTAATTTGGGGAATGTAATCAATAATGTTGTAAAGATTTTGTAGGGTATCCGATGGACACTTGTCCCATTTGGGAGACCACCTCAGGGGTGATGTAGATGCCTGATCACTGCACTGTACACCTGAAGCTGAAGCTGAACAATAATGAATGCCAACTATAATTTTACATATGTATATGTATACATATGTATTTATGTACTTACAAGAAGCGGACTACAGCGTTAGGTATAGAGACAGTGGAAATGTAATGGCTGTGTGCGATGTCAGAGGGATAGTGGATGAGGGGAGGGGGGTTCACACAGTGTGAGGGATATAAATGATGAACGTCTAAGTATTACTTTGTCTTGTGTACCTGAAACTAATAAAAAAAAATCAATGGTGCTCATTGTAAATCTTTCAAACTACATAGAAATTTATAATTCATAAGTTTGCCTATAGTTTTGTGCCATGGAGAAAAAAGACTGTTAACATTTCTATATCTAGTTCTTCTAGTCTTTGAAAAATAGTATTAAAAAATAATTATTGGACCCTTTGTTGCCCAATTAGCAAAGATAATTAGTGGGCTCTATATTAAGCCACTTTCTTCACTTAAAAATCGTACTTTTGTATTATAAATCCTTGGAAGCAGAATTGTTAGTCAGAGGTTATGCCCATTTACCATTTTAATGGTTATCGAGTTGTCCTCCAGTCATACTGTGCTAATTCACACTCACAGGACGGGGAGAGGCTGCCTCTTCCCAGTGTTGGCAAGGATGTGGGTGTCATCCCTCTCTGGAACCCTTGCAGTCTAATTAGTGAACAGTGATCACTTTAATTTGCACTTAAGTTTTAAAGTAGATTACCTTTTCACTTTTTTCCCTATGAATTTTCGTGTCCTTAGTCCATATTTTTAGGGGGTTCAATTTTTAAATTAAAATTCTACATTAGAGAAATTAGAACGTTTTAAGGAACATTGTTATATGAAAGTGTTGCAAGTATTTCTCCAAAGTCAACTTTTTTTTAAAGTTTTATATAGTTAAATGCGTCTGTTTCACGTAGCGTTTGGGCTCTGTCCTTAGAGGCTTATTCCACTTCTTATTACAAATATACACTCAGGTTTTCCTCTGAAAATTGTATATTAACATTTAAATGTGCCTGTAATTTACTTGGTCTACAGACTCAACAGAGGAACCAACATTCCTCCCCAGTAGCTACCAGCCATCCCCCAGAGTAGTCTGCTTTTCTCCTGCGGTTGGGAAGGTCCCTTTCTCCTACACTGGAACCCTGTGTGTGAGGGACCCTGTGTGGACCCTGCTGGTTCTGGCGCCTGCGTGGCCCCCAGGGCTCAGTCCCGCCCATGGGTGGTAGGCAGTTTTCCCTCTTCATCCTGGTGTTTGGAGTTCTCCTGGCTCTCCTCGTCGTCGGGATGGGCGTTATAGCCATTCTGTTGTTCGTCCCCCTTGGCTCAGATTCGGTGTGGACAGCACTGCGTTTGTGTGTCCTTTAGGCTAAGTGACATGTGGATCTCACCACGGCTTCTCCATCCACAAATTCTGCCTGTCCGTTTCAGTCTTCTTTGTTCTTATCTGTTCAAAAAACTACTTTTCGGTAGTTTTCTTCATTTAGGTTCCTCAAATCCCTTGTTGAATTTATTTCCAAGATAACATTTATGTTTCATTATCAGCATAATTTGATTTTGTACTTTCAAGTTAATCTTTTTCTTTCTATGTAGGAAAGATTTTTATTATGTAATTTGGTAGCTGGCAAATTTACCTCAACTATTTTTTTGAAATGGTCAAGGTGCACTTTATTACTATTTCAGGTAGTAAATGCCATCTTAATGCTTAATATCTTTCTCAAGCTTTAAAAATAACACAGGTAAAAATCAAATTTTAGAGTTGTATTCAGTACAGTAGTTACTAGCCATGTGTGGCTATTAAAAGTAAATACAATTGAAAATTAATCCCTCAGTTTCTCTAAGCACATTTCAAGAGCTACAGGTAGCTGGTGGCTACCAAATAGGCCAGCACAAACAGTGGACATTTCTGTCATCGCAGAAAGTCTGTGAGCTCGCTCTGGCGCGGGAAGCTACACAGTGAAAAGCGGGCTGTCTGCGTGCTTTCTTCCTGCACTTGGTTCCTCGGGCCTGCTGCTTTCTGGTCGGCAGCTCAGTCTCTTGAACCGTATGCTACGACCTTGTTTGATGTACCCACATTAACAGTAAGTGCATGTTGTGCTGCTACCAAGAAAGACGTGGAATTGGCTCATTTACACCACCCTCTGGATTTCTTTGCTTGCTTTTTATTTAGGATTTTTATCGTGGTAAAATATGTGTAACATAACATTTACCATGTTTAAGTGTACACGTCAGCAGCACTGAACACCTTCACACTGTTGTGCAGCCGTCACCAGCATCGCCTCCAGAACTTTCTCATCTTCCCAAACTGAAACCCTGTCTCCACTAAACAACTCACTGCGCTGCTTCCTGTCTGCATGAACGTGGTATTCTAGGTGCTCATATACGTGGAATGATAAAATGTCCCTTTAAAATGTCTGGCTGATTGGACAGGTTCATCCACGTAACTGTACATCAGAACTTCCCTCCTTTTTAAGGCTGGATAACAGTCCTTGTGTGGATGGGCTGCATTTGTTCATTGTCACCAGGCGAAGGACAGACACTTGGGTTGCTTCTGCCTTTTGCCTGTTGTGAATCATGCTCTGTGAACAAGTACTTTCTTGAGCCCCTGTTCTCAGTTCTCTGGGGTCTACACCTTAGAGTGGAATTGCAGGGTCACATAGTAATTCTGCGTGTAACTCGTGGAGGAGCTGCCAGCTTTTCCCCCTGCGCAGTCCCGTCTCACCTGCCCCCCAGCAGTGCCTGACGGCGCCTGTTAGTGTTCGTCTCCACCAACACGAGTGATTTTCCGGGTTGTTGACAGGAGCCATCCTAGTGGGTATGAAGTGCTGTCTCATTGTGGTTTGGTTTACACCTCCCTAAGAGTGATGTTTGAGGATCTGCTCATATTTTATCGGTTCTCCAGCCTTCTGGAGAAATGTCTGTTCAGGTCCTTTGCCCGTTTTTTAATCAGGTGTATTTTCTTACTGAGTTGTAGTTCTTTATATATATTGGCTATTAATCCATATCAGATACATGATTTACAAATATTTCCTCCCATTCTGTGGATTGTCTTGGCTTTTTCTTGATAGTACCCTTTGATGCACAAAAGTTTCAAATTTTGATGAAGTTCACTTTATTATCTTTTTTCAATTTCCTGTCCTTTTGATGTCATACTTAAAAAATTACTTACTAATCTAAGATCATGGAGATTTTCACTTTTGTTTCCTTCTAAGAGTTTTATAGTTTTAGCTCTTACATGTAAGTCTTTGATCCGTTTCGAGCTAATCTTTGAGTATGGTGTTGGTTAACAGTTTCACTTCATTCCTTTGCATGCTGGTATCTAGTTCTCCCACCACCATTTTTTGAGAACACTGCACAATAGGGAAAACCCTTTCCCTGTTGAATGGTCCTGGTACCCTTATTGAAAATCAGTTGACAATATATGTAAGGATTTATTCCTAGACGCCATTCTGGTCCATTGGACCTACATTTGTCCTTATGCAGTGTTAGATTACTGTACTTTTGTAGCAAGTTTTGAAATCAACAAGTGTGAGACCTCTGTCTTTGTTCTTTTCAAGATTGTTTTGGCTAGTCAGGGTCCCTTGAGAGTCCTAATGAAATTTAGGGTGGGTTTTTCTATTTCTGCAAAAAATGTCATTGAGATTTTGATGAGGATGCATTGAACCTGTAGATCGCTTTGGTAGTATTGTCATCTTAAGTTTTACAATCCATGAACATTGTCTTTCCATTTGTTTGTGTCGTCTTTAACTTATTTCAGCCACATTTTGTAATTTTCAATGTACAAGTCTCCTGGGTTAAATTTATTCCTAAGTATCTGACTCTCTTTGATGTTATTGTATGTATGGGGTTGTTTTTTTAACTTCCTATTTTGGATCATTCATCACAAGTGTATAGAAATACAGGTGCTATTTGGATGTTGATTCTGTATCCTGTAATTCTGCTAAATTCACTTATTAGCTATAACAGCTTCTTATGGATTATTCAGTGGTTTCTACATACAAGATCATGCCATCTGTAAACAGAGAGTTTTACTTCTTCCAGATTGGGTGCCTTTTATTTCTTTTTCTTGCCTCATTGCTCTAGCTGAGACTTCCAGGACTGTTTGGACAGAAGTGGTGAAAGAGGCTTCCTGGTCTTGTTCCTGATCCTAGGGAAGGGCTTTCAGTCTGTCACCACTGACTGACCTTAGCTGTGGGTGTTTCATACGTGGCCTTTATCATGTTGAGGAGGTCTTCTCCTATTCCTAGTTTATGGAGCAACTTATCCTGCAAGGGTGTTTTTGTCAAGTGCCTTTTCTGCATCACCTGAGATGATCGTGTGATTTTTCCCTTGTTCTTCCAACGTGGTATCCCATCGACCGATGTTCTTAAGTTGAACCATACTTGCATTCTGGGATAAGCCCTGCTTGGTTGTAGTGCGTAATCCTTTTAATATTTTGTTGCATTCAGTTTGCTAGTATTTTGTTGAGGATTTTTGCATCTGCATTAGTAAGGAGTGGTGGTCTTCAGTTTGCTTTTATTGTGGTCCTCTCATTATGGTCTAAAGAGCTGTTTGTTTTCTATCAGGTGGAAGCTGTCTGCAGTAAATGGGAAGACGACAGCCAAAACCACAGCCAGGGGCTGTCAGACTCCAACCCTCGCGTGCTCATTGGCTGTGTGACTTCGTTGATGGAGGGTGCTGGCTACATCAATCAGACCACATACTTCTCGATGGAGAGTGTTTGTGAAGGTAGGCTGGATGAGTTTCTCCTTCACCTTTAAAAGTGGGCTACGTCAGAGGTTTTTTGTATTTATGGATTAGATTTGAGATGGTTACACGCATCATTGAGAGGGTCAAATTGGGGCACATTTTGTGTGATGAGGGGTTTTGGGAACTAGAACAGCTTCTTCAGGTGCTGGCTGCAGGAGGGGCTCTAGTGTAGGCCAGACGTGCCGTCCTTTGTTTTGTGTTCATTTGTTGAATGTAGTCACTAATTTCGGGGTAATCGTTCCTTTCATACAGTTATTGTTGAGAACCTGTCGACAGTGTTGCAGGGGTACAGAGGTGCTGTTGTTTTTAAACTGCTTCACACGCCCCCAAATAGGACTTGGGGATAACCTTGTGTCTTCCCAAGAGCACATATCCTTTTTTTCAAAATATTTTTTTTAATTTTTTTTAAATTTAAGTGTGTTTTTCCAGGACCCATCAGCTCCAAGTCAGGTAGTTGTTTCAATCTAGTTGTGGAGGGTGCAGCTCACAGTGGCCCATGTGGGGATCGAGCCGGCAACCTTGTTGTTAAGAGCACCGCGCTCTAACCAACTGAGCCAACTGGCTGTCCCCAATATATCCATTTTTAATTGCATTTGTTTCTCATCGATCTAAGATTTTATTTTCATGCCTAAAGAAATAACTTGCCAGTGCCATTTATTGAGTTTAACTCAACGACCACTTACTGTGTCTGCTGTGTACATTGGTGGGTAGGGGAGCAAAGGAGTGGGAGGCCAAGACTAGTCTGCCCTCTCTCCTCCTCAGGAGGAGAAATGGACTGTCCTTGCTTGAGAACTGAGCGGAAATGCCAGCCTGCTGGGGAGGTGGCCTCTGAGCTGAGTCCCACTGCACGTCCTGTGGGCCCCACGCTGAGATCTTAATTTCATTTTTCATGCAGTGGCCTGGAGTCTCCTTCAGAACTGCATTTCATGGTTGATGAACTTGACATTGTGGGCACCTGTCGTTGACCTCCCTCTAGGCTTTGGTATCTTTAACTGGGGAAATATTAGTAAGCTTGGAGCAAATTGTGCTAAGTGTAAGACATTCACAAGTCTGGGTTTTCTTCTGTTGAAATGTGTAACTATTTGAGCCCTGGTCTCAGAGGTGCTGTCTTCTGTCTCTGGGTACAAAGGTGTTCAAATATTTCCACTTCCATAAATGAAAATTGTCAAATATGTTGTCTCTCCCACTTTTTGATGGGATGCCCATCCAACCCTTTGGATGCTGTGAATTGCAGGCCTTGTCCGTTCCATTCATTCTGTTACAAGTATAAGTTTATCCAGTTAAGGTAGGGGCCTCGTTGTTGAAACACTCTCTGCACAGTTGGGATAGCGGAGAGCGTGGAGTCCAGTCCTGGGAGTAGCTCTAACCCGGCTGGCGGTGCAGCCCTGCGCCTCACTGCTTCGTTTCTGTCCCTGCTTCCCAGGAGAGCAGTGCTGCTCCCTTGCTGGCCACGAGCCACAGTTTCAATCACTGCTATTCACAAAGGCTCCACGTTTCTGGTCCCACATCTACTGATACTTTGATTAAAGATTTCCCGCTGATTTTGAACAAAGTGTAACCAAAACTCAGAGGTCTCACTTAAAACAATTAAAAGGCGCAGCTTGATTTCCCAGGTGCTTCTTCAGAGGTTCAGACGTCTGTACAACAGGATGTTGGGCAGCAGAGAACCCGGGGCTGCGCTGGCTTTGTCACCCAAGTGTTGCAGCCACTTACCTTCAGGCGCCCATAAACGCTGCACGTTCTGAGGCTGCAGTGCATCCCGGCTGCTGACGTTGCAGCCCACGGGGACAGATGGGATGGGACGGGACATGGATGCCCCAGTTCAGGCACACTCCCACTCGTGGCTCTGTCCTGTGTGCGGTTTCGTTCCATCCGGACTCTTATTTGTGTTATCGTTATAAAGACAATTTAGTGTCCAGTGTTGGGATTTTAAACAGAATTTACAGCAGCTTTCACAAGAACACAGATATTTCTCCTTCGGTAGGATGACCTTCCAAATCTTTACGTTGATTTCATGATTGTGACAGGAAAAAATGAAATTTATTTGATTTGCTTACTTATTTTTCTCTTTAACTTGTTTATACAACTAACATTGGTAGCTATTGCTTCACTTTTCCTGTGTGTCTAAGAAGGTTTGGAATAATTTAGCAAAATTACGTTAAACAATTATTTGATAAAAGAAGGCACGGTTTACAAACGACATACAAAAGTATGTCTACAGTTTGTCATATTGTCCTTTTAACACCAACTGGCTGTGGACAGGTTTGTCTGTGGTGTCACACAGCCTGTGGCCCCTTGCTGACGAGCAGCTATCCACAGATGTCGGGCCTCTTGGGTGTTCACCAGCTTCTTGAGAAGCAGGCTCAGTATCCAGTGTGTACTTTTGTTTTGAGCTTGTCACTGCCAGAAGTGTTTATTGCGAAAATGGCAAGACAACAGTTCAAGCTAGTCGTGGCTTTACACCACGCAGCACAGCAAACCTGTTCAGACTTCTCTCCCTGTTCTGTGTTGGGATAGCTCAGCCACTTCATGTCACTGGACCTTCTAACTTCCCCGCACACCCTACCAGGGGACCCGGTGGCACCTTGCATCCTGAAGGCGCAGCCCTTGGGTCTGAGAGCACTTCCCTTTGTCACCGAGCACCCTATGTGTCCCCGACAGGGAGGGGTACTCACTGTGTCTGGAAAGACGTGGCAGAGGGTCCGTGTGTCTATGAAACTGCCCACCGCACACATGCCCACGTCTCCTGGAAGTTGGAGGTGTAAGGTCTGCCACTGAGCTTTGGTGTTGCAGTTGTTAATGATACTGTGGGGTTTCTAATGAAAACTACAGGCAACACCTGAAACCAGATGGGGTCCTGAGACTGTAAACAGGTGTGTGGCCGAGTCCTCTGGACAGAAGGTCGGCTGTGCCATGTCGGTTCCACCGCCCAGCCAGGGGCCAGGAAGGATTCTGGGGCATGAACTCGCCCCTGTACTCACCTGCTGCCATTTGTCTGGAAGCGCTGGGTGCCCCGACGTGGGATCAGCCCAAGTAACGCTGCTCCCTGCCTTGCAGGTTTCCAGCCTTGCAAGGGAGACTGGGTGGAGGCCGAGTACTGGATCCGGCCAGGCACGTGGAGCAGCGAGGCCGTGTCTGTGAAGCCGCTGAGGTTCAAGCGCGTGGACAGGGTGGGTGCTGGCCCGCCCGTCCCTGGGTTCTCCTGGGCGCGCCGGGCAGTCAGACAGGGCTCAGTCTGGCCCCAAAGACCCTGTTTTCTTACTGAGATGTTCCCTTAGGAGGTAATGCGACCCGGCTGCCAGGCTGTCAGAATTAAGTGAGGAGTTTGCACACGAGTCCTGAGCTGTCCCAAGTGCCCTGGGACACGGGACTGGAGCTGGCTTGTGAAAGCGGGCGTGGCCCGGGGCGTGGAGACTGAGGGGGTGGGGTGTGCGCAGGGTGAATCGGAGAAGCAGGGAGGCGACCCCCAGCCCCCCCAATCCACAGTCCAGGTCGGCCTTGGCTCCCGGGCCCTACACGCCCATGTCATCTTTAGGGCTTTGCTTCCCCTCCCCCACCCAGACTCGACTTCCGGGGCCAGCGGCTCACCAGGCCTTGCTGGTTCTGGGCAGGGCCGTGGGCTGGGCCACAGGGGCTCAGCCAGCTCCCCGCGCTGTGCTCGCAGGTCTGCATCTCCAGCCTCTGCGGGAAAAACGGGGTCATAGACGACAGTATCTTCTTCACCTTGGACTCGCTGAAGCTGCCTGCGGGGTACGTGCCCCAGCGGCACGACGTGGTCAGTGCTGTGGCCGTGGAGAGCAGCCAGTCCTGCTACATCTGGAGAGCCCTGTGTCTGACGCCGGTGACAAGGCGGTAAGGGGGCCCGGCCTGCTCGTGGGGGGCGGGGGGCCGATGTGAGTGGTCAGAGGACCAGGCCCAGATCCCGAGCTGGGCGCTGGACGGAGAGCCTTTGGGAGCCCGTCGGCCGTGCTCGTGGCAGGTAGAAGGGCAAGTTAAGGGTCCCTCTCAGCCCTTAGTCTTACACTGTGACGTTCATACTTGGGTGGGTTTTTATGTCGTCATCTTTAACATGTGGGCGTTTTCTAGAACACACTGGACAGAGTGGGTTCTTAAAAGCAGAGGGCTCCCGCGTCGGCTCACCCCTGGGCACCCCACTGGCCCTGCCTGCTCTAGGCGTGAGTGGCCGGGCTTCAGTCTCGAACAGAGCCACCTGCACCGCTGCCTCAGCTCCCTCTGCCTTGTTTTTAGCTGCTCTGCTTTTGGCCACCTCCTCAATAGAATGCAGGTTCTGTGCCGCGTGTGCTCCACAGATGGGGCACGTGGCTCTGTGTCCGTGTGAACCTGGGGGTCGGCTCTGTTGGGCAGAACAGTTGGGACGTGCCCCGTCCCAGAATCTGGAGGACGGACTGCCCGGCTCACGGCTGTGGGTGGCCCCATCACACCGGAGCCTGGCCCTGTCCTGTCTGACAGGCAGCAGAGAGAAGCTACAGCCGCCCCAGGCCCAGTGTGTCCCCTGGACCCTGCTGCCCGATCCGTTCTCTTTTTCACAGCACTTAGTTGTCTGCACACTTGGTGACTTACTAAGTGACTGTTTTTGAGAGGCTGTTGCCTGGTTCGCTGGGTGTGGACTAGGGTCTGTGGTGTGGTGGTTGGTGGGGGGGGGGGTTGGCTGGAGGCTCCCTACCTGTGGGTGGTCCACTCCTGGGGCGCTGCAGTGGCTCGACAGCACGTCCAGTGGGGGTGTTGGTTATCCCTAGGGAGGGGTGACTAGTCCCAGGCCTGGTCCATGAGGCTCTGCCCTTGAATGCCTCCAGGACCGTCTTCACCGGGCAAGGGGCGTCCCCACCTGCATGATCACACACTGGCTGCAGGTTGGCCTCCACATCCTGCAAACTCAGAATTTTCTCATACCCAGAGTCAGACTAGGGGCTTGGGGCTCAGGGGAGGGAGGGAGTTTGCTGGGTCCAGGGGAACTCGCCGCCACTGAGCAGTCAGTTCCCACTTCCTGAGTTTGTGAGGGAACGGATGCCTCGTCCTGGCAGCCTGGGCCCAGTGACCGCCTCTGTGCCAGCACAGGAGAGCAGCCTGGGACAGAGAGGACCACGCTTCTGCCCTGACAGAGTGTGCGTGCTGTCTCTCCCCTGCCCCCCACCTCCGGCTTCCTGTCTGTGTTTCCTCCGCGGCTGGAGTCCACTCAGACCCCCAGTCCGGCTGCCAACTTGAGTGTCCGACAGCGCTAGTGCTGTGCCCAGCGCGGTGTGTACCCCGCTCCAGCCCCCCGCCCCGAGTCGTTCTTCACGCCTCCTTGGTTCAGACCCCTCCCTCCCTCGGCAGACCGTGTCCACTGTGGGTGAGACCCTGACTCGGCTGCTGCTGCCACAGCCACGAGGGACAGGCAGTGGCTGTCCTGTCGGCACACGTGCATGAGAAGAGAAAGAAGGGGATGGGTGGTGGCAGGGGAGGCATGTGTGGACAGGAGGAGTTGGAGGGGCAGGAGCCGGCAGAGGAGCTGTCACTGGTGTGGTTGAGAATGTCACTGCAGGTAGAGCTGGTGTCTGAAGGCCCCGACTCAGCAGGCTGTGTGGGAGGGGCATGGGCCAGGTCTGCCTTCTGGAAAGAGCAGTGGGTACAAGAAGCTGTGCCCACAGTGGTGTTGGTGAAGTAAGGGGACAGACAGATCTATGCTGGGGGAGGGTGGAGTGTCATTTTCTAAGAGGAAAGCTGCTCGTTTCATTGTTTTCAGATACTTGGAAGCAACAGAACTCTTCTTCCACATGAAAGCTTACTGGGTCCTAATAGGCCAAGCCCTAGTGGCTTCCTCACCCCTGCAGCCTGGGAGGCCCCACATCCTGAG
Organism: Rhinolophus sinicus; assembly: GCF_036562045.2. Lineage (NCBI taxonomy): Eukaryota > Metazoa > Chordata > Mammalia > Chiroptera > Rhinolophidae > Rhinolophus > Rhinolophus sinicus. The sequence goes on from NC_133752.1 coordinate 200,298,337, forward strand.
TCCATGTCCCTGGAGAAGGATCTGCTGCGTTCTCAGGGTCACCGCTGTGTCGCCTCCTTCTCCCTAGGGTCTATAGGACCTGTCATTTTCTTCTTCAAGATGACTGTTATCCTGCTCGGGAGCCCTGAGTGTTGGAGGCCCCGGATCAGTTCCTGGTGCCTGTTATGCACCTTGTGTGGGTCGGGGAGGAGTGTGGGTCAGGAGGGGTCGCGCCTCAGGAGGCAGCCGCACGTGCCCATGACAGTGACCTGTCTGTGGTGCTCTCTCCAGAGACGACTCCACCTCCACCTCGGCAGAGGCCGCTGATGAGGCCTGCGGGGCCCATTTATTGGAAAACAAAGGTGACATTGAAGTCACGAAGATGACGAATTTTGGAATGCTCAAGGAAGGAGGAAGTAAGAGCATGGTGATCTGGATAGAGTAAGTTTGCCAAGGAAATGAAATTAGCTTAATGGGCTTTAAAGTGTGATTTAGGAAACGCTGTAGCGCGAACTTACTTTACCCAATTTTTTCCTTTATAAAAACTTTTCAAAATTGTTCACCGCAAAACTTCCTTTCTACTTACTCACACGTGTAAAGGTATTTGCAGTCGCAGGTCTCTGGTTACATTGAATTCTGTGTTTTATGGTCACAGTCTTTCGAAGTTAGAAACTGTGTTTATGGCTTATTCTGTTTGTCCAGAAATAAAGGAGATGCTCCTCAAAACCTCGTCAGCTGCAGACTGGTGGGCTGGGACAGAGCCAGGCAGTTCAGGGTCCAGATGCTGCAGGAGGCCCCGCCAGGGCCTGGTCCTGAGGAGAAAAACGAGGATCGTTCTGGTGACAGTGTCACTGGCTCGTCAGATGGCCACAGCGAGAACAGAAGCCGGCAGATGCTGGGGTGCAGCTTGGAGAGCAGCAGCGACGTCTCTCCAGGTAGGCACTCGGCCTTCCTTCCCTGTGAGCCCAGGCTCTGGGGGCCAGTTGGGCCTGGACGGGGACCCAGTGGCCTTGTCCTGGGCCTCCCGAGATGTTTCAGGGCTGGGCGAGGGTCTGGAGTGGCCTGGCATTGGCCAGGCCGTCACGCAGTCTTTCTGAAAGGGGGGAAGGCTGCCCACCACCAGCCTGTTTCTCGTGTGCACCGCCTGGCACTGGGCCGTTTGTGTGTGAAGGTGCCCGTCTGTGTGAGTGTGTTTGCATGAGCGTGCCCCCACGACCGAGAACAGTCGCCTATGGGTCTCATTTTGGATTCAAACTTCATCTCCTAGATGACTGTGCCTGTAAAGGGGAAAATGGAGAAAAAGAACAAAGTGTACCAGGGAAGCAGGTGACCGAGCTGGGACACACTAGGCTCATCCCTCCAGGTGGAAAAACCCAGGTTATGATCATTTGTGATGCAAAGTACGTGGCGGGAAGGTTCGCAGTGAGTTTCCTTGGGGGGCATGGTACATTTACCTTTTTAGGGAAGTGTGCTCCTGGGTTGGATGTTATAAAAGTATTTGTAGCTTTTTTTTTTTTTTCCGCAGAGGTCTTTTATTTTTTTACACTTACGCCATGAAGTCATAGGGAATGAGCTCCAGCAGCTCTGGCTCCTTCCCATTGGTTCTCACAAAGGGTGCTTCTCTGGGTGGGGCAGGCTGGCGTTTCAGGTGAACCCAGGCACCTTTCTCTCTGGCTTCCTTCTTTTTCTGATCATTTTCCTTCACCAGTTTCAGGAAGCTGTCTCGGCTCTTAGAGTGCTTAATGTGCTCAATACGAACATTAATTCTCTTGGCAAGAATCTTGCCCTTTACTCGTTTGTTTATAATAATGCCAACCGCGTGCTGAGTAACCCTGTAGACCCTTCCTGTTTTGCCGTGGTGACATTTGTGGGGCATTCCTTTTTGAACGGTGCCCATTCCCTTGACGTCTACAATGTCACCTGTGGCCACAGGAACAACTCCATGTTTTCTAAAAGGCCTAGAGAACGCATAGTGGGTGCCTCTCCTCTTTCCCTTTGTGTTGGTCATTTTGACGAATTACTGGAAGATGCTGGTCCCAGCCGAAAAATTTGTAGCTCTTTTCATGAGACAAAATCATAAGAAAAATTGTCAGTGCAGAAAATGGCTTGAGTGCATTTACCCACTGGAGCCAACCCTGTGCCTGACCGCTGGCCCCGCCCATCTCCCTGACCTCTGAGTGCCCTCGGCCTGTGGGAGCTGGTTGATGTCCTCATGCCCTCGTGCCCCCTCGGTGCAGCCTGGGACCCTTCTGTCCTGGGATGAGACACTCATGCCAGGTGCTGAGGCCTTGGCTTCTGCGTCCTCCCCTGTGTCCAGAGCTCCCGCCTCACCTGGTCTCCTGGCAGCCGGGCATTTGGTTACAGGCCTTCCCTCTCTTGTCTGTCACCTACATTTGCTAATTCTGGTCTTTAAAAACGTGGAGCTGCGTGCGTCACTGCCTAGCTTCATGCCCCTCGGCATCAAACCACGGTGACCATTCAGAGTCAGCCACTTCGCAGGATCTCCGAACATGACAGGCAGAGCCAGGTGAAGGGCCACGGGTGGGCGCTGAGTGCACTGGGCCGGCCCAGACAGCAGAGCCAGGGACACAGGACAGTGTGATCAGGTCATGTCACGCAATTCCAATTTAATCTGGGGAAGTCTGGAAGTGTTTTTCCTGCACTCCTAAGTTTGAGAATTGCGAAAAGGCCTGTTTGGGAGCTTGAGTTTGCCTTTGGAAAGTTCTGCTCATTGGAGAAGGTCACTCTTCTCCCTGTAAAGAGTTCTGACAAACGAAGGGTGACTGTGTCCCAAGTGCTGGCGTCCCTCCCTCGTGTGCACAGAGGGAGTCGTGGTGTCTGCCTGTCTCACTGACGACATCTGGGCCGTGCTTGTCCCCAGGCACCCCGGCCGCTGCAGGGAGCTGCTGCTGCTCTGCTTCCCCAGTTTTGTCATCGGCCGCTTCCTCCACGTGGATGTGGTCAGCTCCGAGGAGTCGCTGTTAGCCGCCCGAGAGCCCTTCTCCTGGAAGAAGTCGACAAGTCCCCCAGCACCGGCTCCCGCAAAAACGACCGTTGTCGTGACCACACAGAAAAGGTACTGCGAGCAGGAGAGGTGCCAGCCGCATGGGGCAGGGGCCAGCCTCCCTTCATCATTGTGTCCGCGGAGCAGGGAGTGGGTGTGTTTTCACGAAACTCTTCCATCTGCTGTCCACTGAGGAGGATTGAGCGCAGGGTGGATGCGGTAGGTGGGCCTGCGACTCGCCAGGCCGCCACTACACTCCACCCAGCTGGTCTCAGGGCGACCCTGCCCCAGGCTCTCACCACCTCTGTGTTCCTGACAGCCCAGCCCATCTCCTGACATCGCGCATCCCACACAGGCGCCCAGAGGCACCGTCAGCGAGGGGTCAGTGAACCATGGCTGGCATGGCCTCCGGAGCTACGGACGGCACCTGAGTGTGGCTTGTTTGGGGCGGGAGGATTGGTGGGCGACCTGAAGCCCATTTGAAGAACGAAATTAAGAAAAGCAGCATTGTAGTCTGCTAGTGACACATGGCCGGGGACTTGGGGACCACTCAGACTTTAATTGGGTGTCGTCTCAGAATCCTCTGAAAAGCAGATCTTTTTAAGTTTAGTGCCCAAAAATCTGACCTGCGGGAACGTGAGGGTGTTTCAGGGCCTGTCCTGGACCTGTGCATGCTCAGCCTCAGGTGCTGTCACAGGTGGGCTCGCTTGGGGACTGCCCGGACCCACCAGGGACAGGCACTGCTTCTCTGGTACCAGAAATGCTGAGTGCCAGGTGCCATCGTGGGTGTCGTGGACGGTAACTTGCCAGCTGAAGGAGAGATCTGTTAGCAGAGTGTTATGTGGCTGTTGAGCTTTGGGTTGGACCGTTGTGTGAATTCTGGGAAGCTGTGTGACCTTGGACCAGTCTCCTCACCTCTCTGAGCCTTAGATTTGTGAGGTAATAGTCCCTCTGTCATGTGGTTATGAGTTCTCTGAAACATGCGTTTTCTGGCACAGGGGCAGCAGTAGTGATCAGTAAGTGACAACACTCATTGGTCACGGAAGGGCGGGTTCTGGGCTGGACCCGAGGGCCTGGGAACAGGAAGCTGCCGTGGCCTGCAGGCAGCGCAGAGGCCCAGACTGGGCCTGGTTACAGGCCCGTGTAAGAACCCCTGGCTGTCAGTTTCTTTCTGGTGATAATCAGGTTTAACTAGAGGGGTGAGGGAGACCCACGCCGCAGTATTTTAATGCCCTGGGCTGCTCTTGCCACTGAAATACTCCTAATTGACACTGTATGGGAGTGTCTCTGAAACAGCCATTTCCTGTCACCACGTCAGTGACCCAGAGTCCTGTCCCGGCTGGTTCAGACATCCTCCGACCCCAGCTTCTGCACCTGCCTGACCCCTGGCGCCGTCCAGCGGGTGCCTCCTTGGCCCCACACGTCCTGTTCTGTCCTTACCACCCCTCCCCCCACCAGAAGACAGTGTCCGTGTGAACACTCGGCCAGTGCCAAGGACCTGTCTGCACCGGGACCTGGTGGCTGGGCTCTGAGTGGACACGCTCTGCTCACTCAGCCTCCTGTGGCCGTGCGCTGAGGTGCCATTTGGGCCACTGACCTGACTGCCATCTGGCCCTTTCTCCTGCCAACTCAGTCAGCAGCACTTGGCTCTCACTGCATGCCCTCTGCCTCCCACACACACTTCACACGGGTGCTCGGATGCAGCCCGTGCGCAAACTCGCAGGGGCGGTGACAGCCCCCCAGGTGCTGCTGAGGCCCTGGGGCTCCCTGGGGCACTGCTGCCATAGAGCGGAGTAGGGGAACCCACATGTGCGGTGACTTCGTGGGAAAGGAAGCGGGGTGCACTCCCCCACTCTGTGCTCAGACGAAAGCGCGAGCTGAGTGACATGAGGGCAGGTACCTCACACTGGCGTCACTCACTTCAGGTTCAGCCTATAAAGGGACACCAAAGCAGCTCTGCTTTTTCCTGGTTTCTGTCTCCCACGTGTTTCCTCTGCTGCGCACCATTTCTGCTGCCGTATCAGCCTTGCCCACAGCGGCTGTCATGGTCTCCCTGCTGCAGAACTTCCCGAGGGGACCTACAGGCCGAAGGCAGGACAGCGGGACCCGGGGTGCTCCTGCAGGCGTGCGGTTGTCCTCTGATGGGCATGTCCCCCTTGAAGGCATAGCAGTTAGAGTTTGGCTCATTGGGAGCTATCTGGTTCTAGCGCGTCCGGCCGTCCTCCTGTGGCAGGCAACCCCAAGTGAGCGGGCTGGTGAGAATGGCGGGGAGGAAGGCCCAGGGTTCAGACAGACGCTGGCAGACTGACCTGGGGCAGCAGCCCCTGCAGCCATCATTCTTGGTGACTGAATGAGCCTTGTCTTTGTAAACCAGGAAAGGCCATCTGAGTAAAAACGTCTTATGTAAAATGCTTGGCTGATTAAGAGTTGTTTTTAACTTGTGAATTTCCTTTTTTTTTTTTAAGGAACTCAAGACGACAACTTCCAAGTTTTCTTCCCCAGTATCCAATACCAGATAGACTTAAGAAATGTGTGGAACAGAAAATTGACATACTGACTTTCCAGCCGTTACTCGCTGAGGTAGGAGAAACGTCTGATGTGAAACACGGGCTTGTCACCACTCTTGCACTTTCTGGCAAAATCAGAAGAGCCTGTCTCAGGTACAGACCTCAGACTGGTTCCTTACCACAGGCCGCTGGGAGTGTCAGGGTGACCACACAGGGTCCGTGGCTGTGATCCTTCAGCGATACATGCGCGTGTGACTAACACAGCAGGCAGCCATGCTGCGCTGGGGCTTTGGGGCAGCAGTGGGAGGGTGCCCTGTAGCACCAGGCCAGCCTCCCTGGATCCGCAGCCCAGCCTGTGTCCAGCTTCCATTCACAGTGAGCTCTGAGCAGCTCAGCAGGGTCGGCGTCGGTGGGAAAGGCCTGCACTGTGCAGGCAGACGAGTGGCCAGGACAAGGCCGGGGCCGCCTTCACCTGGGCGGCCTCTCCCTGCCCTCCCTGCTCTGTGGTGGTTTCTCGGTTCTCGGGCTTATTTGCCACTTGTGGAGGAGGCCTTCTCTGAGCCTGTCTGCTAATCAATATAAGTGGTGGTGGACCCCAGGAGAAGGGGTGGGATCCTGGAGGAGGCACGGGGTCTAAGGGTAGGGGCGGTGCTGACAGGCTGTGTGCACGTGTCACAGACGTGGGGGGCTGTTAGATTTGGCAGTTAGTGCCATTTTCCGTAGGGTTTCAAGGAGCAGAGTGAGTGCCTGGACCTGCGCGCCCTTGAGCCTGTGTGTGGGCTGAGGGCTCAAACCAGCGGGGGGGGGGGGGGGAAGGCCTGGAAGGAAGCTGGGGTGCTGCCGAGTGACTGCCCTGAAACCAGAGGAGCACTCCCACTACGGCCCGGCTGGTGAGGGCAGTGGGGCGCTTGCTGTCGGCCGGGCCCCAGGGCAGGCGTGGGCAGCTCTGCATTGTCTGGGCGTGGGCATGGCCGCCTGAGGGAGTGGGGTGCACAGGGGTTGGAGGTCTGTGAAATCAGGAGCAGGGAGAGCCCTGCGTCCTTGGGATGGCTTCCTTCCGGGTTGCACCCACGCAGGTCACGGGCAGCTCTGAGACAGGAGCTGCCGCTGGGGCAGTGGGTTTACCAGGAGCCCGTGGGCTGGGAGGGGCCTTCCTCGGGATGCACACGAAGGGAGTGAAGTGATTCTGCCCGGCAGCTGAGGACATCGATGGTGCTCATCCAAACAGGGCTGTGTGTTAGAGGCTCCAGAGTCATCCTCCGTTAGAGTCTGATCAGCCCCCGACTGCCCGGAACCTGTGCGACGGGCGCTGTCCCTCCAGCCTTACTGTCCTGTGCCCCCCCCCCACGCTGATCTGCTTTCTGTCACATTAGTGTCCCTTTCTGGGATTATAGATCCGTGCAGCCATACGGTACCTACTCTTTCTTGGTGTGCCACCTTTCACTGGCGTAATTAATTTGAGACCACCTGTGCGGTGGGCGGGCTGGCGACCCCTGAAGATGTCCCTGCTTTATGCCGGGACCTGTGACTGTCTCCTTGCCCAGCAAAGGGGACTTGGCCGATGGGATGAGTCAGGGATGTTGTGATGGGGAGGTGACCCTGGGTCCTTGTGGGAAGGTGCCCACCAGGAGGCAGGAGGCGCAGTTCCCTTGCAGGCTTTGAAGGGGGAGGATGGTCACAAGCTGAGGCAAATGGGCGCTTCTGGAAGCCGCAGTGGGTGGAACGGGTTCTCCCTGGAGCCTCCAGAAGGAGCCAGGCCTGCCCACAGCTGGGTTTTAGCCCATTGAGCCTTCTCACCTCCAGAACTGTGAAATAGTCTGCATTTAACCCACTGACTCATCACAGCAGCAATAGGAAATCAGTGTAGTCTGTATTTTGTATCAACACTCCTGCCTTTTATTGCTGTGTAGCCAGCCCTTCTGCGAACATATCCGTTTGTCTCTCCGCTCCCCTGTAGATGCTAAATGAGAGCAGACGGACACAGAGAGACACCTACTGTGCGAGCCCATTTCTGCGTGCCCTCCTGGAGGAGCGTGCCCACTAGTAGTGGCAGAGTCTGGAGGGAGGAGGGAGTGGGGAGAAATGCCCACGGTTGGCTTGCTTTGGGGTGGCTGCCCCCTGGGGAGCACGGATGCGCGGAGGCTCGCTGTAAATCCATTGATCCCACGGAGCCCCAGGTTCTCCTCCTGCCGCTCGAGGACATCATGTGGTTTTTCTTTCTAGTCTGTTGATGTGGTCAGTAACATTGGTTGCTGTCCAGATGTTAAACCAGCCTGCCATCCCACTGGGCCGTGAGCCTGTTGGTCATGTGTGCACGTGTGTGTACACACACACAGTCGGCTTTGATCTGCTAAAGCCTGTGTTCAGGGACTGCTCTGTGGCTTCCTGTGCCCGTCTGGCTGATAACCAACAGAGTGCTGACCTCACAGGTGGTTGGGGAAGTGTTCCCGCCTTGGAACTGGACCAGCAGAGAAGTTTGTGGAGAATTGGCGTTGTTTCCTCCTTAGATTCCTGACGGAATTCACCAGTGAGGCATGGGAGTCTGTCGTTTTCTTCATGGAAAGATTTTAAATTAGGAATCCCATTTCTTGCATAGTGATAGGGCAACTCAGTTTCTGTCTTTTCATTGAGGTTTGGTGGGTTTTATCCTTAAAGGACTTTGTTCCATGTAGTTGTCCATTTGCATAAAGTTGTTGTAATATTGGTTATTTGCGTCTTTCTTTTTTCCTGATTAATCTAGCTGGATGTTTATAGATTTTTATTAATCTTGTCAAAGAACCAGCTTTTGGTTTTGCATATTTTTTTCTCTACTTTTCTGTTTTCTTTTTTTGTTGTTGATATTCACCGTGACCTTTTTTTTTTTTTTTTAAGATTTTATTGGGGAAGGAGAACAGGACTTTATTGGGGAACAGTGTGTACTTCCAGGCCTTTTTTTCCAAGTCAAGTTGTTGTCCTTTCAATCTTAGTTGTGGAGGGCGCAGCTCCGCTCCAGGTCCAGTTGACGTTTTCTAGTTGCAGGGGGCACAGCCCACCGTCCCTTGCGGGAGTCGAACCGGCAACCTTGTGGTTGAGAGGATGCACTCCAACCAACTGAGCCATCCGGGAGCTCAGCAGCAGCTCAGTTCAAGGTGCCGTGTTCAATCTTAGTTGCAGGGGGCGCTGCCTACCATCCCTTGCGGGACTCGAGGAATTGAACTGGCAACCTTGTGGTTGAGAGCCCACTGGCCCATGTGGGAATCGAACCGGCAGCCTTCGGAGTTAGGAGCATGGAGCTCTAACCGCCTGAGCCACCGGCCAGCCCCCTTCACCATGATCTTTATTATTTTTTTTTTTCAGCTCACTTGGTTTCATTTTCTCTTTTTTCTACTTTTTCAAGGAGGAAGCTGAAGTCATTGATTTGAGATTTATGTTTTCTAACACAGATTTTTTAGTGCTACAAATTTCCTCTAAATACTCTTTGGCTGCATTCCACAAATTTAATTGTTGTGTTTATATTTTCATTTATTCAAAATATCTTGTAATTTTCCGTTTGATTTCTTAGTTGACCCATAGGTTATTTAAAAGTGTGTTCTTTCGTTTCCAAATATTTGGTAATTTCTCTGTTGATTTCTAATTCTGTTGTGGTCAGGAAACAGTTTGTACAACGGAAGCCTTTCCCACTGGTTGGCATTTGTGTCGCGGTCCACAGTCCAGCCTGTTGGAGTCAGTCTTCCTCGTACGCTGGAGAAGGGTGTATGCGTCCTGCGCTCGTGGGCAGCTGTTCCACGGGGTCAGGTCGGGCCAGTCGATTGGCTTCTGTGTGCTTACTGATCTCTCTGCTTGCTGTGAAAGTGACTGGGAGGGAATCGAATTCTCTGCCTATCAACAGGATGTGTTCCTCTGCAGCTCTCGGTCTTTGCTTGGCGTGCTGAGGCTCTGCAGTTAGGAGCGTTTGCGGTTATTTAAGTGTCTGCGAACAGGAGTGGCCGTGACTTCCTCGGCGCTGGGATCTGCTGTGATAGCAGCTTCCGTGACTTGCTTTCCATGAGTGTTAGCCTGGTTATCACTTCCCATTCTTTTGCTTTGCACCTGCCTGTTTGTAGTTTTGTCTTTAAAGTGGGTTTCTTACAGGAAACATCTGATTGGGTTGTGCTTTTTTATCCATCTGACAGCCTCTGCCTTTTCATTGTGGGGTTCAGATAACTCACATTTTGTGTTGATCGATAGGATTTGGTTTAAATCTACCATCTTGCTATTTGTTTTTTATTTGTTCATTGTTTCCTTTGTCCTCTTTTTCTGCCTTTTTTAAGATTCCGCTTTTCATCTCCTTTCTGTGGCGTGTCTTGGCATCTTCTGTGGTGTGTAGCTGCCTCAGCGTTTCTGACAGGGCCATGCAGTGGAGCTGCCATGACAGAAGTGAGCGTACCTGCTCTCTGATGGGGGCCACTGGCCCCAGGTGGCCACCGAGGGCTGGAAGAGTGGCTAGCTCCCCTGGCGAGCTGTATCTTTGATGCGCTGTAATTGCCATTGACTTCAGCATATAGTAGCCACAGTTTTTAGAGCGCATGCCCTCAGCTCATCAGCTGCGGGACAAAAGGGTCACGGTGGTACCTTCTCATTTTCTTTCCTTGGCCTTTCTGCTAATGTCGTCGTCAAGTTTTGACTCGTACGTGTGTTTTGAACTCCATACTGCCTTTTACCACTGTTAACTTTGCATAGCCTGTGTGACTTAAAGGCGTTGTGGAAGCCCAGCTTACACGGAGCGCGTCACTGTGTGCCTGGGGCTCTGCAGCCATTGGAGCCTCACCTCTGTCGCTGGGTCCTTCTCCTGCTGAAGGACTCGGACGGCATCTCCTGTGTGCTCCTGCGTGCGGTCCCTTCTTGCAGCCTTTGTTTCTGGAAAAGTCTCTAAGGCTGCTGCTCCCCATCTTCCACTGCCGTGTTTCTGATGAGACGTTTGCTTTCCTTCTTAGTCGGTGTTCTTTTGCACACGATGTGTATTTTCTCCTGTCTGCTTTTAAGATTGTCTCTAGTTTCAAGAAATTTAAAGTGTACGTTGGTATAGTTTTATTCACATTTTTGGGGATTCTTTGAGCCTCTTGGATATGTGGGCTGATTGTTTTCCTCAAACTTGGAGATTTTTTGGCCATTGTGTCTTCAAATACTCTTTCCACCTCCAACCCCACCCCCGATTCTTGATATACATATTTCTGCCACTCGAAATTGGCTCACAGCTCACTGAGCTTTGCTCGTTTTTCTCCAGTCTTGGATTTTTGGAGTTTCTATTGCTGTGTCTTCAAGTTCATTAATTTTTTCTTTTGCAGTGTTAATCCTATCCCATGTATTTTTATGTCAGATGTTGTAGTTATTTCTCAGGTTCACTTTGGGTCTCTTTTATCTTCTGTGTCTCAGTTAGGATGCTCAGCCTTTCCTCAGCTCACTGATTATGTGACAGTTACAACGACCGTTCTAAGGTCCTTGTGCACTAGCCGTGCCACAGGCTTGTTCCTGGGGACAGTAGGCTTTCTCCTCGTCACCTGCTGCGTTCATGCCGGACGTCTTGGTGGCTGCTGGGCACCCTGGACTTGACCTTGCTGGGTGGGAGTTGCATGTGTTTCTGTTCCTCAACTATTTTTGAGCTCAGTTCTGGGATGCAGCTGTTAGCTGGAAACATCTGGATACTTTTAAGCTTTAAAGCTTTTGTGGGGTGAGAACAGGGTAGCGCCAACTTTGGGGCTGATGCCCTTCTGAGCACGGCCCAAAGTGGCTTGGGGCTGGTGGGGCCACTGTCCTCAGCCCTGCCTGAGTGTGGGGAATTGTCCCCTTAAATCCGCTGTTTCTCAGTGGGTGACAGTTTGCCCCCAGGAGACATTTTTGGTTGTCCTGGCTGGGGTGCTAGTACCATCTGCTGGGATGGTAGGGAGGCCAGGGATTTTGCTAAATACCCTCCAGTGTGTGCCCTGGACGGCCTCTCCCCGACAGCGGTCCAGCCCAGATGTGGGCAGTGCCGGGGCAGGGGAACCCTGCTCTGGACCCATCGATGGGCCTCCTGGCCTTTGGCTTCCACACCCAGGCACTGGCCGGGCTCAGCGGGGACCTCTCTGTGTTGCTCTGTCACCACCTCGGCCCCAGACTCCACCTCCCCACCACGGAGGTCCCACGGCTGCCGGCTTCTCTCCCTGTGCTGGGCTCTGGGAACCGTCTGGTCCCGTGGGGCCGTGGTGGGGCTCGCGTCCATGGCTTTCCCCATCTCTGGATCACTGTCCCGTGCAGCCCAGCAGTCAGTTTGCGGCCGTTATTTCATCTGTGCTGTTACCAGCTTGGGGCTACTCGTCCCTGCTTGTGGGTATACCTGACATGTGACCCCGCTCTCACTAACTTGCTGGGTTTCTTTCAGCTTTTGAACATGTCAAACTACAAGGAGAAGTTTTCGACTTTGCTCTGGCTTGAGGAGATTCATGCCGAAATAGAACTGAAAGAATATAACATGAGTGGGGTCACCTTGAAGAGAAACGGGGACCTACTGGTACTGGAGGTCCCTGGACTGGCTGAGAGCCGGCCCTCTCTGTATGCAGGTGGGTCGCTCGCGTTCCTGTCTTGCGAGTGGCTTAGCAGACACTGGGCCACTCAGTTGGGGAGGGGTTTTAACCAGCAGCACTGCGACCACACTACCGAATTGTTTGCTGCGGGTTAAAATGTCACTTAGAACTTTGTCAGCAGCGTGAGCACACCCCACAGCTCCTGTCACACGACGTCATTTCTAAGCAGTCGGCCCCCATAATGTTTATTTTCATCCACTTTGTTCACAGTGTGGCACCACTGTACGTGGTTCTGTGGTTTTACATGTGCTCATGTGTTTCTAACTAGGTGACAAACTGATCTTAAAGACTCAGGAGTACAACGGACATGTCATCGAGTACGTCGGCTACGTGACTGAGGTGAGCGGCTGCCCTAAGCTCTGAACGTTGGTTGGACCAGCCCAGAGAGCCGTCTGAGAGGGAGGCTTCCGTCACAGCCGGGGGGAGCAGGGTCTCCTTGGGCCAACGCTGACGGTATTTTGGAACATTTGAGGATAAGTGAATATTTAAGTAAGTGTGACATATAAAGAGAACTGAATATCTAAAGAAATCCTGCCATTTTCAACCCTGTCCAGCATGTTACCCTCTCGGCACCTCTCAGGTAGTTGTGATGTTTGTGTTTGCCCAGAAGGGCTGGGCCCCGAGGGAGAATGCCCACTGATGACCACTCTCAGCCTCGGTGTTCATGCTGGCAGGGAGGTACGTCAGCCAGCTCGGTGGTGTACCAACCTGCTCGCCTGACAGAGCAGAAGGTGTGTTTCTGAGACTGGTGGGCAGCTCTCAGAATTGCCACTCAGGTGGGCAGGCCCTGCTTAGGGGTCAGATGATGTAGTTTGCAGCCAAATCATCAAAAGTGGGTCACGAGAACGTGGCTTCCAGCAAACGAGAGGTAACCCTTCACCTCTGCTAGATGCCACCGTGGCCTCCTCCCCACACAAAAGTGTGCCATCCTTGTGCCTGCTTGGCCACACCTGCCGTGAGCTCCAGAGTCACAGGACGCAAGTCCCCCACTTGAAGAGGGTGCCGTCTGAGGGCCAATCCCATCTGTCTGCAGACAGTGCCAGCGCACGGCCTTCTCTCTGTACTTGAACTTGTGGGAGCTTGCTCCTGCCAGACACCCAGCTCTGCAGAAAGCGACTCACCCCCAAATGTGGGCTGTCCAAAGTCCTGCCACTTGGCAGGCTGCCCACAGGTCCCAGGCACTCTCCTCGCTACACTGATAGCCCATAACCATGGACTGAATGGAGAAGCCACCCTCTGCTGGGTACCCAGCATGAGGATGAGGGCTGGGAAGGACAGGGTAAAGGCCACAGCCCTCACGGGGGCACTCAGTTGTGAAGTCACTGCTAGGACGCACTGGGGGAGCAGCTGGCCCTTGGTGCCCGCCAGCTGGCCCCCCCAGCTCCCTCAGTGGCATGGCAGTGTGGCACGCGGCCCTCCCTACCGCCACCACTGCAGGGCAGCAGTCACTCAGCCTGAACCAAAAGATGCAACAACCTCGCCAACTCTGACCCACTTGTGTGTGGAGCCAGCAGTGTGAGGAGGCCACATAGCCGGGGGTCATCTTGCTTCCAAAGGGCCACCCGCTGTGCCTCCAGGGTCCCTGTGACCAGAACTGCAGAAGAAGTGCCTGAGATCTGGCCCCAGGCCCTTCCTGACCCTCATGTGGCTGGAGGAGAGCCAGCACTTGCGATGACAGGTCCGGAGCTGAAGCTGTGACCTCACTGTGGGGGAGAGTGGGAGGGGCATGGTGGTCGGAGGCCTCAGGGGAGCCCCACAGGTGGCGTGGCTGGCAGAGGAGACAGAATCGGAGTGAGCCTGAGCCGTTATTCCATCAACGTGGACTTGCTTTCTGCGTGATAGGTGGCCCCGTGCACTCACCCTGACACCAGGTGGTGGGGACATTCCCGGATGGGGCCACTCTGCTGCTGGCAAGTTGTGCACTTACCAGGGATGGTGGTGCTGGGAGCCATGGGGACGGAAAGCTTCTGAGGCCAAGCCCAGCGCTGGCCAGGATGTGACCACCCTGGCCTCATCCACGAGGGGCCTCTGTGTCTGCCGGGAGCATGTGCCTGGGAGCAGACTCATTCCCTCCCTTCCCGCTCTGTTTATCTCACTAAGCAGTTTTGTTTCTGAATGGCCTGCTCCATTAACACTGCCCTGTCGTTTTCATGTGATCTTAGGCTAATTTTTCTTTGTCTTGCCGTTATGTGTAGTGTTATACACCAGTGAGTTTCTGTAAATGATGGTGTCAGTGTGTGAGGTCCCGGGGCCTTGATCTGCTGAGGGCTGTTTGTGCTGATGCTCGTTTTTGGCGAGTTCACTTCCCACGTCTTGGCGGTGATCTTTGATTACGATTGGATCCATTTTCGTTCATCCTGCTCTCTGGGAGACTTGGGCGGATGGATGCTGGGCTTGCTTTCTCTTCAAGGGGATTTGTTCGCCTCTCCTGAGAGCAGGCACACTCCTGCCGGGAGTTCTTGCTAACCGCACATTGTCACAGGCCCAGTGGCCTTAGTCTGGAGCGGTTGTCGCAGCTCCTGCCCTGGCGGTTCCGGCCCGGGTCGCCTGTGCAGTCTGGGGCCCTGACTTGGTCAGAGCTCCTCCTCACCATGAAGGGCCTCCTCCCTGTTCCCTCCCAAGTCCCTCAGAAATGCCTCTCCTTCCTGCTTGTCCGGAACCATTTTGTGCAGGACCTAGCTTTGGCTGGAGGGAGGTCCTGGAGTGGCCTTTGGATGTGGAGCCAAGGTGTGCAGAGCCCTGTGGAGACCGGCCAGTGAGGAGGGGCTCGGCACCTGTGGGTGGGCTCCCTGGAGCAGCATGATGACTTAACCCTTTCTGATTATTGTTACGTGTGTGTGTGTGTGTGTGTGAGGCACCAGGTGTCAGCTCAGAGCTGTAGAACGAATGTTTCATGGTGTGCCACTAGATACAGACAGAAGATTGTCCCAAGAAATCGAGTCTTAAGTATGGAAATCAAACTGTTTCTTTTATAGATTCATGAAGAAGATGTAACTCTTAAACTTAATCCAGAATTTGAACAAGCGTATAACTTTGAACCTTTGGATGTGGAATTTACGTATAACAGGTAATGCTTTTAACGACTTCCTGCAAATGTGTATTGGTTCTCACTCCCTGGCTGTTGACCCCTTTCACCCCAGTGGTGCAGGAAGGAGGGGCTAGTGGAGTGTCCCTGCTGAAGGGCGGGTGGGCTCCCCACACCACGGCCCCCGCTTCGTGTGCCTCAGGACTACAGCTCGTGAGAGGACAGGTTTTCAGATACAGATTTGCAGACATTTGCACACCTGTTCCTTTTGGGACCTTGGTTCGTGGTACGTTGTGACCATCACCCTCCTTATGTCATGAGCTGCAGTGACCCTGCCTCCCAGCCATCCCCTCCCCTTCTCCACTGTTGACTGGGATTCTGTGTTTATCTGTCCCTTACTTTTTTAAAAAAAATGTGTGTGTGTGTGTTTGTTTGTTTCACAGACACACAGAGAGGAAAAATGAATTGTTTTGAACTTGCGTCTAGTTCCTAGGATGTTGTTACTAAGACGACTCCTGTCGTGTCGGGACAGTTGTGAGCCCCCTCGGCACCCATTCTCCTATTGGTGGCCATGGCACTGTCGCCTATTTCGGTGCGTGCTTGGCACTGCCCTGAGCGCCCTTGGGCCTCCTCGTGCGTGAAGCCACGTATGTCCTCGGCCATGCACTGCGGTAGAACCGTGATTTGGGTACGGTGATGTCCACCATGGCCTCGTGGTGGCATTTGTCACTGCCGGCCGGCATCAGCGTCTGTCACAGCCAGGTGATCCCCACCCCCCTGAAGCCTGGTGTGCTGAGTGAGTAACGGTGCTGTGCGCCCGCCTGGTGGGGTGCGCCAGCGCCTGCTTCCCGCCCCGCCTGCCCCGCTGCTGCCCCCTGCCGCGTCTCCACGCTTGTTGGCCATAAAATGTCTTTGTGAAGTGCTTGCTCGTGTCTTTTATTGAATAACTTGATCTTTATTATTTTAGTCTTTTCTCTGTTCTTTATGGTAGACTCCTCTTAGGTATGTGTTATACACGACTTCTCTAGGCTCATTACTTTAAAGCACCTTTTGAGTAACAGAAGGTGCTAATTTTCAGACAGTGGCGTTTATCTTTTTCTTTGCTGTCAGTGCTTTTCGTGCTTTGTGTACGAAATCTTTGGGTGTCTGGGCTGCAGCCAGACAGGTGACCTGAGGGAGAAAGCCTGTGGGTAAAAGGAGGACATAGGTGGGACTTTTTAATGCTGTTGGGCTGTGCAAGCAGTGGGGGTGGGGGTGGGGGTGGGGGTGGGGGGGTGGGAGGGGAGACCAATAGGGAGAGGTGGGTGAGCCCCAAAGACTACACTCATTTTGTTTGCTCCTTGGATGAGAGAAGGGTGCTGAGTCCGTCAGAAGTGGACTGGCTGTGGCCTGGGGTCCTGAGCGGGGGGGGGGTCCAGGTGCAGTGTTCATGGAAATGTGAAGCCCGGCTATGGGCGAGAGGCCTGCCGGCTGCATTTGTGACCCATGAAAGTTTTTAAAGCATTTGCATTAAGTTCCCCTGGCAGTGCAATGGCAGGGTCCTGTGGTAGGAAGGAGGACTCTTGTTGAGATGCTGCTCAGCTGCTTTCCAAAGTGCTCGTGCCGTTGGCATCCAGCAGTGGCTGAGACCCAGGTGTCCTGATGTCCTGACGGGTATACAGGGGGCTTGGCTGGGTTTGCTGATGGCCGGTGCTGCTCAGAAGCTCAGTGCCGTGTGTGTGTGTGTGTGTGTGTGTGTGTGTGTGTGTATGTATGTCCCCCTCCCTGTTCTCATTTTCTCTCTCTCTCTCTGTCTCGTCCCTCTCCACCCCGTCACCCCACCCCACCCCACCCTACCCCAGCTTTGGCTGTGCTGCAGTGCCCTGTTGAAGTGCCCATCGAGTTTGGGTCCGTTTGTTAATTGCTTGTTTAACTGAGTCTGCAGACTGTGTAATTCTCAATACAAGCCTTCTGTCAGGTATGTTTTCTGCAAATATTTTCTCAGATTGTGGCTTGTGTTTTCACTATTTTTAATAATGCCTTTTGAAGAGCACAAATTCTTAATTTTAATGGAGTTCAGTGTGTCAAGTTTTTTCCTTTCATGACTCATGCTTTTGGTGACACATTTAAGAAATCTGCCAAGCTCAAGATCACAAAGACTCTCTGTGGTTTTGTCTAGAAATTTTGCAGCTTTAACTTTTACATTTGATCTGCGATCAGTTTTGAGTTAATTTTTGCAAATGGTGCAAGGTATGGATAGAACCTAACCTGGGGCGTGGCTGTGCTGTTGGCCCAGCACCGCGGGTAGAAAGCCTGTCCCTCCCACTGGCTTTTGCCTTTACCCCTTGTCTGTGTGGATCTGTCTCTCAAACCTCATTCTGTGCCATCAGTACATGCGTCTGTCCTTACGATTCCTCTTGAAACCAGAGGTCAGGCCCGCTCTCCCCTGTGCACGTGCGCCTGCTCGAGGCCGCGGCTGTTCAGTGGGGTCTTAGAACCGGGCTGTCCTTTCCCACAGAGGCTGCTGAGGTTGGGCTGGCGCTGCTCTGCATCCTCAGGCCCGTCGTGGGAGAACTGAGATCTCACTGTCGGGTCTTCCGGCCCTGAAGTGGTGTCTCCTTAGGTCCTTTCGTCTCTTAGGCAGAGTTTTGTGCTTGTCTCTGAGCGGCTTTTGCATCTCTTGTGTCAAATTTGTCCCTGATTCTTTAAAAAAAAATTTACTGCTGTTATAAACAGTAATTTTAGCTTAAATTTCCAGTTGCTTGTAGGTAGTATTGTATATTAATCTTGTATCCTGCAAGCTTGCTAGACTCAATATTTCTAGTAGCTTTTTGTGGGTTCCGTAGCATTTTCTCTCCATGGACGCGTGTGTTCAATAAATACAGTTCTCCTTTGTTCTCTGGGTGCGTCTTGTCTGTTTTCCTTGCCTTGCTGCGCTGGCCGACCCGGAGAACAGTGTCCCAGAAGCGTGAGGCTTGGTGTCCCTGTTCTGTCCCTGCAGGCAGGCTCAGTATGTCCGGCCCCACTGGCAGCTGAGGAGATGCCCCCTAGCCAGCTGGCCGAGCGTTTTCACTGAGCAGTGGACACGGGATTTGTCCGCGTTTCCTGTCTGTCTGCTGAGATGGTCGTGTGGTTTTCTCTGTTAGTCTGTCCTGATAGTCGGTGACATGAATTGGAATAAGCCCCCTTGGCTGTGATGTCATCACCATTTGTACGTTGCTAGATCTGATCTGCTAAAATCGTACTAATGTTTGCATCTGTGTTCCTGAGGTGCATTGCACTTAGTTAGTGAAGTGTCTTTTTCTGATTTGGGCATCAAGGTAAGCTGGCCTCATGGCAGGAGGGACAGTGTCACCTCCTCGTCCTGTCTGCAGAACGGGTGTTCTCCCTTAAATGTTCGGCAGAATTCGCCAGTAACACCTTCTAGGTCTGGAATTTTCTCTGTGGGAAGCTTTCTGACTATAAATCCAGGCCCTTCACCAGATAAAGAACCAAGCACTTACCTGTTTCCTGTCGGGTGAGCTCTGGTACTGTGTGTGTGTCCTTCAGGGAGTGTGTGTACTTCACTTCATCTATTTGCATAAAATGGTTCATAACATCCCCTTATTCTTTTACCGTTTGTGGGATGCATGTCAAGGTCACCCCTCTCTCCTGAGATTGCTCATCTGTGTCTTTTCTCTTCCGCCCTCGTCAGTCTGGCTAGAGGTTTGTCAGTTTTATTGATCTTATCAGAGGATCAACTTTTGGCTTCATTGGCGTTCTCTAGTGTTTTCTGTTTCACTGCCTTTCGCTCTGACCTTTGTTATTTCTTTTCTTATGCTGCTCTGGGCTCCATTTGCTCTTCTTTTTCTAGTTCTGACGGAGGAAGTGGAGGTCAGTGATTTGAGGCCTTTCTTCTGTTTGTGACTGAGGTGTTTGGTGCCGGCTGGGGTTCTCCTCCTGAGGGACATGCCCTCAAGCCTGTAGCCGGTCTCCTGTTGGCCGACTTTCAGGTGCCCACCTTCCTGCTGTTAACAGACGGTGAAGCAGCAAACGTGCTCAGCATCTTTGTACAATGGTGTTAAAATGGTAATGGGCCAGAATCTCCTCTCGAGTAGTTTGTTTTCTACATAGAGTCGGGCTGCCCGGAGCCTCATGCTGGGGACCCTCAGGTAAGGCTCCCTGCGGGGTGGGTGGGCTGTGTCACCAGGTCCTGTGGTACCGTCTGCCCTGCACCCTGTCACCCAGGTGAGAAACGGTCAGCTGGTCCTTCAGGTGCCCAGGTCTGAACTTTCCAGAAAGGTGGGTGTGGCCAGGCTCTGAGGCACTATGAATCAGCTCTGTTGCCTTTGCGTGTTTGAGGCCACGTACTCCTTGTGGGACAGACGTTGTTCTTCATTTGTGCTTTGGCACTTTGGTCATGTTATTTCATCGAAGATGGAGTGTTTTTCCCATTTTCTATTCTTTTTGTGGTGTTAAAACATAAGACCGCCGACCCACAGTGGGGTTGCTGTGCTGAGCCCCACGTCACCAAACCAAGACCTCATTTAATTACAGCGCCAGCTCTCCCAGGACAGAGTCTGAACCAGTCACGCAGGAAGCCAGGAATCGCGGCACCAGCACTAGGGAGGGCCATCGGCCATCTGCCTGTTAGGCCCCTGCATGTCACATCCCCTAAAGGAAGTGACCTGCCCCAGCCAGCCCGCTGCTGTGTCCAGGAGAGCTTCCCTGCCCCCTCCCTCCTGGCTGTAAAGGTCTCTCCTGAGCCGCTTCTCGGAGCTCCTGCTTGTCTGCCTGCGACACTGGATGCTGCCCGATGCGAGTCAGGTTTTGTTCACAGAAACTCTTGAAGTTTTTAATATGACTCAGTTTCTTTTAACAGTCGTTTTCAGTGAATTTTAAGAGAATGATTTTTTATCGTGACAATTTCTTTCCTATTGATGCAGTGGCATTAGTGTTTCCCTAACGCTCCATACGCTGTTTTCATATTTTTTCTCTTAGTCCACTTTATACATTAAAACAGAAATATGCCAGGAAGGAAAGAGTCCTGTCCTCATGTGATATTAGACCTTTCTGTGAAACGCCAGCATCGTCTCGTACGTACAGATGCAGACTGCGAAGCATGAGGCGCCCCTCTGCCAGGGCGATGGCACCTGTGAGAGCCTGAGGGGGCCCTGACTCGATGGTTTTTCCTAAGTATTTTGTCAAGGTCACATTAGCATATAATCAGATTTCCGAGCCCATACTTGCCTTAACATTTCTAAACTCCAGCTGAGTTACTTCCCATTGTTTTCTCTCTTGCAGGACCACGAGCAGACGGTGTCACTTTGCACTTGAACAAGTCATCCACTTAGGTGTAAAAGGTATGGTTGCTGTACCATTTGTGTAATGCTTCCCAGGCTATTTGTATAAGCTTCATGTGGAATTTTTATGTAAAACAGTTTCCTCTATCATTAAAACTGTGTGATAGCCAGTGTTTTTCTTGTTGGAAAGTTTCTGTGATTTCTTTCTATTTCAGCTATGTAAAAATAGCATTCGTAATATTGGAAATACAATCATCACATTCTGTTTTTCCCTTCTTAATAGAATTCAGTTTTGTGCTCATAGGTAGACAAATAATTAGTGGCCTGTTGTCTCCAACAGCATGCAGTGGTGGCAGAAGCTGTGACTGAGAAGCAGTCTGCAGGGCCGGGAGGAGGGGCACAGACAGGTGGACGACTTCATGGTTGTCCGGAGGCAAACATTCTCGTTGCCTCTGTCTTTTTAAAGCTTTTCAATAATAATCTACCTTGTCACCTTTTCTTGTTTTCAAAGTGTTGTTTCCAGAAGAAGTAATTTTACAGTCTCCCCAAGTGATGGGCAGTTGGAACTATGCACAAGCCACCAAACACACTGGACAGTCTGCCACTAAGGTACTGACTTGATGACTTAGATGGATCTAAATCAATACTAGATGAATTCACAAACTGACTAGAGTATTAGAGGAGTGTAGTTCACACATAACCCAAATCACAGAATGAAACTAAAATACAAGGTTGGACAAGTAAGTTTGTGAACTTGTTGCAAAGATGTTGCTAACCTTTTTTGCTATCAGAGGGATTATTCATTATGAATTTATACCAACTGCACAAATGGTTAACCAAATTTACTATTTGGAAGTGCTGAAAAGGCTACATGAAAAAGTTAGACGATCTGAACTTTTCGCCAACAATTCATGGCTCTTGCATCACGACAATGCACCAGTTCACACCGCACTGTCTGTGTGGAGTTTCTAGCCAGGAAACAAATAACTGTATTGGAACACCTTCCCTACTCACCTGATCTGGCCCCCCAGTGACTTCTTTCTTTACCCGAAGATAAAGGAAATATTGAAAGGAAGACATTTGGATGACATTCAGGACATCAAGGGTAATATGATGCCAGCTCTGAAAGCTGTTCCAAAAATAGAGTTCCAGAATTGCTCTGGAGGGTGGACTAGGCGCTGGGGTTGGTGCATGGCTTCTGAAGGGGAGTACTTACAAGGTGGCCGTAATGGTAGTCAGCAGTAAGGTGTGTAGTACTTTTTCTAGGATGAGTTCGCAAACGTAATTGTCTGACGTCGTATTCATAAGATAGATTATGAGTTCATACTTTTATTCTGAAAGTATATGGTTTTATGTCCATTCAGACAGGCACATTTATGTGATAATATATGCTTAGAAAATGTCTGGAAGGATACACACCCAGCAAGCTGTTAACATCTTTGTGAATGTTGCAAAGATACTTTATTTTTTACTTATATAGTCCAGTCGCCTTAAATAGTAACATAGTGCCTGTTACGTGCCATGTATTGTCCTAGGTTCCCCATATATTTTCATGAGTGAAATAGAAGTGGCTATGTCTATCACTGTGTTTCCAGGAATGATGACCCTCAGTGCCATGGTGGAGCTTGTGACCTGTCATTCAGTACTATTGCAATTTGCTTTATTGAGCATGTTTTACATTTATAATAAAAACAGATATTTAAATTATATCTAATATTTAGAAACCCTTTTACCATTTTATAGCCCCTCTTCAAAAACGCAAAAGTAATGGTTTTAGAATGCTTACGCAATCGTAGAACATTCTATAAAGGAAACAGCAAAAGGTTTTCATTTAAATCACCAGCTGTGTGCTTCATATCTGATCTGTTTTCTGAAAATAGAGGTTTTCATTGGACACAGATACGGTGTCATCTGCAAAGTTCCCTTCATCCCCCATTTCCTGGCTCATCCCACTGCCTGGTTCCCAGGGAGGGTCTGTGAAGCTGGTACTGGGTGTGAGGTGGTGGGTGTTGCTGTTTAGGTGGATCACACTCCAGATTGGCTGAATCTTAATATTTTTAAATGCAGAACATTTTCTTTTTATGGATTGACTCGGTTGCAGATAAACTCAAGGGCATTCCATACATTAACCAAGATGGAATCACAGGGTCTGGATTTATCTCCCACCTTAAATAATGAGAAAACTGACAATACATGAAACAACAGTTTCATGAGCAGCAGATATCATAGGACAGTGATTCCTGAGAGAGGGAACAAATGAGGTGACCTCTGTTGTTGCCCCAGCTTATAGCCTTCAGAGAGTCTGTGGACCAGGGAGCAGAAGGGGGACACTGGTGGTCTCCTGAGACGAAGAAACTATACTTGGCAGTGCAGGAAAGATGGGTGGAGTTCACAGGCAGAGTCCTGGGTTCTGCAAAGGCCCCCACCATGAGTTCTCAGCTGAGGACTCATCACAGCACACTTCTGAGGGGGAGACTCAAGTCTAGGACAGAACCCCTGGAGAGCAGAGGGGAACCCTATGTTCCCACAGCATGGGAAATGGTTGTTCCCACAGCCCAGCAGGTTGAGTTTTCATAGGCTATTGCCTGAGGAGTGGGGAGAGTGTGTCCCTAGAGTGCAGGCCGCTCCTCCAGACTGACAAGTTGGGAGAGCAAGCCTCAAAAGGATCGACTCTCTCTAAGCAATGTAGCCATACCCCAAAACAAAGGTCAAGCCTAGTTATCAGAGATAAAAACATCTAGCACCCACCAAGGTGTAAAACTCACAGTGTCTGATATCTAATCCAAAAATAAACTGAGAAACACAATCCATAATAAGAAATTTCAGTCAATTAAAATCAAGCCCCCAAAATAGCAGTTGTAGAATTAGACATGGACATTAACAGAACAGTTATAACTATATTCCATGTGCTCGAGAAGGGAGAGGTACTGTGAGCACGTTCAGAGGAGACACAAAAGATGTGAAAGACACTAATTTATCTTCTAGAGATGACAAATTGAATGTCTAAGATGAAAAACAGATCAAATAGGATGAATAACAGACTAGATACTGTAGTGGAAAAGATTAGTGAGCTTGAAGACAGTGATAGAAACTATACAAAACAATTAAAATCTTTTTAAAAAACTAAAATTGCTCTAAAGAAGTCCAGTTTTTAAAAACGCCATTGAACTGTGGGAAAACTGAGCAGCCTCATGTGCATGCAATTGGACTCCCAGAGGGGAGTGGGGGAAATCAGCAAAACAATGAGTGGAAATTTTTCCTAATTTAATGAAAACTATAAACCTACATATCCAGGAAGCTCAACAGATCCTAAGTACAAGAAACATGAAGAAAACTACAGCAAGACATATGTTAATTAAATTCCTGAAAGTCACTAAAAACAAAACAACAACAACAACAAAAACAAATCTTAAAAATAGAGAAAGTCTCATCTAAAGAAGAACCAGAATAAGAACTACAGCAGATTTCTCATTGCTAGCAGTGGAATACTTTACAGAGCTGAAAGGAAAAAAACTGTCAACCTAGAATTCTGCGCCCAGTAAACACTTTACAAACAATCAAGATGAAATAAAAATGTCTTCAGACATACAAAAGCTGAAATAAAAGAATGAGACAAGAGCCAGACCCACACTACTAGAAATAATAGCCCTTTAGGCATAAGAAAATTATCCCAGATGGAAATGAGGATCAAAGTAATGAAAGGACGAGAAATGATAAATATGTGGATAAATTTGAAGAATTTTTTTCTTATTTTTAAAACAATCTCTTTAAAAGATAATTGACTTTTTAAAAAGAAGTAAACCCTGTCGTGTGTACATGGGTGCACTTCAGGACATTATGCTGGTGAAGTAAGCCAGTCACAGAAGACAAGTACTGCGTCATACCTCGCGTATGACACACACATCGTCAGACTCCTAGGATCAGAGAGCAGAGTGCTGGTGGCCGGGGACAGCAGGGATACAGAGCTATGATCATGGGCGTAAGGTCCCAGCTACACAGGAGGAAGAAGCACCAGAAGTGGGCTGGACAGCCTGTCCCCACTGCTGACACTGCTGTGTTGTGCACTGAAGAATGTTTGACACCTCTTACAAGCACGATAACATTTTCAAAATAATTTTGTAAAAGGTAATTGACTTTTTAAAGCTGGAATAATAACATATTGTGAGTTTGTGCCATACGTATGCAGTAATAGCACAAGAAATCAGTAGTATGAAGATCTCTGGAAAAATCCCCAAATATGTGGAAACTGAAAACACGAATAACCCACATATCAAAGAAGAAATCCGTAGGAAAATTAGAAAGTGCTTTCACCAGAAACAAAAGTGCAACATATCAAAAATTGTACGATGCTGCTGAAGCACTCTTTAAGGACAAATTTATAGCACTAAATGCCTAAAGTAAAAAAATAAAAATAAAGGGCTTCAAACCAATGGCCTCATCTTCCTCAGAAAACTAGCAAAAGAAGAACAAGTGAAGCCCAAACTAAGCAAAGAGAAAACAACATTGGAGTAAAGTCGGTGAAGTAGAAACCATAGAGAAATCAGTGGACCCCGAGCTGGTTCTTTGAGAAGATCAGTAAAACGGCTGAGCCTGAAGCCAAGACTGACCAAGGGATGAAAAGTGAAAAGCGAATCACAGTATCAGAGCAGAGAGGTGGCGTCACCAGTTACAGGTATTTAGAGATACGGGAGTGTTGTTGTGATGGTCTGCCTTACGTGTCAGCTCGGGCCACAGGCGCCCAGATATTTGGTAACTTGTCGTTTCTAGGCGTGTCTGGACTGGTGGGCCGAGGGCCCCCCCCAGTGTGGGAGGCCCTGAACAGAACCACCAGCTAGTGCGGGGCCTCTGCCTTTGGACTCGTGGGTCTCCAGGTCTCTGAGACCCCATCTGGGCTTCTTGGCCTCCATAGTTCATTACGCTGCGTGAAAGACGTCGGGCCAAAAAGAAGTGATGGTGGGGAGCTTTGGGCATGGTAGGCACGTTCACCTCTCCGATTGTAGGGATTGTTTCACGGGTACATGCGTGTGTCAGAACTTGTCAGGTTCCACACTAGGTGTGCACGACTTAGCGTATGTCAGTT
The DNA here is from genome assembly GCF_036562045.2 of Rhinolophus sinicus. Lineage (NCBI taxonomy): Eukaryota > Metazoa > Chordata > Mammalia > Chiroptera > Rhinolophidae > Rhinolophus > Rhinolophus sinicus. The sequence goes on from NC_133752.1 coordinate 200,323,771, forward strand.
GTGCTCTGCAAATGCATACAGTAGTGGGAGGGACTGAAATTCAGCGCTCAGTAATGGGAGAGTTGACAACAACTCCATCGGTCCAGGACAGATTCAGCTGGTGATCACACACACGTACACACGTGTGTACACGCACACACACACACCCAGTTCTTGAGCAGGATCTTGGACACATAGTTGACAGAAGCAGCAGAGGCACCTGGCGTTCCCTGGAAGGTGTGTGAGGTTCTTACACCTTAGGGTGGAGTTCTCACCTGGAGAGGGTTCTGCTGGGGGTTCCCCAGGGGCTCAAGCACCCCTGGACTTGCCCACAGGCTCTGCGAGTGAGCAGGAGGAAATATACACTGAGTCAAATAAAACGTATTATAATCCTGTGTTTTGGTGTCACCATCAAAAATAATAAATTTAATAAATATATTTTTAAAGGTAATTCAAAAAAGAAACAGACCTTAACAGCTTTTTATCAGCTATCTGTTTTTTCATTATGTTTTAAAGGGGACACGATCTGTGACCCATGCAAAGAACTGTTCAGTAAATAAAACCAGTATTACATTGTCAGATGTATGCATTTACTCTTTAAGCTAGGCCTGTGTAAACAAAGCGTTTTTTGTTTTTTTTTAACCCTTTTTTTTTTTTTTTTTCCTGGTTATTTCTAGAATAGGAAAGCTGTAAAGGACCAAACTAAGCCTGCCACCCAGGCGAGGCAGGTGTGTGCCCAGGACGGGCCAGGACCGGTGGCCTTTGCTACAGGAACGAGTCAGCTGGGTGCGTATCGTGGGGGCTTACATGGGACCGCTGCTGGGAGGCACGCCTGAAATTGGGCTCCTTGAGAAGCTGGTTCTCCTGTGCAAGTGAAACGGGCGAGGGACGCATGTGGTCTGTGGCAGTTGTGTGACCAGAAAGATGAATGAAGGTTCTTGTCATGACGGGAGACTTGAGGTTTAGGTCAAAAGACGTAGGACTGGCCATTCCTGTTGACCTTTTCCAAGGTGGTGTCTCCAGCGTCTCAGGTGGTGGCTGCCTGTGTGCAGTGGGGGGGGGCCCAGCGGCCTGTCTGCTCTCGGGATGCAGATCTTCCTGGCTCTGCCTGATGGAGCTCAGACAGGCCATGGGCAACGACCTCCGGCCGCTGCCGGTGTGTTTTAGCTGCTGCGAGTTGTCCACCTCTGCCTGACGCTGCCCCCACTTCTGATACAGCCGGTGGAATTCCGAGCCCAGAGGCAGGGAAGAAGGAGTTTTTCAACCCGGCGCTCAATGAAAACCAGAAGCTGGCCGTTAGAAGAGTCCTGAGTGGCGACTGCCGCCCGCTTCCGTACATTCTTTTCGGACCTCCTGGAACTGGGAAGACAGTGACAATAATAGAGGCAGTTTTACAGGTGACAACGACAGGGCAGCACTGTTCATTCACAGTGAACTTGGCTCTGCTGTGTGTCCCTGGTGTCAGGTTTAAATTGTAGAATCAGAAAGTTGGGAAGGGCTTGAAAGATCCCAGGAGTTTCTGTGTTGTTTACGTGACTAGGATTTTCAAAGCCTGTTTCATAGGTTCAGAGTGTCCTAGACTAGTGAACTGTTCAGTCACCTCGCGGGGCCTGACTGCCGCTGAGAAGGTCCCTTCCGGCACCTGCACGGCCGCTCTGCTGACTCCAGTGTCTCCTCTGCTCACAGCTGAGTGTGCACTGGTGTCATGTTTGTGCATCGCTCAGGATTCACGTTAGCACACGTGCGGCGGGCCCGGGAGGCGGCTTTGGGTCTTGGAGAGCGTAGAGCCCCGCACCTTCTGTCTCGCCCTGTGGGCATGTGTCCTCGGGGCATGTGGGGGGTGGGCATGAGCCCAGGTGGCTGGGTCCCCACAGTGAGCCCGGGAATCTGCGCTCGCGGCTAACGTGTCACCCTTTATCTCCTGTGCCCTGGATGTAGGTGTACCACGCCCTGCCGGACAGTCGGGTCCTGGTGTGTGCGCCCTCCAACAGCGCCACGGACCTGGTGTGTCTGCGGCTGCACGAGAGCGGGGCGCTGCGGCCGGGTACCATGGTCCGCGTCAACGCCACCTGCAGGTTCGAGGAGGTGAGTGTCCATGGCGGCCACCGAGAAGCTGCCCTCCTGTCCCCTGGGCCCCACTCATCAAGTGAGAGTTTCATTCCCCAGCGGCAGTCACTCTGCCTCCTCTAGGAATCGGCGCCCTCGGCTTCACTGAGTGCAAACGCTCCTTGTATTCGGTCCCCAAACGTGTTGTCTCTTTCAGGGTTTGCGTGTTGGTTTGTTGCAAGCACCCCTGTAGGAAAATGAGAAGTTCCTGGTTTGCTTACAGAAGGGATTTGCTATGCAAGAGCAGTTCTGCCTGAGAAACCTATAAAGTGGTTTGGGGGAAGGGTCTGCAGGAGTAAGTCAAGTTCAGCCTCCAGAGTCTGTAAGACACGGACTAACTTGATCTGAAAATACGTTTTGATTTAAGGAAACAGTCTCCAGTCATTACTTAGTCACCACCCCGGGATTGTACAGGATTGTTGGTTAGAAGGCCTTTTAGCTTTGTTGTCTCGTCTCCCAGACAGTCAGCCAGGCAGTCAGGCCGTACTGCAAAGACGGGGAGGACATCTGGAGAGCCTCGCGCTTCCGGATAGTAGTCACCACGTGCAGCAGCGCCGGGCTCTTCTACCAAATCGGGGTGAGGTGAGAGCCACCTTGGGGCGCAGGGACCCATGGGGTGGACAGAGGGTCCCTGGAGCTGTGTCTGAAGGGAGTCTGACCGACAGTACAGGGGCCTCGAGCGGCTCAGGGATGGCTTTTCCAGGGAAGTGAGGTTTGTGCTGAGAGCCCAAAGGTGAGGGCCCCATGGCTTCCCTGGTGGGCGGAGGGCGGGCGTGCGGGCTGCAGGGCCCCAAGCAGGGAGGTGCTCCCTTGGGGGAGGCACGGGAGGTGCCAAGGGGACAGTGGCAGGAGCCGGCCGCGACCACCACGTGGTGAGTGGGGTCCTAGGACTGCAGGAAGCTGAGAAGGTATGAACACGGAGTGACATCGTCTGATAGAAGTGATTCTAAATAACTGTAAATACAGAACTCACGCTTATATTCTAAGAAGGATACATGATGTTAAACTTTTTCAGCAGAAATTGGGGCGTGAGGTAGAAAGCCAATTTCCTCGTCCTGCGTAGGGAGGGATCAATCAGTGGGTGTCACTGGCCAAGTGAGACCTTGAGATTGACAAGTTCAGCCAGCGATTAAACAGCAAACTCACTGCCCGTGGAAAGAGCCAGGCAGGGTCCGCACGGCCCCAAGCACCTCGGGAGCAGGGGCCCCCACTGCCTCCAACGCTGGGGCCTCCGGCTCACGGGGGTGGGAGACCCGAGGGTCCGCCTCCGCCCAGGGCTCGTCCTGGCGCAGCGTTCCTGCTCCCAGTCTCCGGCATTACCGTGCGGCGATGCTGGGCATGGTGAGGGCGCCGGCCCCAGCAAGCCTGCACCATCCCCCAGTCCCCAGCTGAGAGCGTGAGTCACCAGGCAGAAGTAGGTGGAGGCAGCAGCCCCCAGTGGGAGCGCTGCCCAGTGCCCACCTAGACGGGCTCTCCCCGTTCTCACTCAGCCACATTGGGGAAACCAAGTCACAGAGCCCGAGGTCACACAGCTACGCCCGTGAAGTCGGTTCTCCAGGCATCAGTTCTCAGCCCCATCCACATCAGGGTGTCAGGAGCACGCACGACTGTGAGCCCCATGCGGCCATGCTCCTGGCAGCCCCGCGCTGCTCGGTCCCCCTCCCACGTCCCTCTGAGTCTTTGCAGAGTCGGGGCGACGGGCCTGCCCTGGGGCCAACTGCCTGGGCTGGCCTGTTAGGCCCCGGAGAAGACCTGGCTGGGGTGACTGCTAACAACCCCTTTGGCTCTAGAGTCGGGCACTTCACGCATGTGTTTGTGGACGAAGCGGGGCAGGCCAGTGAGCCCGAGTGCCTCATCCCTCTGGGGCTGGTTTCGGACGTCAGTGGCCAGGTGAGGCTCCTTGCTATGCCCGCTGGCTCTCATCCTGCTTTTCTGCAGTGCTGGTGGGGGGAGGTGGTGGCTTCCACTGTCACCTACAACAGCCCACGGCCACACAGTGACTTTGGTGAGCTCTCCCTGGCTCCCTGCCCAGTCTGACCACTCTGCCCCCCACCCCAGGCTGAGTTCTTGGCTGCTTTCCTGCACCCACTGCTTTTGCTGGCCACACACGCTGTGATAGTGAGCTGGGGGTGCTCTTGAACTCCCCTCACACACTTGCTCAAGGAGGGACGTTGGAGTCCCACCTCCTCCCACCCTGATGGCCTCGTCCAGAAGCAGAGTGGAGTAGGGGGCCAGGGAAAGGCTGATGGGAGGAGCTGAGGGCTGCAGGGAGGTGCTCGAGTCCAGGCCCATCGAGTCTTCTCCATTCCCGCTGGCCTTGTCCAAGCCATCTTCATGCAAGGCAGTGCCAGCCCGTCCTGCCCGCCCGCGGCCTGCAGCCCCAGCCCGTGGCCGCCCTCCCACCCACGCTGTGCTGAGTGCCCACTGGGAGCCGCTTTGTCCCAGATCATCCTGGCCGGAGACCCCATGCAGCTCGGCCCCGTCATCAAGTCCAGACTTGCCATGGCCTATGGGCTGAATGTTTCCATGCTGGAGAGACTGATGTCCCGGCCAGTGTACCTGAGAGACGAGGACGCCTTCGGCACTTGTGGTGCCTACAACCCCTTGCTGGTGAGCTCAGACCCCCAGGTGGCAGGCGTGTCCACGCAGGGAGTGCCTGGGGTACCCGAGCACAGACGGGGTTCACAGCCCACCCTGCACCAGTGGAGGGATGGCCTTGGAACTGCACGTTAGGGCCCAGCGTGCTGGAACCCAAGCCTCGATCTGTGCGGTCCCTGGTCCAGGCGAGCCCAGTGGCTGTTGTCCTCTGAACCCCTGAAGTGCAGACATAGCTGAGCTTTACCACTAGACAGGAAACAAGGAGCAGTGACAGGCAGACCAGGCCTGGAGACTAGAGATGGCATGTGGGGATGGGGGGCACTGCAAGAGAGGCGCCGGGTCACAGGGGCTGCCCTGGGCTCTGGGAGGGAGGCCTTGTGCCAGGGGCCAGTCAACCAGCTGTGGGACGGGCAGGATGGGCCTGAAGCTGCAGCAAGGCCCTGGGGTGAGTCCCCCGCAGGCCGCAGGCTGAGAGGGCCTGTGGCACTGAATTGGGTTTGGGGCTTTGATTAGCACCTTGGGGGCTGGACATGTAGTTACTGAGTTGGAGTTGGTCACCGAGGCAGCAGGAAAGGGCTGGGGCTCCCGTGTCCTCACCCAGGAACCGGGAGGCGGCTTGAGCCTCCAGTGAACGTCCAGGGCCAGGTAGCTGATTCCCCTCCCTGGTGACGTCATCACCAGCAGTTCTCAGCAAGGTCCCAGCCAGGCCCTGGGGGCTGTGGGGCCAAGGCGGCCTGTGCTTCTGCTGTGCCCTTAGCCGTCCTGGCGTCCTGGCCACAAGGCCAGCCCATGCCGCCAGCGACTGAGCCGCGCCCAGGCTCCATGGGCGTCCTCTAAAGGCTGGGTCCCAAGACCGAGCCCAGAGCGCAGCCCGAAGCCAGACACACAGCCAGCCCACCAGGGAGGCTCCAAGAGGCAGCCTCTTTCTTTTCTTGGTGTTCACCTGTTCTGTTCAAGTGGACCCTCTGTTCACAGAGTCGCCTGAGCTGCTGAGGTCACTTTCTGCTCAGGTGGCATGGGCGCCAGGACAGGGGGTCTCTCAGCATCGTCTCCCTTGACACAGACGCTGCTGCCATCGTCTGGTGTGGCGTGCTGTCCTGGGCCTCGCACCTGCCGCCTGCCCTCTCCCTGTAGGTCACGAAGCTCGTGAAGAACTACAGGTCCCACGCAGCCCTGCTGGCGCTGCCCTCCAGACTCTTCTACCACAGGGAGCTCGAGGTCTGTGCGGACCCCAAGGTCACCACCTCCTTGCTGGGCTGGGAGAAGCTGCCAAAGAAATCCTTCCCCCTCCTCTTCCACGGCATGAGGGTGAGTCGTGGCCGGCCGCCCACTTCCATGGCTCAGCTCGGGCCACTGGCCACAGGGTAGCTGACCCCTCGTGCTGGCCACAGCCCTGCGCACGCTCAGTCACTGCCACAGCATAAGGCCAGCCGTCGGGCGCGCAGGCGACCACACAGAAAGCACTCAGGTGCTGGCCCAGAGTGGGCGTTGGGGGCCTCCCCAGGTCCTCATGGGAAACACTGAGGAGCTCATGGGCTTGACCGGAAGGCTAGGGGGACAGATGGGCCCCACCAAGGGAGGCTGGGCAGTGGGAGCTCAGTGCCCCTGGAGAGGCGCCCGCCTCCGTGGGTTAGGGTCACCTGAGAGCCGGCCTGGGGTCATGCCTCCCTGGTCAGCGTCCCCAGGGAGGGAGCGGTTAGGTGTTCGGTAGCCAGAGACAGTCCAGCTGTTCATTAAATTAGTGTTTGAACTGGGAATTTGGCTGTTAGAACCCAGAGTCCCATTTCTCATTAACACCCCCCAAGCTCTCATCCAGAATGAGGGCTGCTCCCCAACTCCAAGATGGGAGAAGCTGGTGCTGGGTGCCCCTGGAGTGGTGCTGGCCTTCTGGGTGCTGTTCCCTGGCTGACCGTGCCTCTAGGGGTGCATCCTGTGTCGGGTGCTGTTATGGATGTGGGCTGATAGCTGTGGGGTGCCACCTTCAGAGGTGGGCCCAACCCTGACAGCATGGTCCCGGGAATAAGGCCTGTTCCCTCAGCCGCCTGCCTGTGTGTCAGAAGCAAAGTCGAAAGGGTCACCATGGGGTGGGAGATGCCTCGAGTGTCCACAAAAGTCAGCTAAGGGAGGTGACGTGAGCGGGTTGCTGCAGAAAGAGCCCAGAGCTTCGCTGAAGCGCGTGAACCATGGCCACACGGAGAGACCCAGGCAGTCAGGAGGTCATGCGCCCAGAGAAGCCACACATTTCGTGCAGCTTGCAGGGGTCTCAGTGGGCTTTTCATGAGAAGTGGCGAGTTGGCAGAGGTTCCATGCAGCGTGCTGGGGGCCCAGGAGCCCTGTCCAACCTCTGGGTCTTCGTCTAGGCCCTGGACTGCGCCAGGCTCCACTCTGGGCCCTGAGGACAAACTCGGCGGGGAGGGGAGCCCTCCGCGCTGGGACCACAGAACGTGGCCACTCTGGCTGTTGGAGCAGAAAGGGTTTTATTGTGGTTAACTGCCTGCAGCATTGCAGTCCTGGCCTGGCCTTCACTATCCCCTGCATACCCACCCTTGGCTCCTGGGTGCCACTCCAGTCCCCAGGATACAAAGGCAGATGCCCTGTCACCTCGCTGGCAGCCCTTGCCCCAGGAAGCTCCAAAGGCTCTCTGATTCACGGCTCTGCCACGGGGGCAGAGGGGCACAGGGAAGGTGTTCCAGGACACCGTGGGGCAGACCCAGCGCGAGGAGCCCCGACGTGGCTGTAGCCTGTCGTCCCGGAGAAGCAGCGGCGGGAGCCTGGCCGGGCCCAGCCCATGCATGCTTGTCGGGCTTCTTTCCGCTCCGTAGCTGGCTGGCCGGCGTGGCCCTGTCTAAGCAGGAGGTGGGGGCTGTCGGGCCCTTTACAGGGAGATGTAAAGCCAACCTCTGGGCTCGGTGGAAAACCGCCTTTGGACTCATTCTTAGTTTCTCCTGTTAGCTTTCTGCTTCATTAATTCTAGCTTTGTCCTCAGTCATTGCCCCATTCCAGCTTACTTATTTTGTTTTCATTCCTGTAAGATGGTCTCTTACTTGCTGTCCTCCTCTTACTTCCTGTTTTCTTCGTCCTCTTCACAGGGAGACACTGGTGACAGCAGCTTCCCTCAGGTGTCACTTGGCATTTCCACATGTCTTCTGAGGGACCTTCCCTTCATGGCTTGCTAGACACTTGTGACTTACTTTTTTGATCCAAGGGGTCTAGAGACGTAGCTTCCTTAATTTCCAAGTGTCTCAGAATGTTCTGGTCACCTCTTTTTTATTTCTGTTTTTTATGTTCTGATCAAGAACTATGACCTGTAAACTCTCAGCTTTTAAAAATGTGTGGCCCCATCAGTATCAGTTTTGGTAACTGTTCTAAGAACATACCGAAAAAATTTATATTCTCTATTTGGGGCTTGTAAGTTCTGTATACATTTTTAAAATAAATTTATGGAATCTATCTTTTAGCTCTTCTGTGTTCTGGCCCAGATTTTGTCTACTAGATACTCACAAGTGGGAGAAGAGTGGTGAATTGTAATTGCTTTTTTATCAGATTCTCTTTGAATTTCTAATAGTTCTTGCCCTATGTATGTAGCTGCTGTGTTGTTCTGTGCACACAGGTTTACTGTTCTGTCATCCTCCTCGTTACATGAGGTCCTGGTCCACTGTTTCATGTTTGTGGCTTTAGATTCCACCTTGTGATAACAACTAATGCTGGCACACCCCTTTTGTCTTATTATCTGGTATCTCTTTGCCCTCTGTTTTTATTCATTCTTTATCATTTCACTTTAGGTGTATTTCTTAGAAGCAGTGAATTTTTATATTTAATCTCATTTAAGAGTCTCGGCTTTTAATGAGATAAATCTATCAAACCTACAGTCACCTAACTTCATACCTTCTTCTTTCCCTCTATTACTTGTTTCTTCTTCCTTATTCTTTGTGGTGGTTTGGTTGATAATCTTCAGCATGGACATTCTGCCAAAAGCTGCCATTGCGTTAATCTTCTTGTTAGTTAGCTCAACCTTTTACTGTAAATCCAAGGGATAAGTACATGTGGCTTAACAGCAAAAACATGACCTGAAAATTAATGCGTTCTTATTGTTTTGTCTGGTATGCACTTTTTAAACTATAGTAAAATACACATAATATTAACACTATGTTAGCTATTTTAGGAATACAGTTCAATAGTGTTGAATATATTCACATTGTTTTTCAACGAATCTTGAGAACTTTCCATCTTCCCAAACTGAGACTCTGTCTCCATTCAATGCTAACTCCCTTCCCCCAGCACCACTGTCTTCTCTCTGTCTCTGTGACTCGGATGACTCCGGGGACCTCACTAAGGGGACTCACCCAGTGTTAGTCCTTCTGTGACCGGCTCACCTCACTGGGCAGGACGTCCTCCAGGCCCATCCGTGTGGCAGCGCGTGTCAGAATTCCCTTCCTTTTAAGGCTGAATGACAGTCCATGCACAGATGGACCACGTTTCCTTATCCATCATCCATCCCTGGGCACTTGGGGTGCTCCCACCTTTCAGTTATTGCAGACAATGCTGTTCTGAACCTGGCTGTGCAGGTATTTGTCTGCGTCCCTGCATTCAGGCTTTTGGGTCTATACCCAGAAGTCAATTGCTGGGTAACGTGATTCTGTCTTTAATTTTTGGAGGAACCACCATGCTATTGTACAGTTTCTCCACATCCTGGCCAACACTTGTTATTTTCTGGGGTTTCTGGTCATCACCCTCCTGATGGGTGGGAGGCGGGCTCTCAGGCTGTCTGGACTTGCAGACCCCTCATGGTCAGTGATGCTGAGCCCATGCCACGCGCTCACCGGTCGTCTGCATGTCTTCTCTGCTGATGGGAGAGAGAGAAGGCCCACGCTGGCCTGTGGGGGAAGTGGGAGCCTGAGTGAGTGGCCGGACCACCAAGCCTGTGCTGCGGCCTCCTGTACTGACCACAGCTGGCTGGCCGCCTCCCCTGGCTGTGTGGTCTTCTCTTGCATGCCCCCGGCCTCGGCCTTCTCCTCTTTCTACTAATAGCATGTGCTGACGCTTCTGCGTTGAGCCCTGCCCGTGTGTCAGTGGGCACGCTGCCCGCTGCCCTCACACTCCATAGCAGCCCTGGTGCCCTCAGCGCTCACCGCAGTGGTGATGGTTTCGAGTGCGGCCTGCCTGCTACACAGCTGCCTGCACGCAGCTTTGCCCCACTCCGGCCGCGTCCCCAGCACCTACTTCTGCTTGTCCACCAGTCCTAGACCAGTGTGGGCTGAGTAAAGGCAGGTTTGTGATGGACGTGCCATTCTTTTGTCTCCCAACTAACTCAGGGCAGCGAAGCTCGTGAAGGGAGAAGCCCGTCGTGGTTCAACCCGGCTGAAGCCGTGCAGGTCATGCGTTACTGCTGCCTCCTGGCCAGGAGCGCCTCGAGCCAGGTGTCTGCCAGCGACATTGGCGTGATCACGCCCTACCGGAAGCAGGTGTGCCCTGCCCCAGCGAGCTCCCCGGTGCTTCTGCTTCATGGCGCCACAGGAGGGGGGCAGGTACCCGCTGGTCATGGAGCACCAGGCCCCTCTATCGCTCCCTTGTCTGCAACCGCTGCTCCTGCACCGCGTCCCCCACACCCGGGGCCTGGGCTGGGAGCTCCGTCTCCCTGCCTGTCCTGTCCTCGGCATGAGATGTCACCTCCCCTGGGTGTGCGGGCAGCGAGCAGGCTGTGCCCTCATCGTGGCATGTATCCATCTCCCCTGTGGGGGGCTGGCCAGTGCTGTCCCACCTCCCGTGTCTGCAGACACCTGCCTGTGCCCACACCTGGCCGTGTCCTGTGACACGGGGGAGGGCACGCGAGTCCCTACAGTTGTCAGGGACTCGAGAGTTTTCATACATTTACTGGCCATTTCTTCGTGTTTTCCTTACAGTTACTATTCAGGTCTGGTGTCCACCTTCAATTGATCCCGACTGTGTTTTTTCTCAGCAGTTTGTGCCTTTTCCGTTTGCTCTCTGTGTCCCAGGCCCTCGGTGGCTGAGTGTGTTCCAGACATGCTGTCACCCGGGTGACTGTTTGGTTTCCTTGACACGTGTGAGTCTCACCTCAGTATAGTTAGATACGGATATAACACCGATCATTTCCCTTAGGGTTTGTGCTTTTGTTTCTAAGGTATCTGTCCCCAGCTTGATGTCATGAACTGTTTCCCCACTTTTTCCGGAAGTTTTGAGTATCCACTTCTGACCATGAGACGTGACCCACCTGGGTTTTCTCTCAATGTTGGTGGAGCTCCGTGTGTGTAACCAGCTGTTACTGTCGTCTGTGCTTCTCTACGTGCTGTGTGTGTTCCCCGCCACACGCACATGCTCCATGCACATGGGCTCCACACATGGGCTCCACACACACACAGTGCTGACCTCTGTGCACACGCTCCATGCACACGCTCCACACACGGACTCCGCACGCGCAGTGCTGGGCTCCATGCACACACTCCAAGTACACGCTCCATGCACACGCACGGTGCTGGGCTCGGCTCTGCTCAGCTGCTCCCCCCCAGGACTCCGGCGTGGGCAGTGCCGCTCGCTCGGGCTGAGGTGACACCTGGGATGAGTCGTCAGACCTGCCTCCTGATTTTGACTTTGTGTTCGCGCTTGTGAATGTTAGGAATTCCACCTTTTACTGAAAAAACATGTTTTTCTCCTTGGCGGCAGCTTCTCAGTGTGTCCTAACTGCGGTTTTAGTTGTGGCTTCTGCTTCCTGAGCTCCTGGGTTTGCTTCTCCTGAGAGTCGTCCCTTGGTACTTACTTCAGCAAAGACCTGTGATGGCAGGTCAGAGGCACTCATTTAACCACCTCGATCTTGAATTTGCATCTGAATTCATCTGAATTCCGTTTGCCCCTGGTACCTCCTGCCCCTTCTGTGCTGAGAAACCTCCTCTCTGCCTGAGCAGCCTCGTTTTTTAAGTGATGTCCTCGTAGTGTTAATGTCTCCCATTTACCGTCCACCACAAAGCATGGCTGTGACTTCTCTGCCCAGCTGCCACCTCCTGACGGGTCTGCGTGGATGCCCCCATCCTGCCCGCCCGGAACTGCTGGCCCACATGTGCCCCTGCCATCCCTGGAACTCCGGTGTGTGGCAGTGTCTGGGCACTTCCTCTAGCGTCCCCCCCCCCACGCCCCAGGCCTTCTGCTGAGGAGTCCGCATGGCTCCAGTGCGGCCTGTTCCTTCCAAGGCTGGGTGCTTTTTCTGAGACTTCACGTTGGTTCTTTTCTACCAGCACCTCCTGGAGACACTTGTGTGCAAACAGCTGGGACACGCGTCGTCTCGTGTCCTCCGTGACTCAGTGGCCCCGTTCCTTCTGGCTCCGTGGCCACTTTTCATAAGTCCGCGCTCCTGGCTGCCTGTTGTGGCCGCCACTTGGGGTGCACGGCTGCTTCCAGGCTGCTTCTGTGCGAAGGCTCAGGCCCCTGGGGAGTGGGGTCCCCTGGAGGGGCCTGTGTCCCCTCACGAGGGAGGCGCCCTGGAGCCTGTCGTCTCACTTCTTTACACCGTGTGTGTCCCTCATCCTCACTCCTCCCCTCAGCTGACCTGCCTGAAATCAGGATTTGTGTTCTGATCAGCTGAGATTGATGAATGGGATTTGGAATTGAAAAGCGATGTATTATTGCACATTGGTCAGTATCCACTTACGCTGTAACATGAAAGAAACGGGCAGATTTGTAAAGCTACCTTTCACCTTTCTTTTTCTCTGCTTCAAGGTGGAGAAAATCAAAATTCTTCTGAGAAATGTGGACCTGACGGACATAAAGGTCGGGTCGGTGGAGGAGTTCCAAGGACAAGAATACCTGGCCATCGTCATCTCCACCGTGGGTGTTTCCGGTGGGGCCGCGGGGCTTTAGTGGGTTCTGGGCACACTCAGGTAGAAGACACCAGGCTGATGGTGACACAGAAAGCAGGTGCAGGGTGGGGACTGGCCCGCACCCCAGGACTCAGCTCAAGCAGTAACTGGGGAGCTCTTTTCAAAATAAGCCACAGGTCAGCAGAGAAAAAGGAAAGGAGAGGGACCCAGGAAGAAATGCTGGAGAAGGAGACAGAGGCGCAGGGGGGGCGGGGCCAGAGGCGCAGGGGGGGCGGGGCCAGAGGCGCAGGGGGCGGGGCCAGAAGGCGCCACATGGGGAACTAAGTTCCACCTCAAAACCCATTTCTCGTCTTTATCTTTGTTGAGCAGAATGTTAATTGCAGATAAGTTTTAAAAATTCAGACAGGAAAAGAAAGTAAGAACCACCTCTAACCCTGCGCCCAGGGACAGCCGGGTGGGTGTGTGGCCGTCTGCGTGCAGAGCAGTGAGGCCTGCCCCCCCACCCCCCACCGCAGCCCCCTGCTGCTTTGGTTTTTAACTGACAGTGGGGTCCCGCTGATGCTTAATATGCTTTTACATACCGAGTTTCTTTCCATGCCAAAAAAAAAAGTTTGAAGTCCCACATTTATTCGTCTTTGTGGTTTTTAGGTGCGGTCAAATGAAGACAGATTTGAAGATGACAGATACTTTTTGGGTTTCTTGTCCAACTCGAAAAGATTTAATGTGGCCATCACCAGGCCCAAAGCCCTGCTGATAGTGGTGGGGAACCCTCACGTTCTCATCAGAGTGAGCTGCCCCCTGAGGAGGGCGGGGCCTGGGTACTGGCTCACTGGCCGGCTGGCCGGTGGCTTAAAGATGCCTTGTGTTTCCACAGGACCCCTGCTTAGGTGCGTTGCTGGAGCACAGTGTCACGAATGGCGTGTACACCGGGTGTGACCTGCCACCCGAGCTGCAGGGCCTGCAGGGGTGAGCCCCACCCTTGTCCCCCACCCCCCGCCTTCCCTGGGCTGCAGTGGCCACTCCATCCAGTCCTGGATGTGGTGGTGGCCAGCGTCACCCTTCCCTGCACAGCTTACGTAGGTAACCATCATGCCCCTTGTAAAAGCCACGCTGTGAAGAGGGCACACACCCAGCCCCGCTGCAGTGCTCAAGCCTGGGCCGGACCCCGGGGGGACCCCAGCTCACTCTCCCCTCGCCCGTCCCCTTCTGCAGCTGTGGCTAGAACTGCGGCCTGCCCTCCCTGCCCAGCGGAGCCAGGATCCAAGGCACCAGGGCAGATCTTGTCTGGAGCTGCCTGTTGACAAGGGACAGCGGGAAGGCAGCACAGCAGACCCCCAGGAACTGCTCTCAGCCCTGGCGGCTGTGCTGGTGGCACCTGCTCACCCTGCCATCAGCTCTGCACCCAGCATGTTCCTTCCCTATAGTTACAGCCCATCACCAAAATAAACGCAGTTATGCTTCACGTGGCCTCTGACTCCTGCTGGCCCCACACCATCCTCTCCGGGTCCTTAAGGTTGCATTCACTTCAGCACGGGCTGTGCAGACCCCGGGGGCTCAGTCTGAGCTGGGCGACTGGGCAGAGGAGGGATTGGCCTGTGTCACAGCCCCACCTGTCCCCTCTGACCAAGAGCTGGCCATTTCGTGCAGACCCTCAGGGACTGGTTTGTAGGAAAGGCTGGAAGCTTTACACGTTCACTGTGTGCTTTTGTGAACAGCGCCAACCTTGGGGACGGCATCCCAGGTGCCCAGGAAGGGTGTCTAGATGAAGCCTCTGGTCCCGTCTCAGTGAGGCAGGGTGGCCGCAGAGGGACTAGCTCGGGTAGGGACAAACTGTGCAGTGCAGTCTCAGGAAAGGGCAGCAGTGGAGGCGGGGGCAGGGCCAAGTCCCAGACTGGGAGACCAGCAGACGACACCCTTGCCGTCCACGTGACCAGAGACAGCCTGGGACAGCGATGTTCAGGACCCTCAGCCCCTCACAGCTGCAGCCACCGGTGAGCAGGCTCTGGGTCTCTGTGGCCTGGACCTTCCCCATGGTGGAGGGACCTCTGCTGCAGACGGCCCCACCTGACTTCCTTGCGGGGTCGTCGAGCTGCTCTCCACCTGTATGCAAGGGGCCACCTTAGAAGCACAGATGACTGTTGTCTGAATGACTGTTAACACCCAAAACCTCAGCTTCCTGCTGGAGACCTGTGAGGCGTTTCAAGCCCGTGTGGGCACTTGTGTTGGAAGCACGTGACCATTTCCTCCAGGAAGGCCCCTTGGGCTGTGGGGTGAACTGGGAGACCCCAGCAGGCCCTGCAGATGCTGAGGCCAAGCGCTCTTGTGAGGAGTTGGACGTGGCCGGGGGAAAACACAAGAGCCTTCCAGAAACCGCAGGTGGCCCTGAGACCTTACTGCGGGTCCTGAGAAGGGTGAGGGCATGGCACGGAGGGGTAAAGCAGTGCCCACACCGGACCCCCAGGTGCCCTCACCTTTGTGCTGCTCTGACACAGGAGACCCTCCATCGACTGCTGTGACTAGGAATACCACCTTCCTGGTTTGCAGGAGGGGAACCTGAGGCCATGGTGGTCCAGCCCAGAGCCCACACTGGCTCTCACACCTGAGGATTGGGGTGCTCTGACTGCAGACACCCCACAAGTGGCTGTTGTGGGTCGGCTGACAATGGAGGGGCAGCGCCCAGAAACAGCTGGTGTTCTTCAGGACGTGCCATGTGCCCCTGGAAACGCTTACCCTCGGCCCCACATGGGCTGTCCCTGTCCCTGGATATGCCTAGTTCACAGGTTCTCTCAGTGCAATCAGGGGGGACGGTCACAGCACCAACTGGCACAACCTCCATGCATGACTTGGGACCCCGGCCCAGAGCTGCTCCAGACAGAAGGGGCTGCTCCCCCGTGGGCAGCTGCGCAGGGCGGAGCTGCCTGGTGGTGCAATGGGGCCTGGACCTGCTCTCCCAGAGTGGGGGCTCCCAGGCTCTAGTGGGGAGCGCCTGGCCATCTGTGGGGCAGGAGATGGCATCAGGGCACCACTCCTGGGTGCTGCAGTGGTCCAGACCCCCCGACAGTCCACAGCCAGCCCACCACGGGGACAGGCTCATACCTCAGCATCCAGCGGGAGGCACAGCAGGGAGGGGCTGGTGTGAGGGTCCTGGGCCTTGGCAGGTTTCCAGAAACTTCTCCAAAGTCGTCCAAGGTGACCTTCCAACCCAGCTGGTAGTGCAAGAAGAGAAGCCCCTCCCTGGACAAGTGGCCACTTTCTGTCCGCTCACCCTGCCCACCAGGTGTCACAGGGTTTCTCCTGACACCCTGGAATGGCTGCACAGGGAGGAGGGTGCTGCACAGGCCCAGCGAGCCCTGCCCTGGGCTGTGTCCCTGCATGTGGAGGAGGGGCAGCAGGTGTGGGGTCACACCTCAGAGCACATTGCCAATGCCAGGGCAATGGGCTGGGCTGTTGTCCATGGTGGGCGGCTGTCCCAGGACCGTGGTCTGGAGGTGTGTTGGGGCAGTGGGAGACCAGGTGGGTGGTTCTGTGAAGGACTCGGCACCTATGCTCTGAGGGCAGGAACAGGTGACACTTCAGCCCTGGGAGCTGCTGCATGACTGCGGCTGAGAGGGAGGGAGAAAAGGCCCCCGCTCACCCTGGGGGAGCCGCACCCTCCAAGGTCTGCCATCGGCCAGAGGCCAAGCCGCCCAGAGCTCCGACACCTGGGAAGCAGAGGTAAGGGCCCTGCAGGCAGGTGTGGCCTACACAGGCATCACTTTTATGCTTGGACATCCCCACAATGGACCTTGGACACGGTGTTCAGGTGAAGACCATCACTTGTTTGTACGTTGTCTAAAATCTCCCGTCCTGTGTATAGCGGGGCTCGTGCGTAGACTAAAGTGTCTGTAAAGCAGATGGGAGCAGCCAGTGGACTTGCTGTGCCACCCCAGTGTGACCCTCACCCTGACCCCCTTAGAGGAGCCAGCCAGCCACCCTGCACAGCTGGAAACCTCAGCGCTCCCTCCTGCCCCCAGCCTCCCCCAGAATCGCAGCCCAGGCCAAGTGTGTCAGGTTGGAAGACGAGGCACACAGTGGGTGTACACGCCTCCCCCGCCTACAGCTGCGCCAGCTCTAAGAGCAGAGTGTGGCCACTGCTCAGGCCCTACACCAGAGTGATGGGACGCGGGGGGACAGAGCTCCCAGCCAACCCAGGATGGATGTGGGGGGGCAAAATAATCCTTGACTGTTTTAAGTCATTGAAAAGGGGTGGCTGGTTCCTGCGGCACCACCTGGGCTATCTTCCCACTCACTGTTCCAGACAAACATGCACAGCATTGAGGCATTGAGGTCACTCGTTCTAATCTGTGAAACCATGTGGTGGAACCCGGGGACCGTGCCATCACCTGGGGTGTTACTCTGACGTTTATTGTAAGTACTCAACCAAAATGATACACGTAATTGCAGGTTTTCATGAAGAACTAAACGGGGAAGTGAATTTGAGTGGGAAATGTATCAATTAATGAGCTGTCCATCTTCGTGGGAGAGTATTATTTAGGGCTGGGATGAGACAGGGTTCCTCATTACTTTTTTTTCTATTTTTCATTTCCATATATGTAAGAGCTGATAAAAACGTGTTCACCTAAATAAAGAGATGGGAATAAAGTTTTGTTGTAACGGTCACACTTTTGAAATCCTTCCTTGTGTCAAAAGCCACCTGTTAATGTCAGATAAGCTGCTCCACCAGTGCGGCCTGCCCTCTGAGACGGAATTTGGGAAGTGTCCCTCCAGTCTGAGGACACATTGTTCTCTGCCCCCCCACCCCCAGACATGATGATCTGAGGACACAGGACGAAGGGCTTGACTCTGGGCTTTGCAGGATTCGGGCCCGTCCAAGGTGTCATCACCACTGTGCTCTGGTCCCCACCCATGTCCCTCCCCAGAAATGGGGACAGCATTCGAGGTGGCTGCTGCAATGGGGGTAGCAAGGTTGCAGGATACAGGGTCCAGGCCACAGCTCTGCCAGGGGTCCCTTCTGTCAAACTCTGCTGCCCCGTTAGGTGGGAGGACAACTGCCCTGCAGTCCCCAGAGCAAGTGGCACTGCATGCATCGTCAGCTGGCACCTAGCGCCCAGCGTGTTCCAGCGGCAGCTCCACACTTGCTGATGCCCACAGGCCAACTCTGAGTGACCACGTAGAGGCTACCAGTGTTCCTCTACCAGAATCACCAACTAAAACACGTCATAGAAATAGGCAGCCATTTACAGAGAAACAAAAACTATGTATCTAGGACATAGCCTCACAAACCAATGCAACAGGACTGTTACAAAGAGATCATTATAAATCCATTACAGGGTGTGAAGAAGACGGAAGTAAACGGAGAGGTATACTATAGTCATGGATGGGATGACAACAGTACATACTTCAACATTCCCCAAGTTCATATACATTCAAGGCAATCGCAACATTCCAGCTAGATTTCTTTTTCAGAAACGTGACCAAGTCCTTCTAAAATGTATATGGAAAAGGAAAGGCCATGAATACCTAAGGCATTATTGAAAAGGAATATACATATTTTGTATATGGCAAAGCCATGATTTTGAAGACCTGGCAAAGGGACAGACCCATTGCAGAGAAGGTGAGGACACCTGGTGGTCTTGGAAAGGATGTGCCCTTAGTCAACAGTGCTGGAAGACCAACTCGCTTTATGGAGAAAAACAGCTGCATTCCTACCTCCCTCCATGCATGGTCTTGCTGAAAGTGAATGTGCTCAAAGAGAGAATTATCTACAGACCATTAAAAAAATGGTTTTTGACTACTCAAAATTAAAGATTTCTATTCAGCCCTCAAGGATAAACCTGAGAGTACTCATGAGGGCTGACAGCTGGTTGTCAAAGGGGCCATCTCAGAACTGCTGCAAACCAACCAGAGAAAGAGGTTCTTGAGCGGTGCAGGTCTGAGCCAGAGCCACGGGGCCTACAAACCCCTGGGAGTCAGAAGGAGCAAACGGAACTGGGAGGCCACACTGCAACCTCAGGACGGCATACACTAGAGCACAGGTAATGACGAGAGCTGGCAATATTATGGGAACACACCTCTTTCATGGAGGGAGTGTAGCCTAGCCCTTCTGGAAAGCAAAGAAGCAGTCCCAGCAGCACCACTTGAGGGTTCTTGGGGGGCCTTAAGGATGTCTGTGCCAGGCTATCTGGGGAGAAGATGGGTTATCTGGAGGGTGTCTGGTTACCTGAGGGTGTCTGTTTATGGGGGGGGGGGACTGGTTATCTGAGGGTGTCTGGGTTAATGGGGATACCTGCTTGTCTGGGGGGTGTCTGGGTAACATGGGAAGGGGAACCTCAGTAAATATAGACAAGTCAAATGTGGTAGCAGCCAGAGGCTGGCATCACTGAGAAACAAGCATGAATCCTAAAAGCATAGAGACCCTTAAGAACAGTAACAATACAGTTTGAAGCCTCCTCCCAGCACAGGCTGCCCCAGTCCCAGCCCCCAGGGCACGGGCGGGGCTCACTTGCCCCCAGCAGCGACCACCGCTGCAAATATTGGTGCTCAGACATATTTGTTGGATGAATTATTGAATGAAGTTAAAACTCCAACCGCACTCAATATTTTACAAAGGAAGCATGTGCAAATCCTATTACAGTGGGAAGCGGACCAGCGTGAAGGAGTAAAAACGAACAAACCACAGCGGCAGCCAGCAGAAGGCTGGCAGCTGCGCTCTGCTGAGACCTAACCCAGAAGTGTTGTCGCAATTGTTCTGAGGGCGACAGAGGGAATGGATGGGTATTGGGTATGGGAATGGGGGAATGAAGGTCAGGGAGGCAGTCGGAAGCCGGGACCAGGAGCACCAGGCCCCCAGAGCCTCCGCCATGGGCCGGCACAGGCCTCACAACGGGGGTGCACCGCTGGGGTGATAACCAGGTCAGGGCCGGAGACGGGCAGGTGATGTGGGGACCGTGGCGTGCGCGGCGGGCACCAGTGGGGTCAGTGAGGAAAGACGCCCCACAGTGTCCGCGCGCCGCCACCCGAGCGGGATAAGGGGGGGGCCCAGTCCCCTGTCTGTGTCCGCAACACCCCAGAGTGACGGGGGGCCTCTGTGTCCACAGTGGCGGCCAGGCTTTGGGTAGGGGAGTGGCGACACTGCCAGAGGCAGGACGAGGAACCCTCTACCCAGGGCTGGGCGGGGGGCCGGTGCGGCTGGTCCGACCCCAGCCCACCCCTGCCCCCACCTCCACCGCGTGTGCGCCCCCCGAGGGTAGCCCCCCCACTCAGCCTCTCCCACACTCCCCCGTCCTGAGGAAGAGGAGGGACCAGTCCTTGTTAATTCATTTTATTGAATTTAAATAATTTTTGCAAAGTCATCGCGGGCGCCGCATCTGCGTGGCGGGGGTGGGGGGGGCGGGGGGGCGGAGCCACGCCGCGAGTTGCCGCAGGTAAACAGCCCCCTCCCCGCTGCGGGAGCGGGGCCGCGGCCCCAGCCAGGGACACCGCCGCCCCCGCCGGAAGGACGCGCCAGGCCGGGCCGCGCTGCAGCCGAGCGGGGGCGGCGGGGCCCGGCGGCCCGACCCCTGCCCGCCCGGGCGGCGGAGCGCCCCCACCCGCACCCGGCCGCGGGCTCCGCGCCCCTCCCGCCCCGCGCCCCCCAATACCTCCCGCCTCCCTGCCCCCCCGAGCCCCACTCCCAACCCGCGCTTCCCGCCCCCGTCCGCCCCGCTACCCTCCCACTCCCTGCGCCCCCTCCCACCCCGCGACCCCCGGTCGTCCCCGCGCCCCGCCCCCCATGCACCACCTCCTGGAGCAGCCCGCGGACATGGCGACGGCGCTGCTGGCCGGCGAGAAGCTGCGAGAGCTCATCCTGCCCAGCGCGCAGGACGACAAGGCGGGCGCGCTGGCCGCGCTGCTGCTGCAGCTCAAGCTCGAGCTGCCGTTCGACCGCGTGGTCACGATCGGCACCGTGCTCGTCCCCATCCTGCTGGTCACCCTGGTCTTCACCAAGAACTTCGCAGGTGAGGCCGCCGGGCGCGGGCGGGAGGGGCGCGTCTGCAGGTGTCGCGCTGCTGCATCCGCCGCTGGCCACACGGCTGGGCCTGGCAGTGTTGGCAGCGCCCAGGGGTCTCCCAACACCCTCACCACCACCCATCCATGCAGTATCACCAGCCTCAGGATGGCCCCAGATCCCTCTTCTCCATGTATTGTTTCTACCTTCCACCAGCTCGGGATGGACGGGTCCTGGACCTCGTGGTCCAGGCAGAAATGAGACATGCCAGGGGTTCTGGCATGAGAAGGGGACCCCAGGAAGGGGGTGGGCAGGGTCTGAGGAAAGGAGGAGCCTCCAGGTGAGGACCAGAAAAGGACTTACAGGTGGTGCACAGGTTGAGGAGGACAGCACAGGCGGCACTGGGTGAGGTGTGGGGCTGGAAGCCTGTTAAGGTCCCCAGGAAGCAGGCAGGTTCCTTCAGCTCCAGGGTGAGGCCTCCCTGAGGTAGGCAGCTAGGGAGGGAAATGCTCCCCCAGGGTCTGGCTGGCAAGGGTTCTCAGGGCCCAGGTATCAGGGAGGCCCCTGCCCAGTCCATCGGCCACGCCTGAGCGCCAGAGGTGGCAGTCCGTGTCAGGTGTCAGGGTTCCCGGAGGAGGGAGGAGGGACAAGCTGCTGTCCCAGGTGACACAGGCTTAGGTTCTTGCACAAAGTTGTTGTCTTTTAGGGTCCCTGTGACCTTAGGGACGTTAGGCTGGAGGGTGGACGTTGTCCAAGCCGCCTAATCCCACCCCAGGGCGGGGGGCACACCAGTGGCCAGATGCTCAGACAACCTGGGATTAGGACACGCACACGGCCAGGAGGCACAGCCCAGTCTGGTGTGGGCACCACCCACGCATGTGCACCAACTGCACAGTGGGGCCTCAGTGTCCCTCAGGGTGGGTCCCTGGGGCTGTTGCAGCAAATCAGCACAGACCTGGTGCTCAAAGCCCGAGAACTTGGTTCTCAGCCTGGAATCCAAGCTCCACAGTGTGGGCAGGGTCCCCCCTGCCTCCAGCTTCTGGTGGTCCCAGGGTCCTTGGCTTCATTGAGGCTGTGTCACCCAGTTTGGGTCCCCGTCTTCTCATGGGCACCTATTCCCTGGGTGTCTGTAGCTAAACTTCCCCGATTTCTTGAGGACACATCACTGGATGGGGGCCCATCCACTGAGATCTCAGCTTAACTTGATTGCACCTGCAGACACCCTATTTCCAAGGAAGGTCACAGTCACAGATACCAGCTGGGGTTGGGTGTCAAACATCTTTGGGGGACCCAACTCTACCCACTACAGATGCACATTGGGGGGAAGCAGGCTCAGGACTCAGTCACCCTCAGATGACCTCCTGGGATGGGACCCCACTCTGATATTCTACGTGAATCCAGCTCTCCCAGGTGGGGCCTCAGCACCCCTCTGTATCCAGCCCAGCCTGGGCTGCCGGGGTCTCCCTGAGTGTGTCCTAATCCTGGCGGGCTGCCCCTTGACACCCACCTGCATTTGCACACGGACATGTGTGTGCCCACCTGGGCTCGGGGCCTCCCCAGCGTGGACAGGGCAGGCCTTCTGAGCGGTGGCAGGTGGGTGCTGCTGCCTGGTGTCCGGGACATGGGACCCGTCCCGTGGTGGGTTCTCAAGTCCCCTTTGAGTCTGGCACTGTGCTTGTCTGCACCCCCTGCAGCTTGGGGATGTCAGCGTCCTCTCTTGCTCACCTGATCAGTCCCCGGCAGGACAGTGGCCCATCTACTGTCCTACTCATGCTCCTCAGTCACGAGAACTCGGAAGCGTCCCAGAGTCCCTTCCCCAGACACGTGGACAACAGGGGTGCAGGGGAACAGCGCCTTGCAGGTGGAAACCTCGTCACAGGGTGGGTTGATTAGATGGCGGGGGGTGCAAGAGGAAGGCGAGGTCCGAAGCTCTAACTGATGAGAGGGAGGTCGTTCCGCCCTATTCCCCCTGGACAGGACCCCGCCTGGGGACGCCCTCCCCTCAGTGCTGTCTCAGGGTCCATCTGTGAGGATCTGAGCCCAGGGTGTGGGTGCAGGGTGCATTCTGCTGCTGCAGAAGGATCCATGCCCCAGCTCCTGGGAGCCCCGCCTGAGCCAGGGCCCCAGTGCTCAACCCACTGACCCTGCCTGGTGGCTGCCCTGGAGCAGGGCACAGCGGCCTCTCTGCACCCTGGCTTGCTCATCAGGGATTTGAGGGGACCACCTGCAGGTGCTGTCATGGTTGTGGTGAAGAGCCAACCAAGCACTGCTGGCCCCCAAGCTCGGAGGGTGGCAAATGGCAGAAGACCCCCACTGCTCCTGGCCAGGGCTACTGTGAACAGATGCCCCACCAGTGGACAGAGGGATTGGATGGGCATGTGACCGAGATGGGGGAGAGGCCAGAGTTGAAGGGTTACCAGGGTCCTTGGACATTATGTGGCCAGGGGTGGGGGACCCACATATACTCTTTCCTAAAACAGCCAAATAATCAGGTCCCAGCGTAACCTGATGCACCTCTCCAACCGCAGTGGTGCAGGTGTCCCCAAGGCCATTTGTCCCAGCTCAGTCCTCTGCATTCCTTTTCAAAAAGGAAAGGAGACAAGTGTTTTGCCCCCTGAGGACCAAGAAGCATGTGCCTGTGGGTTCCCAAGAGCCCCCAGGGTCTCCAGGGTGGTCCTATGAGAGGTGAGACCCTCCAACCCAGCTCAAGGAGACCAGGGAGGCCCACTCCTGGGTCGCTCTAGGGGCCCCACCCCCAGTGCCCCAGCACCCTGGGAGCATGGTCGCTGGGGAGGCTCTGGGTGTGTGAAAGGTCTTGGTGGAAGGAGGCAGCTGGCCAGTGGCCGCCACCACCTATCCTGCTGCTGCTCTAACAAATGAGTACAAACTTAGTGGCTTAAGGACAGGAACTCACTGTCTTACTACGGGTCTGCAGCTCAGACGTCTGAACTGAGTCTAGTGGGGCCAAGTCAAGGTGTCAGCAGGGCCACGTTCCTTCTGGAGGCTCCCGGAGAGCACAGCTCCTGGAGGCACCCACATCCCTTGGCTCCTGGCCCTTCCTCCAGCCTCAAGGCCAGCAGAGCGGTGTCTTCCCTTCTCTCCGACCTCCGTCTCCATCCTCACATCTCTCTCTGACTCTGACCGCCCTGCCTCCCTCTTACAAGGACCCCTGTGATTACACCAGGCCCACCCAGATAATCCGGACTCATCGCCCCAACAGGAGCCCTAACCTAATCCCACCTGCACAGTCTGTGCAAAGCAGCCTGGTCGCAGGGCTTGGGGAGCCCACTGCAGCACGCGACCTGGAGGTCTGGAAGGGCTGCGGATTCTGGGAACGTCTGGACCTCCCCTGCGGTGAGGGGAGCTAACAGAAGAGGGTGGGGGCCATGAACCAGACCTGGGGGTGGCTGGGGTAGGGTCCTGCCAGCCAGAGGAGCCGCCTCCATGGAGTAGGGGCCCAGGGGGGGCAGGAAGGTGCTGGCAGCAGGGAGCAAGTCGGCTTCACCTCTGGAAGGGCACTCCGGGGTCTGCCCAGGCAGGGACCCCAACTTGGAGGGGCCCGGAGTGTGTACATACGCGGTGCCAACTGGTTCCTCCCTGAAACTGCAGACAGAGCACCCGGCTCTTTTGTGGCAAAACTTTTCTGAGAGCACAGTCGCTGGCCCTGGGAGCTCAGCAGTGGGGTTTCCAGGGGCACACAGGGCTACAGTGCCCCCTCTCAGGATAGCCAGGGACACATAGGGCAGTGCAAGACCGCGGGCTGGCCCAGCTGTTCCCCTGGAAGAGGCACCTTGGTTGAGTGGCGTGGCCTTGTCCTGCTCCACTCTGGGACTCAGTTTCCCCCTGTGCACACAGGCTGTATAGTGTTTGGAGAGGGCCTCATGTTGGAAGAGCAGGTTGGACCCCTGGGACGGGGTGGGCACGACTGCAACCACCAGCTGTGCGGCAGCCGCCGCTGTGAGGGGTCCCTAGGCTGAGATGCCCCCACACCACCGCGGTTGGGACGTGGGGGAGGGGAAGCCACCAGACTGGGGGCGTCGTTGGGGCACACACAGCGGTCCCGCCGGCAGCTGTGCGGGAGGGGGTGAGGGGCGCGGCGCCCGGGGTGTGAAGCCCCCAGCCCGCATCTCCTCTCTGCCCCCAGAGGAACCCATTTACTGCTACACCCCTCACAACTTCACCCGCGACCAGGCGCTGTACGCCCGCGGCTACTGCTGGACGGAGCTGCGGGACGCGCTGCCCGGCGTGGACGCCAGCCTGTGGCCGTCGCTGTTTGAGCACAAGCTGCTGCCCTACTCGCTGCTGGCCTTCGCCGCCATCATGTACGTGCCGGCGCTGGGCTGGGAGTTCCTGGCCTCCACCCGCCTCACGTCGGAGCTCAACTTCCTGCTGCAGGAAATCGACAACTGCTACCACCGCGCGGCCGAGGGCCGCGCCCCCAAGATCGAGAAGCAGATCCAGTCCAAGGGGCCCGGCATCACGGAGCGCGAGAAGCGCGAGATCATCGAGAACGCCGAGAAGGACAAGAGCCCGGAGCAGAACCTGTTCGAGAAGTACCTGGAGCGCCGCGGCCGCAGCAACTTCCTGGCCAAGCTGTACCTGGCGCGGCACCTGCTCATCCTGCTGCTCAGCGTGGCGCCCATCTCCTACCTGTGCACCTACTACGCCACGCAGAAGCAGAACGAGTTCACGTGCGCGCTGGGCGCCGCCCCGGACGGGCCTGCGGGCGGCGGCGGCGGGGGCGCGGCCGTGCGCGTGAGCTGCAAGCTGCCGTCCGTGCAGCTGCAGCGCCTGGTGGCGGGCGTGGACATCGTGCTGCTCTGCTCCATGAACCTCATCATCCTCGTCAATCTCATCCACCTGTTCATCTTCCGCAAGAGCAACTTCATCTTCGACAAGCTGCACAAGGTGGGCATCAAGACGCGGCGGCAGTGGCGCCGCTCCCAGTTCTGCGACATCAACATCCTCGCCATGTTCTGCAACGAGAACCGCGACCACATCAAGTCGCTGAACCGGCTGGACTTCATCACTAACGAGAGCGACCTCATGTATGACAACGTGGTGCGCCAGCTGCTGGCCGCGCTGGCGCAGTCCAACCACGACGCCACGCCCACCGTGCGCGACGCGGGCGTGCAGACCGTGGACCCCAGCGCCAACCCCGCCGAGCCCGAGGGCGCCGCCGAGCCACCGGTCGTGAAGAGGCCCCGCAAGAAGATGAAGTGGATCCCCACCAGCAACCCGCTGCCCCAGCCTTTCAAGGAGCCGCTGGCCATCATGCGCGTGGAGAACAGCAAGGCCGACAAGCCCAAGCCCGTGCGCCGCAAGACGGCCACGGACACGCTGATCGCGCCGCTGCTGGACGCGGGCGCGCGGGCGGCGCACCACTACAAGGGAGGCGGCGACGCGGCGCCCGGCCCGCCCGCGGTCTCCGACAAGAAGCACACCCGCCACTTCTCCCTGGACGTGCACCCCTACATCCTGGGCACCAAGAAGGCCAAGCCCGAGGCCGTTCCCGCCGCCCTGCCCGCCTCCCGCAGCCAGGAAGGGGGCTTCCTGTCCCAGGCAGAGGAGTGCGGGCTGGGTCTGGCCGCTGCACCCACCAAAGGTAGGCCACTGGGCAAGACCTTGGCATCCGGGGTCCCAGGGAGGGGAGGGACCCCCGCACACCACCTACCCCAAATGGGGCACCTGGGTACCCCGTGAAAGAGGTTCAGGAATGAACCCGCTAGACAAAAGCGAGGGTGGGCTAATTGCCGGGGTGAGTGTGGGGAAGATCCCTGGGAGATCCCTGGGATGGGACAGGATGAACCGTCGGCCGAAGGTTAGAGGGCACGCGGCAGTGAGGTGGCTCAGGCCTTTGAGAAGGTTCTGGAAATGGTGCTGCTGCTCTGGGGCTGCTGTGTGCAGGTAGCCTTGCTGGCTCCTGCTTTGCTGAGGAGGCAGAGGGAGGGAGGATCAACCCCACCCAGGACACTTCAGCACCACGAGCCCCAGCTGGCCCTCGGTGGCCAGCCTTCCCTGGTGGGGACTCAGGTGGTCTGCTGGGGTGTGATGCGCCTCTGTTCTCGGTTGTTCGCAGATGCTCCACTGCCTGAGAAGGAAATCCTGTACCCAGCAGAGCCGGCCCGGGCCACACTTCCCTCGGGAGGCCCATTTCACGTCTGCTCGCCCCCCGCAGGCCCTGCTACAGCCCCCCTGTCACCAGCCAGCCTGGGCAAGACTGAGCCCCTCAGCATCCTGAGCCGCAATGCCACCCACCCACTGCTGCACATCAGCACGCTTTATGAGGCCCGGGAGGAGGAGGAAGGGGGACCCCGGGCGCCCCCGGACGTGGGCAGCCTCATCACCATCCCCCCACCCCAGCAGATTCTCATCGCCACCTTCGACGAGCCCAGGACAGTGGTGAGCACTGTGGAGTTCTGAGGGGACGGCTGCCTGGGCCCCCCCAGGCCCCTCTGCATGAGCACAGGACAGCAGCCCCCAGCCCTGTGTGGACGCGGCCTCTGCTTTGCCAGCACTGCCCGCCCCTCGCCTCCCACCCGCATGCCTTGGGCTCACACCTCTCCCACCTGCCCCATGGCGTCGTTGGGCGCTGACTGGGCCGGGGGCTGGCTGCGACCCCAGTGAGCCTCCTCCACCCTGCATCAGGCGCTTGGCTGTGAGATGAAGAGTTTATTTTTTTAGTCAATTTTCCCTTTGGCCCAGGATGCTGGCCTGTGAGGGAATGGTCTGTGGGAAGACAGCGTGGGTCCCAGGCCTTGAAGGAAACTGGGGTGGTGACACGCTGGGCCTGGGCACGCCCAAGAGGGCATACTCATGGCTCGCCCCAGGCAGGGGCCAGGGGCCACCTCGGGTCACAGATCTACACGCACTTTCTCCTTGTACCCCGACATACCTGTACTTTATTTTACTATGGTTACTGTAACTAGCGAGTATATTTATTATCAGGAGATTTAGGGTGCATTTAAAACAGTGGATGGTGTGTGTGTGTGTGTGTGTGTGTGCGCAAGTGAGTGGCACGAGGGGGAGGGCACCAGTATGCAAGTGGATGTGTGTGTGAGCGTGCAAGCATGTGAGTGTGCACCCGTGTGTGTGTGTGAGCAGGCCCAGGGGTGAGCGAGTGCGTGTGAGACTAGGCGTGGGCATCGGCGTGTGAGCGAGGAAGGAGTCCAATGCAATAACCACGTCCCCCACCCGGGCCACCAGCCCCCTGGCCCCAGGGTCCATGCCGCATCCCGTGGGAGCCCAGGGCCGGTGTTGGCAGGCCTGTCCCTATTACCTCAGCCACGGCGACAACGTGACAGTATTAACAAGGTAGCACCGAGCATATCAATAAATATTATTCTGATACCACCTGAGTCCTGCGTGGTCCATCCTACAGGAGGCTGTTGCTGTGGCCGAGGCTGCCTGGGTTCGGACGCCTCCACCCAGTTGCAGGCCTAGCCCTGACCTGCCATCATCTCAGGGGCTGGGGAATGGTGGGGCCACAGGAGGCGCCCCGCTGCCCTCCAGGTCGCCCCAGGAGGCCTGTTGTGCCCACAGTGAGGCAGGAGCACACAGTTGTCACTCCTGGTTGATGTGTCGTGGCCTCTGGGTAATGGAGGATTCCAGTGGGTCTTCCAGGGCTCCCAGGCTCAGCAGAGATGAAGACACAAGCCCTAGGAAGCTGTCCCCTCCATCAGATGCTTGGGGACAGGGCTATTGGGTACACTCAGCAGAACAGATTGCTGGTGGGACCTAGGAATTCATCCCAGAAGAGGTGTGTCCTTGATGTGTTCTGGACATACCTCTCTGTAGTATCATGGGTCTCCAAGTCAGGGGTCCCCATCAGCAGGCCCAGGACCCGGATGGGGATAAAGCCGGTCCTATGGGTGCACCATGGAGCCACATGCCCTGCAGGCCACCACGGGTGACGCTGAAGGTCTGAATGGACGTTCTACAGTCAGGTAGCTGGAGCAGCAGGCCAGAGCCTCGGGGCTAAAGTGGGCAGGTACAGGCCTGGACTTGCAGGGAGGGCTCAGCTGAGATCAGAGGCCCACTGCGGTGCCCTGTGGGGACCTGCCTGGCCTGGCCGGGAAGCCCTCTGCAGGCCCCTCCCTGGAGCAGCCGTGAACTGGGCAGGCTGACCTGGGAGTGGACAGTCGGACAGTCATCCAGGGGACCGGGCAGGGGCTCCATCCCACATGTTTGAAACGTAGGTTGTCCTGCTGTTCAGGTGTGGTGAGGCCAGCAGGTCAGGACACACCGGCCATTGAAAAGACAGTTTGTGATTCTCAGTCCTCAAGAAGAGGGGGCCATACTGCGGGTCAGGAGACTGCCAGGGAAAGCGGGTGCAGCAGCCTCTGCTGTGGTTTCTGCAGAAAGGAGCGTGTGGCAGGAGGGCAGCCTGAAGACCAAGGACGGGCTGTGTGAATGATGTCGCAGGCTCCGGGCACAGGCGCTGCCCCTAGTTGTCGGGTACCTGGTGGGGGGCAGGGCGGGGAAGTGGCCCCACGTAGGGGCCTCACCAAGGGGACGGGCTCTGAACTGGCTGGTTTGCACTTGAACTTGTTTGCTCTCTCTAGGAACCGGCTAGCCTGGGAGGGGGGGTCTCTCCCATCAAGAGGCCCCAGGTGCCAGAGCATGAGGAAATGAAAAGGCACCACTATACACCCTGCTCCCTCACGTGAGTCAGGACACTCACGGCCTAGCACCCCAGGCCACGCAGCCCACTGCCCCTTGGGGAATGGTGAAGCATTTCCACACATCCATGGGAGGGAACCCATGTGCCCACAGGACTTGCGCAGGCGGGCGCAGTCCAGCAGGGCGAGATGACCTCCTGGCCCCTGGCAGCGTCCTTCTTGGTCCCAGAGTGGCACCTGGTACCATCGAGATGGTATAGGCCTACGTGACCCACCCAGGGAACCCAAGTCATGCCGGCCTCAGGTGGACGCATTTGCCATGGGCCCTGCCAATTGCTGAGTGGGGCTGGAATCACGCTTGGCCTGCCTGACCCTCCCACCCCCACCCATCCGTACATTGAGCCCAGCTGGGCCCTGAATGGCCATCCCTGCCCCACTGTGGCCTCCAACTCATCCTGCGTACACTGGTGGCTCCACGGAGAATGGAGATGGCCCCAGAGCCCTGCAGGGTGTGTGCTGCCCCGGCACTGCGGACAGTCCCTCTCCTGCACGCTTCCTCCTGTGCGGCAGGCTGCACAAGTCCATACGGATCCAGGGGGGGCTGGGGCATACCTGCCGCTGAGTCTCCGGTCTGTCCAGTGGAATCACTGCCAGGCTGCCACCTGCCTGTCCCCAGGGCCAAGGCCTATCCAGAAGTAGTATGTGCCTTTGAGTAAACACAATGCCCTTGGTGTGAGCTGATCCGAGGTTTGCTGACGAAGAGGAGAGCCTGAGTCAGCCTCCGGCAGAAGCAAACACCTTGCGCCAAGTGCCGAGGGATGCCACTTTGCCCCCAGCCAGTGCAGGGGGGCGCCAATGCGCTCTCATGTTCCTTTGAAACCCTCTGCCCATCATCTCCTCACCCATCTCTCGCCCCCAGCAGGGTGGATGGCGGGGGGGGCTCCATCCCTCTCTCGGAACAGGAGAGGCTTGGAGAACACCTTGCACCATCCACACAGCCGGGACTGGAGCCCAGGCCTCTTCCCAGCCCAGCGCGGGCCTCTCATCTTGCTCCAGACCCCGGGCAAGGGCCCCACAGTGGACCATGACACACCACCTGGTGAATGCCACTGCCCTCCTGTGAAGGTGGCCAAGGTGGTCAGGAGGGCAGAAATGACGACACAAAAAGAGTGAACGGTGAGAGCCAGACAGAGGGCATGGACCAGAGGCCCACGCACCAGAAGTGCCCCTCCTTCGCCAAGGAGAACGCAGAGCACCCTGAGGCCAGCCAGCCCCCTCGGGGACCAGGATGCTGTGAGGGAGGTGGTGGCAGCCTGGCAGACAGCCCAGCCTGCTGGCCAGGAGGAACTATCTCCGCCAGCCGGACCCCAGGTCCACCCTGACTCAGACCCTGGGAACCTGTGATCCCCAAAAGGCACCAGTGCCAGCCTGGCTCCTCAGAAACCCGGGCCGTCTTCCTGGAACCTGACTGCTGGTGGGCTGCGCCAGCCCTTCATGGCCAGGCCTGGCAGGTGGCCCTCCGAGGCCCGGGCTCGGGGGGACAGCCTTGGAGAGCAGTCATCACCGAGGCCCCAGAGGGGCTCATCCTAGAGCTCAGAAGTAGGGCCTCCCCTCCTCCCTTTTCTAAGGGGAGCCCCTCCCGCTGCCACTGACCAGCGACAGCGCAAGACACAGCAGCTTTTCTGCAGAGCCTGGAGTCCCGACCCCTGACCAGGACGGAAGTGAGGGCGACCTGGGCCAGGGGCTGTGTCCAGGAAGTGGACATGAGCTTCAGGGGCGCTGGCTGGAGGAAGCCGTCACCACACTCACCACCCGCCCAGCGCCCAGCCCCGAGCCACCGCCGCAGGTGATCGGCGTGACTTTTGTCACGTGTGCACCCCCGCCCACGCACGCCCCCGCGCCCGCCCCGCGCCCCGAGGCCACCAGCCGTCGCCGCTCGGCCCAACGAGGACGAGGATCCAGCGTGATGGGGTGGCCGCCCAGCTCGAGCGCTGCGGGGGACGGGGCCCTTCCGCTGCCAGCGGGCGCGGGCTCCAGCTCGCCGGGGCCGCCCGTCCCGAGGCCCCGACGGTTGGGGCCCCTGTGACCCCGGCGGCCACGCCGAGGGCTGGCCGGGGCGCCGGGGTGCGGAAGTCCTGGCGCCCCCCTCACTCCGCCGCTGGCCGCGCGCCCCAGGGAGGGTCGGTCCAGCCCCCGCGGGCGCGCTCTGCGACCCGAGGTCCCTGCTCCTCGCATCCCACTCTGGGCTGTCCCTCTCGTGCAGGATTGACAGTTCTGTATCGTTGGACGGAAAGCCACCCTGTGGACACCGCACTAACATCCTCCCCATTTTACCGACTGGGAATCGTGGTTAAGAGAATTTAAGAGCGCTTCGCAAGGACGCCCCTCTCAGGGAGCGGGCCGAGGATTCGAACTCGCCTTTCCGTAGCTTCCGCCAGCGTCCTAGGATGGGAGTCTCTGGGGCGGGGCGGGGCTTTCTCGCGCACGGCCCTCTGGGAAATGTAGTCAGCGGGCGCTCGCGCGCAGCCCCCTGGGAAGTGTAGTCCGCGGGAGCGCCGCCAGGACCGGCTGACGGCACGCGGAACTGCGCTTCCCGGCATGCCGCGCGCTCCGGGCCCGGCCGCTGGCCCGTCCGGCTGCCCCGCCCCGCGGCTCCGGCCCGCCCCGTCCGGTGGGGCGACGAGCCGCATGGAGGCCGGTTGAGGATCGCCACCCGCCTCGGTACGCCGCGCGGCACGGGCCTGGGGCGGGGACGGTGCGCGGGGACCCAGGGTCGGGGGTCAGGGTCCGGGCCCTCCAGCCCCAGTGCGGGCCTGGGGCCGGAAGGGCGCGCGGGGCGGGGGCCGGTGGAGAGGGTCGCCAGGGCCCAGGTGGCACAGGCCGCGGAGGGGGCGGGGTCCCCAGCCGGGGAGCGGCGGGACGGGGTCTCGCGGGGACCCGGCCCCTCTCGGGCGGGCGGCGACCTCTCCCGCAGGCGGGGCGAAGCGAGGCTGCCATATGGCGGAGGAGCCCCGAGGAGTCCTGCCTGTCGCGACCAACTTCAGAGGCCGGTGACAGTCTTGACTCACCTCGTTTCTAGAAAGCAGCCTTATTGAGATGTAACTTGGGTGCCTCAAAGTACCACCAAGTTCACGTCTGCGTTTTGGTGGGAACTACCCCAAGAAAAGGAGTCGAGGCTGCGCTGGCATCGGCACCAAAAACTGCCCGAAACTCGCCCAGAAGTGCTCGGCTGACTTTGGGGTGTCAGGACAGGCTCCATAGGGAAGGGATGGTTTCCAGCTGGAATCCTCTTGGCTTCCGGGGTCCCCCGGAGAGGATGGCGTGCAGGCCCCAGGCTCACTGCGCCCTGTGCTGCTCGGCTCTCCCCGCCTCTCTCCCCTTTGCTGCCGCTGCCCCCCTTGCGGTGTGACTGGGAGGGAGCCCTGACCCCGTGCCCCGTCAGCCTTGTAGGATGGCCGCAATGACGTGTGTCTGAGGTTGCTGGGCAGGGTGGGCAGCCGGCCCCTACACAGCGCCCTGCGATGGTGGTCAGTGTGGGGACCAGCATTGGGCAGTGTCCAGGTTCCAGGAGGGTCAGCCAGGTGTGCTGGACAGGGAGCCATTCAGGCCTCCAGCTCAGATGCGAGTTGGCATGTGTCCTCCACGGGGTCCCATACTTTGCCACACCTCCCTAAAGCAGGTCCGGGCAGACCCCGGGGGGTCTCCAGTGGCCAACGGTGTGGGGGCCCAGGGTAGGACAGGGTTTTGGGCAACACCTTGCTGCCTCCAGCCAGTCTTTTCTGCAGCCCGCTGGTCTGTCCAGTTTGGGGCCCTTGGCTTTCTGAGCAGGCCTAGTGGGTTGATTGGGAGATGAGGTGTTTCTGGAAGCCATTCAGTGCTGGTCAGCCCTTGGCCAGCACTGGGACGCCAGGCTGGCGTCTGGAAGGCAGTTTCTGGACTGCTGATTCGTAGAGGGGTGAGGGGGAGAGGATGGCTGTCTCAGTCTGCCCTGGGGCCATAGCAGGTGGCAGCTTAAACTGTTTCTCGCAGTTCTGGAGGCTGGAAGTCCAAGGTTGAGGTGCCAGCTTATTTAGTTGCTGGTAGACCCACGTCCTGCCTTGCAGGCGGCAGCCTTCTCGCCGTGTCCTCACAGGGCCAGCTCATTGGTGTCTCTTCTCATAGGGGCACGTTCCCATCGTGGGCCTCACCCTCCTGACCTCACCTGAAGCTGATCACCTTCCACAGGCCCCATCTCCTAACACCGGCACACTGGGGTCAGGTGTTCACACATGAATTTGGGGGACATGATTCAGTCCATAGCACTGGGACCCAGGAGAGGGGACAGCTGCCTGGGCTGGACACGTGGAAACCTAGGGCCTGCCACTCACACTAAACTGTCTAATGTCCTCAGGTTCTGTCCTGTAACAGACACCCAGCAAAGCATGTTCAAATGCTCATAACATCACTGACACAGGACAGCTTAACTCCCAGGGCTACACACCTGGACGGGGCGGGGGGTGGGGGGAGGGTGTCCCTAATGCAAATCCCTGCCTTTTGAGCTGTGCCCTCTCTGGGGTATGTGATGAGACTGGTCCTCTCAGGCTATCGGGAAATCCCACAGACTTGGAGTTTGTTTTCCTGGAAGCACATGGGTGATTCTGCTGCTGTCATCTGTATGGAGGATTATAATTTCCGACACAGATAATGGTGTTGTCCCTGTAGAGATGAGGAGAACTCGTATGTCAGGGTCTCCTGCAATGTGGCCGCTGGTTCTCGTGCCTGCAGGTTCTGCCCCTGCCCTCCCTCCTGGGGACAGGAGAGCATGTCTCGGCAGAGCAGAGCCCAGAGAGGTCTAGAGGTTATGGGCCCAAGTGCTATAAATGAGGCATGCATTTTGCAGCCTGGAGAGGGCCTGCTGTGTGTGGCCAGGTGGACGGCTGGCTGCTCTAACCTGGGCGCTGAAGGCAGGAGCTAAGAGTCCTAGTAGGTGCAGGTGTCCTGCCAAGGACACGTAGTGCTAAGTGGCTGGTGGGAGATCTGGCAACCCCGTGGCTGTCTCCCGCAGCATGGTTGCTGGCAGCTGGCAAGCAGCTGTCCTGTTTGCCAGACGGACTGGCTGTCGGTGGCCTTGCTTGGGAGGGAGCCTGCTGTGCCAGCACCTACCCCACGTCGTGCCCCGTGGACAGCGCTGCTTGGCAGTGAGAGCTGGTTGGAGGGGCCTGAGGATGGGGTTCCGGCAGAAGCATCCTGCTCTGTCCCGGGCTCCGCAGCCTCGGTTTAGGAGGGGCATGTTTATCCCGCCTGGAGCGTGTCAGCCAGGGGTCTCGGGTCACCACACTGCAGTGGTGTGAACCGCTGGGACGGTCAGTCCAGACATTTGTGTGGCAGGAAACTGGGAAGGACACGGAGGCTCCACGGGCAGCCGCCTGCTGGTGTGGAAGCCGGGCCTGGTGGTCTGTGGGGTCAGGTCCTGGCTGCAGGTGGCCTTGCTCGGGAGGCATGGGGCCCAGCCATAGATATTTGACAATGCCTAAGTGTGAGCGGGGAGTGGGGATTAATAACCCACTGAAGTAACATCCTACAAGGGTATCGCCAGGGCCCTGCCCACAGGTGAGGGAACCAGAATATTAGAGGGCAGTAGTGGATGTGATGACCTGGTCACATCAGAAAGAAAAGTGGCCTCAGTGGCCTTCCTGCGTGACCCCTCAGGCCAGGTGCCTGCCTCTGGGGAGTGGCTGCAGGGGGCTCAGGGCTCAGGGCTTGGCTGTGGGCCAGACAGTTTGTCTGCCCCGCCCGGAGGAGCCAGGACCCGGAACAGCGGCACAGGCTCCCTCCTGCGTTTCAGAGGGTGGCCAGGCTCAGTGCCCCAAGGCCAAGGGCGGCAGGCCCAGCCCTGTGGCTAGCACCTCCCGGTGAGGGAAGGCTGTCAGCACAGCATGTTTCCTTCAGTTTTTCTTGCCCTTTGGCAGTCTGTGCTGCTCAGAAGTGGGAATCGTTTGCTTCCGTGTGAGGTGGACTAGGGTCCTCTCCAGCTGCACTTTCTGGGCCAGCGCAGGAACCTGAGAGGTGGGCCAGCCCCCCAGCTGTGACCCCTGGGCCCTGCCCGCCCTGTGGCTCTGGGCACAGCTTCCTGTTTGTGTTTCCGGCCGCCTTGCATCACCTGTAAAGGGAAGGAGCTGGGCGTGACGCTCAGGTGTGCTGGTCCTGGTCCTGGTCCTGGGCAGCGGCCAGGCCCCGCTCAGACCAGGTGCCAGCAGTGTTGCTGCTACTTCCTGGGCAGGACACCTGTTGGAGGACTGAAGCACCGCCCAGGCCAGGCCCAGACCCCAGGGCTGGCTGGCCTCCCACCCAGAGCCCAGTGCTTCCTGTGGCCCCAAGCCAGTTCCTCTTCCTGACTCTCCCTCCGGCCTCATTTCTTCCTAAAGTCCTGTCCGGCCTCGGGATGGAGGGGTGCCCCCTTCTCAGTCAGCTCCAGGGCTCGTCAGTGGCCCTGGACAGCAGGCCAGGCGTTTGGGCACACCAGAGGGAAAGCCTGCCCTAGACGGTTCCTCCCGGCTGCAGGCGAGGAAACCGCAGCTCAGACGGGCAGTGAGTTGCTGGGTCGGTGGCCAGGCCAGGCACAGAGGGAACAGTGCAGCCCTGTGACCACAGCGCACAGAGGCGGAAGGGCCCTGTTATGGTGTCAGGCTTATCACTTGTGTTCCTTGTTATTGTGAACGTTTTGGAGAGTATGCAGCACTAGTGAGCCTGGGCACACAGTGCGGCCATGTGGGGTCCAGTCTGAGTGTCCCCCACAGCGGCTGCTGCTCCCAGGGGTCGCATCAGTTCATCTGTCAGTTCATGTGTGACGGAGACAGACTGTGAAACAAAACCATGACACCGCACACAACTAAAACTGAATGAGAACCATCCCTGTGTGACAACTTCCAGTCACTTGTCCAGTTTCTCTGGTGGGCACGTGGTTCTGGAGCTGGGCCTTCCCCGCTGCCCGTTCTGTGGCAGCGGGACCCCGGGTCCTCTGACTGAACTCAGACATGGACCCAAGGCTCTGACAGACACCGGCACTCCATGGCGGTGACGCTCCTCACACCAGGGTCTGGAATACCATGTCCTGACTTGTGAGCCTTGCCCGCTGGCCCTGGTGGCCTCCACAACACCGTGGTCTGTGGCGGTTTTCTTTGTTGGGGGAGAAGGGCTCCTTTCTGAGGGAGAGCGTGAGAGGCTGGCCTTGTCACGGTGCCTAAGCTTCCCGTTCGAGTCTTTCTGTAAGCTGGGCTTGGAATGGCGCGGGCAGCTGCACTGACTCCTGCAAGTCCAAAGACGCCCGGAATAATCCCAGGGTCCAGCACCGACTGGACACACAGACTCATTTCTACCATTTGGTTCTCTTTGTAGGGAGTTTTGTAAGTTTTGTTTTGTTCCAAATCAAAAAGGAACTGTGCTGGACTGCCTGGCCGCCCCCTTCCTCTGTTGGGTAACCGGGAGGTGGGGGCGCAAGTCCGACTTGCGGAGGACCCAAGGCTCATGGCCACGGCCGGGCAGGCGCCCCAGCACTGCTCTTGGCCTGTGTGGCAGAGCTGGCCTGTCACCCGTGGCCAGAGTCGCACCCCTACCACACTAGGCCCTGGGGACCCTGGACCTCAGCTGCCCACAGCTGGCGGAGGCTCACGTAGGACCGTGGGAGCTGGTGATGTCGGGGGCAGGGAGGCTGCAGTCCCGCCCAGGGGTCACTCAGGATGACCAACCAAAGTTTCTGACTTTCTGACGGAGTTTCTCGCACCCTGGCCCTGTGCACGGCCTGGGGCTCCCAGTCAGGACAGACTTGTGTCTCCTCAGGCTTCACTCAGCGGTGCCGGGAGCCACCATGGAGGGGGAGGAGGAGCAGCCACCTCGGGAGGTGAGAGGCCCGGCCTGGGCTGGGGCGGGGGCCTGGGCTGGGGGGATGGGCCTGCTGCTCCGAGGCGCAGAGGAAGCTCCCCTCAGGGTGGCTTTCGTGGGTCACTGGCTAATTCACATGGTTTTCCTGTGGTGTCCCTGGGTTGGCGAGGGGTCCCCGGGGTGGGGTGCCCTGAGAGTGGGCCCCCTACAGATGATTATCACACAGAGGGTTGTAGTCCTGGGGGTGAGTGGCCCACAGGGCCTGCGAGTTCCTGGAGCAGCCGCAGGAACGGGTGGGCCTGTCAGGAC
The DNA here is from genome assembly GCF_036562045.2 of Rhinolophus sinicus. Lineage (NCBI taxonomy): Eukaryota > Metazoa > Chordata > Mammalia > Chiroptera > Rhinolophidae > Rhinolophus > Rhinolophus sinicus. The sequence goes on from NC_133752.1 coordinate 200,361,054, forward strand.
AAGAGGGTGCCCTGCACCCCAACTCAGACAGTCCCCTCCCCTCCACAGGCCGACACGGAACCTGTTGTGACATCAGAAGCTTCGGAGGTGGTGCCCAGGGTGCTTTCTGGAGAACCCCAGAGCCTGTGTTCGTCTCCCCAAGATTGCTTGGTGCTGGGCGGGAGGGCCGGGTCGCGGGGTCTCAGACTGGGTGACCTCCTGAGTTTGAAGGGGCCCTGGCCCACCCCGGGACATTGTGGGGGGCTGTTGAGCACAGTGGAGTGAACAACACCCCTTGTCCCAGGTGCTCCCCTCAGGGAGGGGTCTGGTCAGTCACGTCATAGTGATTGGAGACCCGTGGCTTTGAGTGTCCCTGGCAGCGGGTGTGTCGAGGCTGGGAGGGACCCCTGTGTGTGGTGTGCTTGTTGGGGATTGTGTGCGCCCGTGCACGTCCAGGTTCCACAGTGTGGCACGGCCCCCACCTGGCACCCAGAAGCCCGAGAACCTAGAGGCTCCACGGTGCCCGGCTGCCAGTGCGGGCGGCATCCCCAAGCTGGGCCTTGTCCTTGCAGCCGACGTGGATGCTTTCAACCTGCTTCTGGAGATGAAGCTGAAGAGGCGGCGAGAACGGCCCAACCTGCCACGCACGGTGACCGAGCTCGTGGCCGAGGACGGCAGCAGGGTGTACGTGGTGGGCACGGCCCACTTCAGCGACGACAGCAAGAGGGACGTTGTGAAGGTGAGCGGTCACCCGAGCCCTGGCAGGGCCACGGCCTCCACACGCAGTGCCGTGCGGGAGGGTTCCGGGTCCCTCCTGTGCACCCTGCCTCATCAAGGACAGGCCGGCCTGTTCCAGACGTTCTCTGTCGGTCACTTAGGAACTGTGTTGGCGCTGGGGTTGCCCCGGGGGCTGGGCAAGGTGTGGGCACAGGGTGACCGCGGGCCCATTGCAGACAATCCGGGCCGTGCAGCCCGACGTGGTGGTGGTGGAGCTCTGCCAGTACCGCGTGTCCATGCTGAAGATGGATGAGCGTACGCTGCTGCGCGAGGCCAAGGAGATCAGCCTGGAGAAGCTGCAGCAGGCCGTGAGGCAGGTGCGGCGCCCAGCCCCCCGTGAGCGCCCAGCCCTTGTCACATGGCCTCTGGTCAGGGCAGCCATGCCTGGCACACCCTGGCCATGGGAGGGGGGAGGCCCTCGTTTATCAGCTCCCAGAGGAGGGAAAGATGGATGACGAAGGAAGGACCCTGGGTTTGCTGAGCAGGTCACTGGGGGTGGGGGTGGTCTCAGTGGCCAGCCTGCCAGGCCGGAGCGGTACCCCCACTGCGTCAGGGCCCGGGCCCACCACACCAACAGGTGCCCCAATGAGATGTGAGCTGAAGAGTTGGGTCTGGGCGGAGGGGGGAGGGAAGAAAGGGCATCCACAGGGTAGGGGCCAGGCAGCCGGTCCTCGACTGTGGGGCCCTGAAGAGGGTCCGGAGAGTGCACAGGGCCAGGTGGGGCCTTGCAGTGTCTCTGGGTGTGGGGGCCCCCTGCAAGCCCTTGCTGGCGGCCGACTGAGTCAGGCCCCTCCCTGCAGAACGGGGTCATGTCTGGCCTCATGCAGATGCTCCTGCTGAAGGTGTCAGCGCACATCACCGAGCAACTGGGCATGGCCCCCGGCGGCGAGTTCAGGGAGGCCTTCAAGGAGGTGTGCCTGAGCGGGGGAAGGGGGGCACAGCCCGGGCTGCCCTGGGCGCTGTGGGTGGGGGCGGGTGGGGGTGCAGTACCGGGCTGCCCTGGGGCCTGTGGTGCCCCCAGCCAACCTCGCCTCTGCCATAGGCCAGCAAGGTGCCTTTCTGCAAGTTCCACCTGGGCGACCGGCCCATCCCCGTCACCTTCAAGAGGGCCATCGCAGCGCTCTCCTTTTGGCAGAAGGTCAAGCTGGCCTGGGGCTTGTGTTTCCTGTCGGACCCTATCAGGTAGGGCTCTGTCAGCCTCCTAGGAGGCAGCCCCCGCCCAGGAGTGGTGGCCAGTGGCCCCGGGCGGACCCGCAGAGTGCCTGGCCCACACGTGGCTGAAGCCCACCGTGCGGCAAGTCCCGCCTGTCCTTGGGCTGCGCCTTCCCATACCGTCTGTCCGCCATGATCCCACACCAGGGGTGCCGAGGCGCCACCCGAGTCCGCAGCACCAGGCTGCTGCTGGCGGCCATCCCCGCGGGGCTGGCAGCATACCCTTGTGCCCCCAGCAAGGACGACGTGGAGCGCTGCAAGCAGAAGGACCTGCTGGAGCAGATGATGGCAGAGATGATCGGCGAGTTCCCCGACCTGCACCGCACCATCGTCTCGGAGCGCGACATCTACCTGACCTACATGCTGCGGCAGGCCGCCCGGCGCCTGGAGCTGCCGCGCTCCTCTGACGGTGACTGCCGGCTGGGTGGGGCTACCTGGGAACCTGTGACCGCTGGGTGGGTGCTGATGGGTTGCTCCCCCCACAGCTGAGCCCAGGAAGTGCGTCCCCTCTGTGGTGGTGGGCGTCGTGGGTATGGGCCACGTTCCCGGCATTGAGAAGAACTGGACCACCGACCTCAATATCCAGGAGATCATGACGTGAGTGCCGTCTGTCCCTCGAGTCCCCCAAACACAGAGCTGGGTGCAGGGAGGGGGTGGCCGTGCTTGGCTGGGGGAGCACATCCCCGAGCCAGGCCCAGCTTGCCCTCCCTTCCCCAGCGTCCCCCCGCCGTCCATCTCCGGCAGAGTGTCCCGGCTGGCCGTGAAGGTTGCCTTCTTGGGCCTGCTGGGTTATGGCCTCTACTGGATGGGGCGCCGCACCGCTAGCCTGGTCCTGTCGCTGCCTGCCACCCAGTACTGCCTGCAGAGGGCGTCCTCCGCCAGGCCACACAAGTAGGAAGGACATGGAGCCACCACATCTAAGGACCACGTGTGGCTGCTCCCGCGTAGCAGCTGAGGGGCGCGGGGCGGCCCCCGTGGGGATCCAGGCCCGGTCTCGCCTGCCCTCCCCCAACCCACCCAAATAAAGAATTATTTAACTGCTCTGAGCTCAGGCTTCCCAGTCCCCACCAGCCCCAGGGGCTATTCCTGGGGTCCACAGGCAGCAAAGTGTCTGGAGGCGTACGCTGCCCCTCCAGCCCCCGGCGGGGAGGCCCCCAGGAGGTGCAGCATGGTGGGCCACAGCCAGCCATCCCCTCCCTCTCTGTGCCTTCCGGCAGGGCACCCAGCCACAGCCGCTCACGGCTTGGGAGGGCCGGAGGGCCCCATGGCCAAGCTTGGGGCCCCGGATGTGTGCCAGCACTGCTCTGCCTGCAGAGATTGTGTTTTTGGCTTTTAAAAATATTTGAAATTTTTTACTCAGGTAATTTTAACTTTAACAAACTGAAGCAAATGTCAGGAAATACTAGCCTTAAATCTGGTTGGATGTCTTTTCCTGGGGGTCACGGTCCCAAGAAGGTGAGCATGTGGGCAGGTTTAGCCTTGGCAGTGGGACCCCCTCCAGCTGCTCCCTCAGTCTGCCTCCAGCCAGTGGGGGGTCAAACCTGCTTCCTGTGCATCTGTGGGGGAGACCTGGGGCTCTTTTTGACCCTCGGTGGACAGAGGGCGTGTGTCTGACAAGGACCGCCAGTTTGCACGTGTGCCAGCAGGCGCCTACCACCCTCCCGCGTGCCCGCTTTGGGGTGGTACAGATAGGCGCCCAAAGTCGGGCCGGCCCCACACAGCACTTCCGCCTCAGTCAGTGCCCTGTGCACAGTCAGCTGACCTGGTCGTCTGTTTACGACGTGTCCGTGCAGCCCGTCTGGGCCACATTTGCTTGTCTGTGTTGACTCGGTGTCTGATCAAATCAGGTGAAACCCATGGCCGTGAGCTGGGCCGCGGAGCCTCGGGCTGGACTGTGTCCTTCCTGTCACTCATGTATGTGTTCCTTAGAAACTGAAATAAAAGCTAATTTTGGAAACTCCTGTTTTGTGAAATATGTGAAAATGGAACTCAAGTGACCAGGGAGGGGGTGCTCCCCTGGGCCATGGTGGGGAGGGGCAACTGGGGCCTGGGCTGGGGGTAGGATGCTGGTGGCAATGCCTTCTGTCCTGGGCAACTTACTGCCACCAGCTGCCTCTCAGGAGAGGATACAGGCTGCCCAGGTCGCTGGCAACTGCCCATCCCAAGTGTGGACCCCAGCCCAGTGAAGGTACCAGCCAAAGGGAAGTGTGCTGGGGGACACACCCCCTGGTCCACACCCTCGGGCTGCCCCGCCCTGCCCAGACCCTGCACCCTGGCATGTGGGAAGGGAGGAGGCGGGATGAGCCCAGCTACCTTGACAAAAGGCTTGTGGGGGACCCGCAGCTCGGATTGGCCTAGAAAGACCACAGTGAGCACCAAGGGTGGCATAGTTGTTCGCAGACGGGTATGGAGAAGGCTGAGGGCACAGAGAGCTTGGCTGGCGGGGACATGGGGTGGCCTCTTCCCCCATGATGCCTGTCCCCAAGGAAGCATGGTGTCCGCCCTGAGCTGGGTCTTGCGGCTCTCCTCTGCCCCTCTGGGCCCTGGCCTAGCTGCCTGGTATAACACTGAAAGCCGCTAATGGTGGCTGGCATACCGGTGAGTCTCACTAGCCCGAGGTGGGCTGGGGGCTCTCAAGGCTTCCGAGCCCACCCCTGACCAGGGTCTTCTCTCCATAGGTCCCAGCGGTGCCACTGGAACCCTGAGGTCTGGCTGGACAGGGTGCGTGCAGGATGGGCAGCCCCTGACTGGTCCCACAGGTCTGCACCCCACAGGCCTCACATCCTATGAGGACCCATGAGTGAGGGAGGAAGCACAAAGACAAGGCCCCCCTCTGGTCCTGTGAGGAGGGGCCCACCGGGCTTGGGGCAGCCCCCACACCACTGCCAGGCCAGGAGGAAGGCAGGGAAGCTAAGCCACGGGCAGCAGGCGAGGTCCACGTTGGACCCACGGAGGAGAGGTGGTGTTTCGGGCAGTGGGAGGAACTGAGGGTCTGGCTGTGAGCCAGGGCCCAGCAAACACGAGGAATCCAAGAGGAAGGCCTGAGGCAGGTGTGTCCCGAGGTGATGGAGCCAGGACCATGGCTGTAAATGCTCTACTGGATTATCGCGGGGCCCTGCGGGGGCTCTGGTTCCCATCACCCAGAGAGACCTGCTGCGTCCCAGCCCCTGACCCCTCCTGACACGCCTCTCCCACAGGAAGGGACTGCTCTCGCATCTGCGGGCACAACCACAGAGCCCCTGGTGCGTGTCCACTGCCCAGGGGAGCAGCCAGCAGCGTGAGGGGAGAGGATGTATTTTGTGTGTGTCACTTTGGTAAAAGCAAGAGGTTACCACTCAGAGTTGGCAGGGAAGGGCCAGGCCTGGCACTCGCCGTGGAGAGCACAGCCTAAGACCTCACACCTGGGCACAGAGGTGTTCACGGAGTGTTGTTCACGGTCAGGAGAGGATGACAGAAACCTAAACATCCATTCAGGCAATGAACAAACACAGGTGCCCGGATCCAATGTTAAGTGAGAAAAGGAGACCACAAAGTGGGGTGTAAAACAACATACACTGAACTGTGGGCGGCAGCCCTGGGCCTGGGGAATTACTGGGAGTGTTCACCCTATTTCTGAGAATTTGAATTTATTACAATGCAAATTTGCGTTACATTGACCAGGAGGAAAACAATAAGGTTTCCGTTTTTCCAATAAATACAAAGTGCTTAGGGGACAGTAGCCCTGCTCTAGAACAGGAGGGGCAGGCCTGCGTGGACCGGTCCAGGCATGGAGCGCGGGAGGTAGCTGGCGTGACTGCCGCTGCCCCAGGCGCTGTGTGCCATGCATGTGGTGGCGGCTGCACGGCGAGTCAGCAGAGATGGGGCAGGTGCAGTGAGGCACTCAGGGCCTTGTGCTTGAGGCTGCAGCTTTGATCCCCAACGGGAACACAGGGCAGGGATGGGGGTGAGGGTGCCAGGGGGTGCCCCACCCCTGTAGGTGAGCACTGGCTGGGGCCTGACCCCCCAGCCCAGCCTTCACCAAACTGACGGTGGACCTGGGGGACAGACAACCACACGCTGTGGACCCACTGTGACAGCTTCCATGCGGCCGAGGCTTGACCTATACTCAGGGAACACAGGTGAGCACCTGGGAGGGCTGGGGCTCTCCTGGCCACCTCCCCCCCCCCCCAGCATCCTGCATTGCTGATATGCCCAAGCTAGGGAGGGGGGGAAGGTGGGTACCCGACACCTCGATTTCCTGGCCCATACCTGCCAGCCTCCACTCTCTGGGAAAGGCTGCTACTCCCAAAGTGCCGTTCCTGAGAGTCCCAGATGTCGAGGCCCAGCGCAGCCTCTGTGGGGGCAAGGGGCTGTGGGGCATACCGCCCACACCCGTAAGGGACACGTCTGGCCTTGGGCTGCATGGATGACCAGGAGGGCTGTGGCTTCAGCACGCTGGACCATGACCATGATGGCTGCAGGCCCTGCGAGGACGGTTCCCACACCTTCACCAGCTGTAGCCCAGATTGCTCGGGCACCAGTTGGTGGCACAGAGACTGCGGCCAGGCTGACCTCAGGCTGGCTAGAGCACACGGGCCCTCGGGTATGTGCTGGGCTGCGGGGAACCATGTGCAGGCCGGGCCACATCAGCAGCGAGCCCATTACATGTTCAAACCCAGCTGTCTGTGTCCTCTTTATGGGTCAGGACAGGGGAGGGACCCAGCTCCTGCCCAGCCTGCCCAGACCCTGTGCCACCAGTGGCACCTGCCCATCAAGGACAGGCACGAGGAAACCCAGGAGGCCATGCAGCCCAACAGTGAGGCCAGAGGCAAGGTCACCAGGGTTGGGAGACCCGGCTGACCTGCAGGATCCTTTGGCACCCACCAGGTATCCCCTCTGGCTATGAGCTCAGAGAGGGCAGCCAGTAGGACACAGAGCCTGGCACCTACCAGCCTCCAGATTCAAAGTGTGGGTAAGAAAGACAGTGGAGTGGGGGCAAGGAGATGAGTCAGGAGGGCCGGGCTTTGGGAAGAGGGGACAGGTGACACCAGGCCCAAGCCGGGGCTCCTAGGCAGTTACAGAGGAGGCTGGGAACAGGGGCTCTGCAAGCAGGCCAGAAGCTGTCAGGCTGCAGGGGTTCCGGGGTGCCAAGTAGCTACAGGGACCTCACTATGTTGTCCCCCTCATTTGGGTGACCCCCCCACCCCACACAGAAGGTAGTGTCATTGTCCATCTCACAGATGAGGACCCTGAGCTGGAGAGGGGTGGAGGGGTTCCCTGAGGTCACACAGCTAGCAGGCGCAGAGCTCGTTCACAGGAAGTTGCCAAAGCCCACGCGGGGGCCCAAGAGGTGACTCCTTTAGGTTAAGTGTAGAATCCAGCCAGGAGGGACCTGTCGTTTGCCTGGGGTCTCTGGCCCAGCTCCCAGTCTCAGGTTTTACTTTGGGGCCTGTGGCAGGGGAAGGACCCCAGGACAGACCATGTGCTCCACGCACGCATCAGTGAGGTCAACTCATGGTGGCTCGTTTGAACCCAACCCGAGTCATTTGGCAACACTGACCCCAACTCCTCACCTGGAGGCAGGTCCTTCAAGGCCAGGCATGGCAGCCACTCTGTGCCCACCCTAGCCTCGGACACCTATGGGGAGGTCTCTGGGCTAGGTGCTGGTCTCAGCACGGTAAGGAGAGAGACACAAGAAACAGGGTGGAGCTCCTTTCTGAGAGAAGTGCTGTGCCAGGAGACACAGGGTGACACGGGACATGCAACAGGTGGGCATAGGATCTCGCCCACAGAAGGAGCGGGAGCAAAGGCCCTGCTTTCGGGACGCCCTGGCTGGCTCTCCACTTTGGTTTCGCCCTGGGGCTCTTCCCAGCTCAGAAACATCCCCACCGACCCTCCAGGGTCAGATCTAGACAAACACTGTCCGCCTTCCCTCCTGACCTGAGGGCACAACCTGAGGGCGCAGCAGGGCACAACCAGGGCCAGACCCTCAGCACAGAGTGGGGCCGTGGCTGACTGACCTTGGCTTCACCCTAGAGTTGGGGGCAGCCCGGGTGGCCCACTGGGACGACACTCAACACAGCCACCTCACTCGGAGCACTCAGTCTGGATTGTCAGGTGTCTCCCGGGTCAGACCTCCAGGGACCTGCTGGTTGTTACGCAGGGCAGTCATTCTGGACAGCCCAATCCCCTCTGCCCGCTCCAGCCCTCAGCCGCAGCCCCGCGGACCAGAGCTGGAGCTCACGGTGCTGGAGACCAGACCTGACGCAGGCGCCCAACCCTCTCCGCACCACCGCGGGGGCCGAACCGCAGAAGCGGACAGACGGGCGACACAGCCAATCGGAGCAAAGCTTTCGCGAGCTCGGCCCGCGCAAGCGCAGCGGCGGACACCGCCCCCTTACCCCCCGGCGATTGGGCAGCGAGGCACGTAGGGCGGGGTGTCCGGTCGGGGCGGAGGGGTTTCCGTCGCAGCGGCGTCGCTTATGGCCTCTCTCAGGACCGGGCTCGGGACCTCGCTCGCGGCTGCCCGTGCTCTGTCGCTTCTCGGTTGCCGCCCGCCGCCCACCACCTGCTCCCCCTCGGCGGCCGCCTGCGGCACCGCCATGGAGCCGGCGCCCCGCTGGCTGGCGGGGCTGCGCTTTGACAACCGCGCTCTGCGCGCGCTGCCGGTGGAGACCCCGCCGCCGGGCCCCGAGGGCGCGCCGTCCGAGCCGCGGCCTGTGCCCGGGGCCTGCTTCACCCGCGTGCGTCCCACGCCCCTGCAGCATCCGCGCCTGGTGGCGCTGTCGGAGCCCGCGCTGGCGCTGCTGGGCCTGGGCGCGCCGCCGGCCGACGACGCCTCCCGCGAAGCGCGCGAGGCCGAGGCCGCGCTCTTCTTCAGCGGCAACGCGCTGCTGCCCGGCACGGAGCCCGCCGCGCACTGCTACTGCGGCCACCAGTTCGGCCAGTTCGCCGGGCAGCTGGGCGACGGCGCTGCCCTGTACTTGGGCGAGGTGTGCACGGCGTCCGGCGAGCGCTGGGAGCTGCAGCTCAAGGGCACCGGCCCCACACCCTTCTCCAGGTGGGCGCCTTTCCGCAGGTGGGCCGGGGCAGAGCTCCGGGCCTGAGGTGTCCTGACCCCGGGAGGACCACCCCACTTTCTAGGTGTGTGTTGGAGGGCGGTGCGTGCGCTTGCCCACAGAGCTTTGCCCCCAGTTGGGGGCGGGATGTAACTCTGGAAAGTTTGATCTAGGGACGGAGGACATGGTGGGTAGCAGCGTCCTGGCGGAGGGAACAGCTTGTGGGAAGGCCCTGAGGCCAGGAAAGGCCCAGGCCTCCTTCCCTGGGGGCCTGCTGCTTGCCTAGTGCCCCTGCCCCCTCTAGCCACCATAGCTCGGGATCCTGCTGACTGTCGTGTCAGGCGGAGTCTATGACGATCCCACAGCACTGGCAGCTGCCCGGTGCTCTGTTCTCACAAACCATTGAAGGACTTTGGACATGTGACACACTTGTGTTTACCGCGTGCACAGCCCAGCGGCTACTGCCCAGGGGAGCCAGGGTGACTTGTCAGGTAGACTCACACACAGCACAAGGCTTCCTCTAAATGCTACTTGGGCAGTCTGCTTCCCTCCGCTGTTCTCAGCATGTGCGTGTCCACTCCCAGTTGTCTGCTGAGCCTCCGGTGCCCTGGGTAGGGACAAGACCCCCTCCGATCTGCCCTCCCAGTGGACATTCTCCCAGACACAGGCTTCCAAGCACTGGAGGCCAGCCTTGTTCTGACAAGCAGTGTGGTGGGCAGTGTCAGAAACCTGTGCAGGAGCCTGAGGTCATCCAGAGCCTGGGTCCAGACCCAGCAGGATGCTCTTCCCACAGCTGCCTTCCCTCAGGCACAGACAGAGCCAACAGTCTGCTCTTTTCCACCAAGAAGTTCATCTATTTAGTTCATATTGTTGAATGCTTGTTGAATGGCTAAGAAAATACCAACGTTGGCATTTTACACTTAACAAAATCCTTAGGGCGTGTCTGTCCTCCAGCCACTCCTGTGCTCTCACCTCCTCTCCTTCCAGGGACAGTACACGGCACCCCACCCCAACCCCAGCAGCTTTTTCTCAGCTTCTCAGAATAGCTGGTTCTTTCTCATCGCCCAGTCTGCACACTTCTGTCTATAAAGTTTCCTCGTTCCTCCTGGCACCCCCACCACCCACCTCGAACACCCTGCCTAGAGCGGTCCTCACTAGTGGTCAGCGGAAGTTTCTGCCCCTTGGCATGATATGTAAATGCTTCTCCCCCTGGGGCCTGCTCAATCTGTGCACATCTTTAAACTTGATGTGTACATTTTGATTATTTTTGCTAGTTATAAAGACAAACGTTTTTGTGAGAGGAAATCAGCTACTGGAAGTCACTTTTTATTTTGAACACTTGAGTTTTAAGTCAGTGTTTCCAGACCTGAGGTCTGTTAGAATTTTTTTTTTTCCTTTAAAAGAAAGGGATCCTTTGGCCCTACTCAGCCGCAGATGCTGGGGTGCCCAACCCCAGTAACTCTTGGGGCTGAAGTGGCTTAAGGCCAGCTGCTGTGAGTGGCTTAAGGCCAGCTGCTGCTGGAATCCCCGGGTGTGGGTTTTGAGGGGTGGGCTGGTGCTTCTTCTGCCTCCTGCCTGCAGCAGGTGCAGAGCTCATCCTCAGCCAGGTCCATCCCAGCAGCTTGGCTGAGGACAGACATGGGCATGCAGGACAAGGGACTTGTCACGTGTCCCATCAGCCGTGTGGGGCCGGGCACCCTCTGAGGCCCTTCACCCTTGCTCTGTGATCATAGTTCAGTTCTGGCTTCTGTTTGGGGAACCTCACTCTGGGTAAGAAGACAGGCTTGTTTTCAGGTCATTTCTACCAGATCGAGATGAGCGTGGGCTATGGTGGCTCCTGCCAGTCAACATGGGATCTAGTTGGGCTAAAACTTGACTCCCAGGCCAGGGAGGGGTGGAGTGACATTTGAGGATGGATTTTGCTGGCACAGTTCCTTGCTCAGACCAGAAGGAGTTGAATAGAATACAGCTGTGGACTGAGAGTCACACCGGCCAGGAGCAAGCAGTCACCCTGCAGAGAGTCCTGGGATGACTTCCAGGCCCATTTCCAGTGGTGTCGCTCACACCTGGGATAGCTCCCAGGTAAGGGCAAGCCGGAGGCCTGTGGGGTCCAGAGCGCCGGTCTGGGCATGGTCTCTGCTTACCTCTGGCCTCTCTGACCTCACTCCGTAGTCCCGGACCCCAGCACCTCCAACCTCATGCTGGGCCCAGGTCTGGCCCCTTCCAGCAGAGGATATGGGCAGCAGGTACACCCAAGGTGCCCTCACTCAGCAGTAGTGTCCTGCCAGGTGAGACAGAAGTTGTGCTCCTTGTCTTCCCACATATCTTTGTTCTTAGAGAACTTTCTACATCATTGCAGATGCCTTCCTGCTGAGGAGAGTGCTGGCACACTGTCCTGCACCAGGCCTCACTCCCACATGCAAAGATCCAAACTCACTTTGTTGGTGTGTTTGCTAGATGGGGGCCCTCGGAGGTCAGAGTGTCCAGCCCCCTGATCTTCCAGGGAGGAACATAGCTCATGACATGGCCCTACAGGCCAGCCCTTCTCATGTGCTGCTACCACTTTCCTTTTTTAATTAAAAAAAAGGATTTCCAATCTGGCATGTAAGAAGCTTGGAAGTCACCGGTCCATTCTAACAAGTAAAAAGCTGAACAAACTGAAAAATCAGCACCTCTTCTTAGCTCCGTAAGAGAAGAGAGGTCACAAAGCAAACCTCTGTTCCCCAGGCTAGAGGGACTGATGGGCAGACACAGAAAACCACAACTTCCCAGAGCAGGAATCTCCACTGTAAGTGACGAAATGCTGGAGGCTCAGTGTGGACAACTCAGTTAGAAACTCCAGGGGCCCCACTTCTGTGAGTTTTATCTCCTGGAGCTCTATTTGTACAGTTTGTATGGTAAATAGTGGAGAAAACTCTGCTTGTACTTCTCACAGGGAGAGGGGAAAAGGAACCTTTTGAAACACACCAGAGCACTGTGCTGTGCAGGCCTGACCTGCTGGGGCTTCATCAGTGCCTGACTCACCCTGCTGAGCCAGCTCTGACCTTCCTGTCCCACCTAAAGGGGAAAAGGGGACCATGAAACATCCATGAAAGTCCACAGTCCAGAGCACAGGTTCAGTAAAAGACCTAATTGTAGGACTGTGAACACTAACCCCTGACCTACGCTCGTTACCACAACACTAATGTTCCTTTCATGCAGAACGTCAGGCCTGGTTAGCAACAGAAAATGACAAGGGACACCAAAAGACGAGAACACAGTGGGAAGAGGACAGGACAGCAGCAGAACCAGACTCATACGGCAGTGGTACTGGAATTAGCAGACTGGGAATTTAAAGCAACTGTGACTAATGTGGTAGGGCCCTATGGACGAAGTAGACAGCACGCAAAATGGGTGGGAAGTGGATGCAGAGAGGTGAAGACTCAAACAGAACCAGGAGAAATGCTAGAGATTTGTAGCAAAAACACAAACACAAATGGAGACTGCTTCTGATGGGCATGTTAGTGGACTGAACATAGAAGAGAAATAGACACCTCCAAAGATGAAAAGCAAGGAGAAAAAAGACTGAAAACAGAACCAACTATCCAAGGACTGTGGGAATCTACACATCAGTAACGTGTGACAGGAATGCCAGGACAGAAAGAATGTCAGAAACAGTTACGACTGAGAGTTTTCTCAAATGAATGTCATACCAAACAGATCCGGGAAGCTCAGAGAACACCAGGCAGGCTTAATGCCCCTGAAAACTACACCTTGGCTTATCATTCTCAAACTACAGAAAAGTAAAGATAAAAATAAAAATAACAACAGTGAGAGGCAGAAGTCTGACCTGCAGAGCACCAGGGACGAGTCACAGCTGCGTCTTCAGACACCATGTGAGTGAGGAGAGCGGGGTGAAATAGGAGACCCAACAGCCTGTACTCTAACCTGTGAAATGAAGGGGAGGGGTGGCTGGTTAGCTCAGTTGGTTAGAGTGTGGTGCTGATAACACAAATGTTGATGGTTCAATGGCCACATGGGCCACTGTGAGCTGCGCCCTCCTTAAAAAAAAAAAAAAAAAAAAACTGAATGGGAAGTAGACTTTCTCAGACACTCGAAGACTGAGGGAATTTGTTGCCAGTAGACCTCCCTTGCAAGAAATACTCAGAGCAGTTCTTAGGAGGGAAATTATGTGGGTCAGAAACTCGGATCCACTTAAAGAATATTGGAGAAGAAAGTGAAGGAAAAATAAAAACGTGATTTTATTCTTCATCTAACAGATAACAGTTTGTTCCAAATACTACGCTGTATTTGAATATATATATGTATGTATATGTGTATATATATATATGCACATATGCTTATGTATAAGTGAAATTGATGACAGTAATGATATAGGGGTGGGAGGGAGAAATTAGGATTATAAGGTACACTACCCATGAGGTGGTATAGTGTTATTTGAAAGTAGACTTGGATTAGTTCTAAAATCTAGGGCAACCACTTAAAACAAGTAAAAAAGAAAAAGTATAACTGATATGCTAGCAGAGAACTGATGAAAGTGGAGAAAATAGAATTACAAAATGCTCAATTAAGACTACAAAAGGCAGAAAAGGAGTGGAAGACAAAAATAGAAAACAATAAGGAACAAATAGAAAATAGTCACAAATATGGTAAAATCTAATGCAACTAAATCAACATTGTTTTGAACATCAGTGATCTAAATGCACTAATTAAAACAAAGAGACTGTTAGAGTGGATCAAAAAATACCACCCAACTGTGTGTTGTCTACAAGAAACCCACTTTAAATATGAAGACATGGATTGAAAAGTAAAGGGATGGAGATAAACATGCCACACAAACAATAATCAGAACAAGGGAAGTCGTCAGGGATAAAGAGGGTGTCACATAAAGATGAAGGGGTTGGTGCTCCAGGAAGAAATAACCCTTAATGTGTAGGTGCCTCACAACAGAGCGTCGAAATACATGAGGCAAAAGCTGATAGAACTGTGAGAAGCAAATGAAGCCACTGCCACAGCTGGAGGCTTCAACAGCCTTATCAGAAATGGTCAGATCCAGCGGACGGAGAACCACAATGGACTTGGTTGAACTCAACAGCACCGTCAATCAACTGTATAGAATGGGCATGTGTAGACGGCTTCACCCAGCCACAGCGGACCCACATTCTTCTCAAGGTCACATGGTACATTCACCCAGACAGACCACATTCTGGGCCATGAACACTCCTAATGCATTTAAAAGAAGAGAAATCATGCAGTGTGCTTTCTCAGAACACAATGGAACTAAACTAGAAATCCACAAGAGAAAGATGGCTGAAAAACCCCAGACACTTGGAGATTAAAATACAAACTTCTAAATAACATGTGGATCAAAGAAGAAATATCAAGAGAAGCTTTAAAATATCTTGAACTAAATGAAAGTGAAAACACATCTTAAAATGTGTGGGGTGCAAGGAAAGCAGTGATTAGAGAGGAATTTACAGCATGAATGCAAATGTTAGTAAATAAGAAATACCGAAAACCGATCATCTAAGCTTCTACAGTAGGAAACTAAGAAAAAGAAGAGAAAAGCAAATCCAAAGTAAGCAGAAGTAAATAAGAGAAATTAGAGCAGAAGTCAATGAAATAGGAAATAGAGAAAATCAATTAAACCAAAAGCTGATTCTTTGAAAAGATCAGTAAAATCAATAATCCTCTAGCCAGACTAACTAAGAAAGAAATTACTAATACCAGAAATGAAAGAAGGGACGTCACTATAAACCTTATAGACATTAAAAGGATAATAAAGGAATATTATGAACAACTCTGTGCTTACATATTTGATAACAGATAAAATGGTCCAGTTCCTTGAAAGATGTACTCTGCTAAAGCACATAAGAAGAAATAGATATTCTGAGTAGGCCTGTTTCTATTAAAGATATTGAATCAACAATAACCTTCCAAAACAGAGAGCAGCAGGCCCAGATGGGCTCCCTGCTGAATTCTCCCATTTAAGGAAGATACTATTTTATTAATTCTCTACAACCTCTTTCAGAGGACAGAAGCAGAGGGAATACTTCCTAACTCATCCTCTGAGGCCATCAGTCCCCTAATACCAAAATCAGACAAATACAATACCAAAGAAAAAAACCATAGAGACTGATATCTCTCATGAGCATAGATGCAAAAATCCTCAACAGAATATTAGCAAAGCAAATCCAACAATGTCTGAGAAAAAGTATACACCATGACCAAATGGGATTTATTCCAGGTAAGCAAGGCTGATTCAACATTAGAAAATTAATCAGTGTAATCCATCAGATCAATAGGCGATGGAAGAAACATCACAGATCATGTCAATAGATGCAGAAAAAGCATCTGACGAAACCCAGCACCCACTCATGATAAAAACTCTACACTAGGAATAGAGGGGACTTCCTCAAGTTGATAAAGAAAACCTCCAGCTAACATCTACTTAAGGATGAGAACCTCAGTGCTTTCCCACTAAGATCAGGAACAAGGCAGGATATCCTCTGTCACCACTGCTTTTCAACATCACACTAGAAGGCCTCGTGGAAGCAATAAGACACGAAATCAAAAGTATAGAGATTGAGGGGCAGATGGGTGGCTCAGTTGGTTAGAGCGCGAGCTCGGGGCAACTGGGCTACCAGTTCGATTCCCACATGGGCCAGCGAGCTTCGCCCTCCGCAACCAGAATGAAGTCAATGAGCTGCTGCTCAGCTCCTGGGTGGCCAGATGGCTCGGTTGGAACGCGGGCTCTCAGCCATAAGGTTGCTGGTTCGACTCCTAGACTCCCACAAGGGATGGTGGGATCCGCCTCCCGTGACTAAGATGGAACATGTCACCTTGAGCTGAGCTGCCACTGAGCTCCAGGATAGATGTTGGTTGGAGCGCGACCTCTCAACCACAAGGTTGCTGGTTCAACTCCCGCAAAGGATGGTGGGCTGTGCCCCCTGCAACTACAACAACAACTGGACCTGGAGCTGAGCTGCACCCTCCACAACTAAGATTGAAATGACAACAACTTACTTCACTTGGAAAAAGTCCTGGAAGTACACACTGTTCCCCAATAAAGTCTGTTCCCCTTCGCAAATAAATAATAATAATAATAATGAAGTACAGAGATTGAGATGGACCATCCATGTAGAAAATCTCAAAGCACTGACAAAAAATGAGCTAATAAGCTATTACAGCAAGGTTGCAGGATACAAAGTTACCATAAAAAGTCATTTACTATATACTAGCAATGAACAATTGAAATTCAAAATAAAAACAATAATACAGAAATAAAAACTTGCACACAGGTATTTACAGCAGCTTTATTTGTAATTGCCAAAACTTGGAAACAGCCAAGACGCCCTTCAGTAGGTGATAGACTGAAAACCTCCAGCCAGTCCATTTTTCAGATGGACTGAAAAATGGTCCAGCCAGACAGTGCAATGTTATTCAGCACTAAAAAGAAATGAGCTAACTGCCATGAAATGCATGTTACTATGCATGTTAAATGCATGTTACTAAGTGAAAGAAGCCAGTCTGAACAGGCCACACACTGTGTGATTCCAACATTCTGGAAAAGGCAGAACTAGGGATGGTAAAGGGATCAAGGGTTACAGGGGAGGGATGAGTAGAGGGAGCACAGAGCACTTAAAGTGGTGGAGTACTCTGCATGACACTAAATTGGTGGCTACACGTAACGCATTTGTCCGAACCCGTAGAATGTCCACCACCAGTGTACACTACGGATTCTGGGTGACAATGTACGTGCAGGTTCATCAGCTGTAACAAATATCCCATCTGGTAGGGGTGCCGATACTGGGGGAGGCTGTGCATGTGGGGGGGGGCGGGGCTATGGGAACTCTGCGCCTTCCGATCAGTTTTGCTGTGAACCTGAAACTGCTCTGAAAAAGTCCATTAAAAAATAATAATAATAGAAGCTTAGTGTAAAAACAAACAGTTGGAGGCATCTGAGCTTGTCAGGGTAGCCTGAGGTCCTTCCCTGCACTACAAACAATGCTATTGTGTGTGTGTGTTACTGTAAGTGCTTTTGTAAAATAAATTCGTAAAAACAACTGCAGTGTGTGTGATGTGAGGAGCGGGCTGGGTCCCGTCAGGAGGCTGGCGTGGCCTTCGCCGTCCTGGGCATTCATTCAGCCGCAGGCCAGGCCCTTGGGCTGTGGCTCCAGACCTGGGACAACACTGGGCCTTGCCATTGGCTGGTCTCGTGGACAGTGGATTTTTGACAGTGATGTCAGAGCTGCTTGTGAATCGTTTGTAAGCACCTTTGGTACGCGTTCAGTCCCTTCCCTGAGCTGCCCGAGCCTCGGTGCTGTGTGACGCCTGCCCGAGCGGCAGTGACCTCTGTGTTTGATTCCAGACAGGCTGACGGTCGCAAGGTGCTGCGGTCCAGCATCCGGGAGTTCCTGTGCAGCGAGGCCATGTTCCACCTGGGGGTCCCCACCACACGGGCCGGGGCCTGCGTCACGTCGCAGTCCACGGTAGTGCGCGACATATTCTATGATGGTAATCCCAAGCGTGAACCGTGTGCAGTCGTGTTGCGTATAGCTCCCACCTTCCTCAGGTAATGCACCCGCAGGCCTGTGTGCGCCACGTGCTTACGCACCTGGAATGCCCCTTGACGCTTTCAGGACCCTGGCCCGTCCCTGGGGCAGCAGAAGCAGAGTGTCTGGGAAGGAGACGCTTTGCACCACAGGAGGGACTTAGGGGCCAGAGGCACTGGGCGTGTTCTGGGTTGGGAGTGCCGTCCTGTGTGTGCACAGCTGGGCCGAGCCCTTGCACGCTGCCTATCCAGGTCCTGGTCGCCGTGAGAAGAGATGGGTGGTAGCCAGAGGACAGCTGGCCCGGGCAGTCGGGCTGTCCAAACATGGGGTTCTTGGAAGGGGCACATACAGAGCTGTTTCCTTGGAGTTTATGACAATGAACTTCATCAGGCAATGGCTCTGAGTCATGATGAGTAAGCGCTGTTCCACGCCTGGCATGCCGTCTTCCTGACCCGTTCATTAAACAGTCCTTTCTGCCCCCATCACCCATGGCACCATGCTCTCTGGTATCGAACCCAGAGTTGTCAGGAGGGGGCTCTGGCGACCTCGTGGCTATCCCGTCGTGTGGGGCCAAGCTGACCCTGTACATGTCAGGGCACCCAAGACAGCTCGGCTGTCACCAGGCCAGTCCTCTGGGGGATGGGAGGAGGCAGGGCAGACCCAGGGGCTCTCGCCACAGCAGCAGCACTGGCATTCTGGCCAGCCCTCCCCAGCTGTGGGCCGTCTTGGAACTGGTGGGCTGTCGAGGAGCCTACTCCCACTAACTACTGGCTGTAACCCCAGTCGTGGCAAGCAAAAATGCCTCCAGACATTGCTTTGGGTCCTCTGCGGGACATGGGACTCAATGGAGAGCCACTGCTGACCACTTACAGGCAGTGTCCACAGTAGACAGCTGACCCTGCTTGTCACTGCACTGCAGGATGCCCCTAGGTGTGGGAGCATGAGCACACAGCCCACTCATGCTTGTGGAGTTGGGCCAGGCGGCCATGGTCCCTGGGCTGTGTGGAAAGTGACCCAAAGTGAACCATGTCCGTACTCGCGTCATTGAAAGACTAGCCCTCTCTGGTTTTGTTTGCTCGCGGTGTTCTTCCCTCTGGAGGCTCCAGGCTCTGGCGGCTACATTTCTCCTCCTTGTGGGGCGGGGTCACTGCTAACCACTCAAAAACTTGGTCCCCCTCCAGGTTCGGGTCCTTTGAGATTTTTAAGTCCACAGACGAGCACACGGGGCGCGCAGGCCCCAGCGTGGGGAGGAATGACATTCGCGTACAGATGCTGGACTATGTGATCGGCACTTTTTACCCTGAAATCCAGGCCGCTCATGTGGGCGACAGTGTGCAGAGGAACGCTGCCTTCTTCCGCGAGGTAGGCAGGCCGCGGCCTCCTGCAGATGCGTGGGTGCTCGGTCTGTCTGGCTGCGGGTTGGGGGCCCTGGGTCAGCACCCTTGCCACCGGAAGTGGGCCCCTGTCACCCCCGAGTCCCCTGAGCTGGGCTCTCTTCCTTCCTGTCTGCTGAGGCGAGCGCCTGCACCAAGCGATGCCAGCCAGTGGCACTCAGCCCCCACCTGCATGGGTAATCTGGGTGGGTCACTCTGCCTCTCAAGCCTCCATCTCCCCGTCAGTAGATGAGAGGATGCTGCTGCCCGGTTCCTGGAGCATCCTCAGCTTCACGATGCGTGGCACGTGTGGGGCCAGTGTCTGGGCGCTGGGTGGGTAGGCCATTTGAGCCCCTTGCTGCAGCCCACAGAGTGAGGCCAGGCCCTGGGCCTGGACCTAGGGCAGGTTTTGCCTGAAGGTGTGGTCTCTTCCTCCTTTGCACGTGGTCATCAGCCGGGGCCTCGGCCATGGGAATGTCAAGGTTTTGTGATTTTTCTGGTGCTCCCTCCTTCCTAAACACTCTTAAGCGCTCTCCTGAATGGTTGGGTGCTGGCCCAGGTGACAGCGCTCTGGGCTGGAACCCTCAGAAGGCACAGCTCGCTTGGGGGAGGGACGGGAGCAACCAGGCCCGTCCTGCCACAGGTGACACGTCGTACAGCCCGGATGGTGGCTGAGTGGCAGTGTGTCGGCTTCTGCCACGGCGTGCTCAACACAGACAACATGAGCGTGGTGGGGCTCACCATCGACTACGGGCCCTTTGGCTTCCTGGACAGGTGAGCGGCCTGGCAGGAGAGGCCTGTGCCCACATGGGGAGCTGATTTCTTTCACGCCTGTTAAGGTTGCTGTTCCCAGCAGCAAAGTCCACTGGAGTGTTGGGTTTCAAGCGAGAAGTGTTTTTAAAGGGTGGCTGTGCTCCCAGGGGGAGGTGGACCAAAGGGGCAGGGACGGGGGCAGGAAGAGAGTGCCGCCTGGCTGGGGGCAGTGTGCGGGTGCCGCTTCCCTGCCCTTGAGGTGGGGCCGTTGGGGCTGCTGGCCAATTGTGTGGGCAGGACAGGGTCCTTGACGTTGGCACTTTGGGTGCCTCCAAGGGCCTGCACTGTCCCCTCTGGGCAGCACCACAGTTCCCTCACCCGTGTGGCAGGTACGACCCCGACCATGTGTGCAATGCCTCCGACAACGCTGGACGCTATGCATACAACAAACAGCCTGAGGTGTGCAAATGGAACCTGCAGAAGCTGGCCGAGGCCCTGGAGCCCGAGCTGCCCCTGGCGCTGGCCGAGGCCATCCTGGCCGAGGACTACGACGCTGAGTTCCGCAGGCACTACCTATACAAGATGCGCAGGAAGCTGGGCCTCGTGCGGGCTGCCTGCGAGGAGGACGCCGCCCTGGTGGCCCGGCTCCTGGAGACCATGCAGCAGACCGGTGAGTGCTGGCGGCCACACCACGCGGGGCTGTCCCCACTGTTCCCCTTTGAGCCACTTCTCAGCACACCGTCTAGTGACACTAGGTGCAGTCACACTGTTGTGCAGCCATCCCCACCATCATCTCCAGAAGTTTACATCTTCTCCAACTGAAACTCCGTCCCCATTAAACACTAGCTCCCCACGCGCCCTCCAGACCTACATTTCTACTCTGTCTCTATAAATGTGACACCTGTGGGTCCCTCACAGAAGTGAAGTCAGTGTTTGTCCTGATTTCACTCCACATCATGTCCTAAGGTCCATCCATGCTAAGGCTGAATAATGTCCCTTCCACGCGTGGACCACGCGTTGTTCATCCGTCACCATCAATGGACACAGGTTGTGTTCACCCGCTAGCTGCTGTGAACACAGACGTACAAATGTCAGCCCCTGTCCTTGGCTCCCCATTACACCTGGGGTGCGTTTCATTCACCGAGTTGCTCTGGCACAATGTGGGGCGGCCGCGGCGCGGCCCCCTGGGGGGTCCCGATCTCAGGGGAAGCGCTCCGTCCCTCACCGCTGAGGACGGCCCCTCCTGCGGGCCTTTTCATACGTGTCCTTTGTCCGGTTGAAGAAGTTTCCTTCTATTTCTAGTTTGAATTTTCACCATTTTGCCTGTGTTGAGATGATCACGTGCTTTTACTCCTTCAGTCATAATTGTCTTAGTCACGTTGCCCAAGTGCTACAATAAAGGGCCACCAATGGGGCCATAAACAATAGACATTTGTTCCTCTCAGTTCTGGAGGCTGCAAGCCCGAGGTCACGGTGCCAGCAGATTCTGTCTGTTGAGGACTCTTCCTCGTTCACAAGGGGCCGTCTTCTTGCTGTGTCCCTTCCTACAAGGGCACATGAGGCCCCACCCGCAGAACCTGACTGCCTCCCAAAGGCCCCACCTCCTCCAGTATCACTGGGGGATGGGGCTTCCATGTGTCAATGTGGAGGGACACCAACGTTCAGTCCGTGGAATGTCCCCTGCATGCCTAGGATAAATGCTCCTTTGTCATGGTGTCCTACCCTTCTAATAGACTACTGACTGCTTTGTTAATATTCTGCTATTGAGGATTTTTGCATCCATGTTCCTCAGGGATATTGGTCTGTAGTTTTCTTATACTTCCTTTGGCTTTGTGTCAAGACAATGCCAGTCTCATAGAGCAAATTAGAAAGTGTTCCCTCCTTTTTGTTAGACTTTGAGACGGATTGATGTTAATTCTTCCTTAAACGTTTGGTAGAATTCCCCAGTGAAACCATCAGGGCCAGAGCTGACTCAGTCAGCTTACTGACTCAATCTCCTTACTGGTGATAAAACTACACAGGTTTCTACTTCTTCTTGTCAGTTTTGGAAATTTGTGTTTCTAGGAATTTGTCTATGTCATCTAAGTAAACCAATTTATTGGTATACAATTGTTTGTCGTATTCTCTTGTAGTCTTTTGTTTCTGTATGGGCAATAGTTATGTTCTCACTTTGATTTCTGATTTTAGTTATTTGTATCTAGTATAGCTAAGTTTGTTGATTTTGGTGATCTTTTCAAAGAACCAACTCAGTTTCATTCATTTTTCTCTTGTTTTTCTGTTCACTATTCCATTTATCTCTGCTCTAACCTTTATTTCCTTTCTTTCTGCTAACTCTGGTCTTATTTTGTTGTCTAGTTCATTAGGTATAAGATTAAGTTATTGATTTGAGATCTTTTCTTAATTGATGTAATTGACATATAGCATCACGTTCACTTCAGGTGTACAACATGACGGCTCGATATTTGCATATATTGCAAAACAGTTACCACACAGTTGCAAACTATTTTTTCTTGTGATGAGTGAGACTTGCTCTTTTAATGTCGGCGTTTACAGCTGTGGCACCCTCCCCACCCACCCTCGCCTCTGAACACTGCTTCTTCAGTGTGTTGTCTCTGAGCATTTCCTAATTTCCCTTGTGATTTCTTTTTTGGATCCATTGGTTGTGTTAGTTTTCACTATATGTGTGAATTTTCATTTTTCTTTTGTGATCTCTAGTTTCATTCCATTGTGATTGGAGAAAATACCAGTCTCTTAAAATGTATGGAAACTTGTTTTATGGTCTAACATGGTCTGTTGTGGAGCATGTGCTGCTCTAGTTGGACAGAATGTTTGATCTAGTTGGTTCACAGCACCGTTCAAGTTCTTCTTATTGACCTTTCGGCTACATGTTCCATTTATTGGAAGTGGGGTGTTGATGTCTCGTTATAGGATTTTTCTCTCTCCCTTCAATTCTACAGATGTTTGCTTTATATATTTTGGAACCCGTTTGGCGCATATACGTCCTTAATTGTTACATCTTGATGAATTGACTCATCAATAAATGCTTTCGTAAACTTTTTACTTAAAGTATACTTTGATAGTAGTAGAGCCACCCAGCTCTCTTTAGAGCTATTTGCTTGGGACTTTTTTTTCATCTTTTCTACTTATTTTAGTCTAAAGTAAGTATCTTAGAGACAGAATGTCGTTGGATCTGTTATTCACCTGTTCTGCCAATCTCTGCTTCTTGATTGGAGAATAATCCATTTACTTTTTAAGTAATTACTGATAAGGCTTCTGCCATTTTGCTACTTGTTTTCTGTGTCTTACACCATTTTTGTCCCCCATTTTCTCCACTACTGCTTTCATGTTTGACTTTTTGGTAGCATGCTGTATTGACTCCCTTCTCATTTCCTTTTGTGTATATTTTTTGGATGTTTTCTTAGGGGTTATGTGACTCTTTTAACAAGTCAGGCTGAGGATCGCGTGGTATCTGTCATGTATTGAGCCCTGTGTTGCGCGCGTTTCTGTCAGTGGCTTCTCCCAGACAACTACAGCTCCTGACGCAGGCAGTGGTGATTGCAGTCACAGCACTGAGGGCCAGAGGCCAGCCTCAGGGCCTTCACTACTGTACCCATTTTACAGATAAAGAAAGCGGGGCTGGAGGCCTTGAGAGATTGAAGGGACTTGCCAGGTTCAGAGTAGTGGCTGAACGGCGTAGGGCAGAGGGCTCAGGAGTCTTGGACCTGACGCCGAGTCAGGCTCCCCCACGTGCATGGACGTGGGGGTCAGTCTGTGAGTGGGCACTGCAGGCAGGAAGTGCAGGGTGCTGGGAGCAGCGCCCTGAGCAGCTCTATTTCAGGTGCTGACTTCACCAACACCTTCTACCTGCTGAGCTCCTTCCCAGTGGAGCCGGGCTCCCTGGGCCTGGCCGACTTCCTGACAGCGCTGACCACACAGTGTGCCTCCCTAGAGGAGCTGAGGCTTGCCTTCCAGCCCCAGATGGACCCCCGGTGGGTACTTGGGTCTTGCTTCCATGGAGTTTGCTTCCGGAAAGGAACATTCAGAACAGAGCATATGGGGGGACTTGCTCTCAGGGAATGTTGGACAGTTAGCTGGGCACCTGGGGGCCCACACGGCCGCTCCACTCCCAAGACTGGTGGATGGTCCTGTCCCTTCTCCGTGGCAGAGACCCACTGGTCAGAGGACAGCGATATTGCCATTGGTATGGGGAGGCCAGATGGCACAGGCCAGATGGCACCAGCTCTCGGGCCTGCCCAGGATGAGCCCATGGGCCCTCAGGCTCCCATCAGGTTGTGCTTTCTGCACCATCGCCCAGTGGGAAAAGCATGCCCCGAGGGTGCAGCCCATGTTCAAGATGAGACCTGGGAGATATGTTTTAATAAACGAGCCAACAGACTGGGTCCGAGAAGAATTTAGTGCAGCAGCGTGGGGAGTGGGCTGAGGCTCTCAGGACCCGCCAAATGAAGCCAGTGTGAGGGGGCAGGGGTGTCAGCGGCTGCCCCTGATCCCCAGGTCCTTTTGGAAGTGGGGAAGGATCCAGCCCTGTGGTCATCGTGGGAGGTGACAGCATTAACCTCCTCCCAAAGGAAGCTGGTGCTGGGTTGGGATGTAGATGAGTGCCAAGCAGCAGAGATGGGGCCCCACTGCTGGTCTTTCCTTTGGGACCCAGGTGGTCCCACACCCCCTCGCCCCCACCCCTGGGGTCTTCCAGAGCAGCCGGTAGCCTCTGCTTCTCGGGTGCAGCTGTGTCCCGTCATGTGAGGGGCTGCTGGTAGGCACCTGTGTGCAGCGAGGCAGCTGAGGCCATTGCCGCTGCCTCCTCCCTGCAGGGCAGTCGTCACTGAGGTGTCCAGCAGTCCCAGACTACGGTCCACAGCAGTGGTGGGACACTGCTGCTTCATGGGTGCACTGACACCGCCCCTCTGCGCAGGCAGCTTTCAATGATGCTGATGCTGGCCCAGTCGAACCCGCAGCTCTTGGCACTCATTGGCACCCAGGCCAACGTCACAAAGGAGCTGGAGCGCATGGAGCAGCAGTCACGGCTGGAGCAGCTGAGCCCGGCCGAGCTGCTAAGCAGAAACAGGGACCAGTGGGCCGACTGGCTCCAGGGGTACAGGTGAGGCCAGTCTGCCACCCGGGAGGGGGCTGCGGCCCCCCATGCAGGGAACCCATGGAGGTGGGGTGGGGGCTGCAGCTACTGGAGGGTGGGGCTTGGATGTGCTTCCAGAGCCCGGCTGGAGAAGGACAGGGAGGGTGTCGGTGACGCTGCCGCCTGGCAGGCTGAGCGCATGCGTGTCATGCGCGCCAGCAACCCCAAGTATGTCCTACGGAACTACATCGCGCAGGACGCCATCACCGCTGCCGAGAATGGAGACTTCTCAGAGGCAAGGACACTCTCCATCCTATCCCTCAGCCCCGCCTGCAGCAGGGGGCGGCCCCCCCAACCTGCTGTGCTCCTTCTTCTCCAGGTGCGCCGGGTCCTAAAGCTGCTGGAGGCCCCGTACTGCACGGAGGGCGAGGCCACCGAGGCCCTGGAGGCCGCCGAGCCCGAGGGGACCGGTGGGGAGGCAGGCAGGCGGCGCTCCTACAGCAGCAAGCCCCCACTCTGGGCGGCGGAACTCTGTGTCACATGATCCTCGTAGTTGCCTTGGAGGCCTCCAGCCGGAGGCCCCCAAGGCCCCACGTCCAGCCGAGTCCAGGAGGCGGTGCCCAGCCAGGGCGCAAACCTGCAGCCCGACTCTCCATGACGGCAGAAACATCCAGTCAGGACCTGACCTGTCTCTGCCCGACGCTGACTCGGCAGCCCAGCGCCACGCTCAGCAGAGGGGGCCGGGCGGCAGCACCACCCACCTTGCCAGCCCAGGGGGGTGGCATTGCATGGCTCCCGCTCCTGGGGTGAAGGCCCTGAATAAAGTGAGCAGCAGCGTGCGTCCCGACCCGAGTCTGTGTGGTCACTGGCCGGCCCGGCGCCAGCTCAGGCGTCCTGGTAGTAGCTGTTGAAGTTGATCCGCAGCAGGAAGTCCTCCAGGTGGGGCTGGTAGCCGCGGTTCACCAGCTTCGTCACCACTGGGGGGGGGGCAGCGGGCAGGGGGCCGGGTGAGCCAGCGACTTGAGGCGCGTCCTGTGGCCCACCCAGCCCGTGGGGACAGCGCACCTTTGAAGAGGAAATGGGAGTAATACTTGAAGGTGCTGTAGGACTGCTGCATGAGGGCGAAGTTGGGGTGCTCGGCCGGGCCCCAGGGCTGGGAGATGAGCTGGCTGCGGAACTTGAGGACGAGGCTGAAGACACTGTGAATGATGTTCATGACCGGCGCCGCCTTCTCTGTCAGCAGGCCCCTGGGGAGCAAGGGCACTGGTGAGGGTGCCTGGCCACACCCCCGCCCCCCCACCGTGCCCACAACCTCACCTGAACACAGCCTTGTGCAGGTACTCAGCATGGGCCCGTCGGATCTCCTCCAGGTCGCCCACCGCCGCCAGCCTGGCCCGGAACTCACACCAGGTGACATGCAGGATCTGGTTGGCGATGTAGCCCTGGGTGACCTTCACGAAGTGCTGCATCTCATGCTTGAACAGCTGCAGCTGGCGCAGCTGCACGGAGCCGGCCGCGGGGCTCAGCAGGGCTGTGGGGTGGGGGGCGGAGGAGGCAGGTGTAAGCCATTGCACGGGGCAGGGCAGCTGCCAGGGCCAGGCCGCGGGCCTCACCTGTGCGCTTCAGGTGGAAGCAGATGTCCTTGAGCGTCCACATCATGAGCTTCAGCTGCAGCAGGAAGGAGAAGATGCCGCCGTACCTGCTCAGGCAGCTCTCCGTGATGACGATGTTGAGCGGCCAGTCCACCTGTGGGGAGAGGCTCAGGGCGTGCATTGACCAGCACCCGCCAGCCCAGCCTCGGGCCCTGCTGACCTTGTACCTAAGCTCCAGGCAGCTCAATACGTCGGGGGCGTTGGGCGCAAAGGCCTCGGGCAGGAACTTGAGGGCGAAGGACAGGTTGGCTGCGTGCGGGGAGTCGCCATGCAGGCTGTACTGCAGCGCCTTGCTCAGCACCGTGTTCAGCGCCAGTGGGCTCAGCAGCTCCCCGGGTGTCTGGCCGGCCCCGAGCTGAGGTGGAGAGGGCACAGGGTCCCAAGGCATCCAGCCGCCCACCCCGCGCAGCCCCCGCCACGCCCCCTCCACACCTGGGCTCACCTTCTCGAAGAGCAGGTCGCTGAGGGACTGGGCGAACTCGCCGTCCTCCATCAGCAGGAAGTGGCGCAAAGCCTCGAAGTGGGACTCCAGGCGCAGCTCCACGAAGAAGTAGTCCACAGCCGCCTTGTTCACCAAAGAGACACTGGCGGGAGGAGCCTGGAGTCAGGGGCCAGCCAGGTGGCGCAGCCGGGTGGGCCTGGCGGGCAGGCAGGCACTCACTGGGCGGCCAGCGGGGCAGTGATGGAGTGCTTCATGAGAACGGGCAGCGGCAGCAGCTCACTCAGCTGCACAGCTGTCTCATCTGTGTCCGGGTAGGGGTGGGGGTCCTGGGGGAGGGCAGTGGGGGTCCTCAGGTAGGGCAGCCCGTGGTGTAGGAGGCGGGCGGCCGGAGGCTCTGCTGCGGGGACAGTGCAGCCCATGGTCAGTCACACAGCAGGGACATGCCGGCCAAGCGCCCTCCCTCCCGCCCGCCCGCCCGTGGCCGGCCCACTCACACATGGCCTCGTAGCTGTCCGGGTACTGCTCCAGACGGTACCGCCTCACCAGGCCTGCCAGGTAGGCCTGCTCCCCATCCACGCACGGCGCTGCCGCTGCCTCCTCCCTGAGGCCCACACTGCTCTCGGTGGCTGCACCTTCCTAAGACGACACAGCCTCAAGACCCCTGCCTCTTCCCCAGGAGCCAGGAGCCAGAGAGGCAGGAAAGGGTGTGGGGCCCACGCGCTGCCCGACCCTGCAGGCACAGGCCCTCACTGCCCAGCAAGGCCAGGCGGGGCGGCCAGCACTGAGCTCCCCTGGCCCTGACCCCACAACCCCGACCTCACGGCCCTGACCTGAGAGCTGGAAGGCTGACTTGAAGAGCAGTCATCAGTGTCCCCACTCCTCCCTGGGCCTGAGGGGCACAAATGGGATGGGAGGGGGGTCAGGGCCAAGTGCCTGCTGTGCGGCAGCACCTCCCAGGTCCCCAGGACAACAGACTTCTCGCCCTTCCTCCCTCCCCTCCCCCTCCAGTCCCCAGGCACCACCAGTGACAGGACAGCTCTGGGGTCCCACTGACCTGGCTCCTCGGAAATGCTGTCTCCCAGATCACAAGACATGGCCATGGCAGCTGGTGAGGCCTGCAGGCCATTCTCTTTCCCGGAGTCAGAGCAGGAGCTGTGTGAGGCCAGCTCTGAAGGGGGCTGGGGCTCATGTTCCCAGGCCGGGCTCTGTGCTCCCAGGCTGACGCCAGACTGGGACACGTGGACAGGGGGACTCTGGTGGGGCCTGGGCGTATCAGGCTGGGCTTCCTCTGGGAGCACCCCCAGTATCACCTGGGACTGAGATACATGCCCGTGGACGTTCCACCGTGGCCGGGAGGGCACCACGTCACACACATTCTCCCCCACCCTGATACTGGCATCAGACACGTGCCCGTGGACATTCCACCGTGGCCGGGAAGGTGCCACGTCACACACGTTCTCCCCCACCCTGATGCTGGCATCAGACACGTGCCCGTGGACGTTCCACCGTGGCCGGGAGGGTGCCACGTCACACACGTTCTCTCCCACCCTGATACTGGCATCAGACACGTGCCCGTGGACATTCCACCGTGGCCGGGAAGGTGCCACGTCACACACGTTCTCCCCCACCCTGATGCTGGCATCAGACACGTGCCCGTGGACGTTCCACCGTGGCCGGGAGGGTGCCACGTCACACACATTCTCTCCCACCCTGATACTGGCATCAGACACGTGCCCGTGGATGTTCCACCGTGGCCGGGAGGGTGCCACGTCACACACATTCTCTCCCACCCTGATGCTGGCATCAGACACGTGCCCGTGGACGTTCCACCGTGGCCGGGAGGGCGCCATTCTGGAAGCATAACCCCCTGTGAGAACACCAGCCTCTGGCACATGCCCAAGGAGCTGCCTGACGGCTGGGCTGCACCCCTCCTGGCGGGGGTTGTTCCTGGGTGGGAGTGGGTGAGGCAGAGCCACCTGCCCCTCTGGGACACATGTGTCCAGCTGCACGTGAGCATTCCCACACAGCTGCAGCCCCTCACAGCCCAAGCCGCCTCCTACAGTCTGGAGGGACCCTTGGGGGGCTGAGGTAACCACAGCTGGCCTCAGGATGGTTCTGAAATCGTACTCCTGCGGCCCAGAGGGCCCTGTGCCCGTTGCTGCGGATGGAGCTGAGGTGGGCAGGGCTGAGCCGATGATCTGTAATGCCTCTCCCAGGTCAGGGGCCATGCCAGCGAGTACAGGCTGCTCAGGCCCCTGCCCCGTAGGCGGGACGTCTTGGATGCTGAGGCCTGCAGAGAATGGCTCCGACCTCTCCGCCTGCCCTGAGCCACAGGCCCCCACTGGAGGCTCCAGGGGCTGTGGTGCCCACATGCCCGGCCGGCTCAGGCCATCCCAGGAAGCCACCTGCTGCTCTGCACAGCCAGAATCACAGCTGCCGCCTCCATCCGGGCACTCGGGGCCCGGAGACAGGGCCTGAAACACAGTGCACGTTGGTCCCTTGGTTACCTGGCTGTGTCCCCAAGTTCAGTTCTACAACCAGCACGAAAATCCATTGAGCGGACAGGCCTGGGCACCCACGTCGGCCCCACACTCACACCCTGGGTGCTGCCCCAGCCCCACCTGGGAACGTGTGCTCGGGAGGATGGCCAGCGGCTCCAAGGGCTTCCCCTCCGACACATCTTGCAGCATGGCCTGAAAAGAAATGAGCAGAGCTCACAGCCACCCCGTGCAACCAGAGCCACAGCCTCCGTGCCCAACCACAGTGGTGAGGCGAGGCGAGGTTCACGCTTTGCCGGCAGCCCGGGCCTCCCAGCACTCAGCACTGTGGTCTGAGGGCGCCAGCTGCTTCCCAGCCAGGACACCTCGGAACAACTGCTGAGTTACCAACGGTCCCCTAGAGGGACGCACAGGTCTGCATGCAGTGTCTGGGGTTCTGAGTGCCCGCAGCCCAAAACCACAGCGGTACCTGAATGCGCTCCTGATCTTCTAAGAGAAAGCGGAGCCGTGCACCCGCCAGTCTGTGCCTCTGGATTTTCCACAGCGCCTTCTGTTCACGACGAGCTGCCTCTGCAGACAACTTGCTATAACGGTCAACCAGCGCCTGCCTGAAGCCACGCCCAGAGGACCAGTCACCAGGCAACCCCCACTGTCCAGCTGGCTCCCTGTGGGCTGCGATGGCCCTCCAGGGCAGAGGCCCCCGCGGGCAGTCTGCACAGCCCAGCACCTTCCCCAGCTCTAGAGCTGGTCCAGAGGGATCCCCACAGCCCCTGCAGGAGCCTCGCCAGGCAGGTCATTCTGCCCATCTGACTGGGATCCCCTGGGGGGCAGGTACCCAGCTGGACCTTAGCACACGTCTTCTGAATGACCACCAGCATGAGCCCCTACACAGCCTGAGGCAAAGGGCCTGGCAGGCGCAGGGAACCCAGGCTGCACGGGAGGCACCTCCCTATCCTGAGGAAAGCCCAGAAGACTGAAGATATACGCAGATGTTTTATTTGCTTAGTTCAAAGCCAGTCCAGCATGTTTCTCCCACTGACTTTGATCCACTCGCTAGCAGGGAACTGGGTTCAAACCTGGACTGGCCATTTCCAGTTTGGCCTCCACAGGGCAGGCGACCGCCTCCATGTGTGAACGGGAAATAACAGCTACCCACATGTACGTGTGCTATACACATGCAGATATGTACGAAGACAACACGACGCTCACACCGACACACACAGACGTGTGCACACATCACTCTAGCTCCAGGTCACAGCTCCAGAAACAGCATCTGAAGTTGGGACAACTGAAACCCCAAGGCCATGAGCAGGAAGGGACAGCTGCTCCCACAAAGGCTCCCGAGATGCCAGCTCTGCTCCCATCTTAAGGGAGACACAGGAGGGCAGCACAAGCTCGGCACTGTAGGGAGACCAATCTCGGACGCTGTATGGGACAAACACCCATCTCCGGCGGTAACAGGTTTAAAATTAAGTCAACAGGAGCTGTTTCACTAAAAGAACACACACAGCGGTAGGACAGGCGGTGTGCGGACCTGCCTGGACTCCAGGCCACACCCCCCAGACACACGCAGACACTGAGGGCAGCTTAGGAGAGCTGAATGCGCCCATGTCCAGAAGCAGTGAGGCCCGCAGGACGCTGGGAGCCAAGACGACAACTTGCAAATTTCCCAAGTAAAAAGTGCAGTGATGGTCACTAAGGTCAAGCCCTTTGGCTACCCTGAGGGGTCAGCCCGAGTGACCGCTCTGCCCGCGGCCGCCCTACCTCGCCTTCCGCTCCAGCTGCTCCTCCAGGGCCCTCAGCCTCTGCTCCCTGTCGCGAAGTTCACGGGCGTAGCTGAAGTCGTTGTCCAGCTCCTGCTGCCGGGCCGCCCGGCGTCGCTGCACAACACACCCCACACGAAGCCCGGCTGCTCAGACGCCCTGCGAGCGGCCGCGCCCCGCCAGGACCTGCGGCCTCCCCACCCACCTCCTGGTGCTTCACAAACTGCTCCTTCAGCCTCTGAAACTGCTCTCGCTTCCGGGCATCCACGGCCATCCGCTCAGATATCTGCCGATCTGCACACAGGGACAAGGCACCATCGTGAGGGGCCCACAGGCGGCCCCAGAGTCATAGTCAC
The DNA here is from genome assembly GCF_036562045.2 of Rhinolophus sinicus. NCBI lineage: Eukaryota > Metazoa > Chordata > Mammalia > Chiroptera > Rhinolophidae > Rhinolophus > Rhinolophus sinicus. The sequence continues at coordinate 200,392,540 of NC_133752.1, forward strand.
GGGAGGGCTGAGCCCCACGCACCAGTCAGCGCACTCAGCACCCGGGACGCCGCTTCGCGGGCGTGGACGATTAACTCTTGTTTCGCAATTTCCATTCGCAATTCCTGGAAAAGACCATCTGTGAGCCATGCATTCTAACTGTCCCCTCCCCTGGGGTGGGTGGGGGTGGCTGTTCAGACCCCAGCGGATTCCTCGGGTCACGGCCAAGCCATGCGGGCGCGGCACCTCGGCCTCAGCACTGACGGGGGCTCGCCCTGCAGGAGCCTGGGCTCCAGGACAGGACAGGAGGACAGAGCCCCAGCCCTGGGCACTCCCACTAGATACCGCCCAGGGCAGGGGATGCGCCAGGGCACACCCAGCGCCCCTCGAGGGGCAGGGGTGCAAGGGAAGCCCTGGGCTGCAGGCTTCACACCTTCTCCTCCTTGCTGACGGAGCTGTGACGCGCCACTCTCTCCATGCGCCCCACGTAGATGGCACAGTCCTTCTCTATCTCCTTCAGCTCCTCAAGGGAGAAAATCACCGAGATCCGGGGCACGGGAACGTCGGACCAGCAGAGGTAATGCTGCCAAAGAGGGAGAGCCCACATGAGCCTGGGACACGCGGCTTCCGTGCTTCCGGGGACTCGTATGGACATCCTCCGTGGCTCCATGGACACCAGGCAGGCTGCATGGGGTCTCGCCCGGGCCAAGCCTCCCTGCGGCAGGGGCCAGGCCTGACTCCAGAAGGGTCTTCAGAAGAGGCTGCCAAGACCGGGGGACCCTGCTGAGCCTTTTGTCCTGAGGAGCGCCAGCCTCACTGAAGCCAACCCAGAGCGGACAGACTGGATGCCTGTTCCACACTGCCCTGGGCACCTGACCCCTGGCACTCCCCACACCCCCAGCCAGTCTCCGGGCAGCTCTCACCTGCATGGGCTTATGCCTGTCCTGGCCACTCCAGGCTGTCCCCAGCACAGCACTGGAGGGACCCTGTTAGCCGCAAGCTGAGCCTGGCCCCTTCTCGGCCCTGACTCGCCGGCCAGCTGGGCCCCTGCTCAGGCCTCCGCCCACTGTTCCTGCTGCCGGGAAACCCCAGGTCTACAGAGCCAGCCCACCGGCCTCTCAGCTCGGAATGAGACAGCACCTCCTTGCAGAGGCTGCCCGCCCGTCCACACCCTGTGGCTGATGCTTGGGCATGGGCCACATGGACACCAGTGCAGGGCTCTGTCTAGGCCTCCACTCCAGAGCCCAGCCAGCCCTCAGGGCTGGGGACACCACCCCCTAAACCAGCCTGGGTCCACCTTCCCGCAGATGCAGCCCAGCCCCATCCCCGTGGGGCGTTTCCCGCGCAGAGGAGGCAGAAAGGGGCCCACTGCCCCTCGGCCCTGGAAACACCTTCGAACAGTGCCCAGAAACGAGCCTGTCATGAAACTCTCAGGTCACCATGACTCCCGTTCCAACGCGGCTGACCCAGAGCTAAGGACAGAAGGCCAGGCCTCAGGGACAGGGGATGATAGATCTGGACCTTGGCTCCCAGAGGCCAGAAGGGACAAGGGACAGGGACCCTGAGAGGGGACTGCGGCGGTGGGGAGCTGCTCACCCGGGGACAGCAGAGCTTCAGCAGGTTGACAGTCTTGCCGCAGACGTACACGTCCTGAGCGACATGCTTCAAGAAGGCAGGCACACAGTCCTCCACCTCCTTGGAGAGGAGCACGTAGCCATGGGTCCAGTACGCCTTATCTAATGGGGAGCAGGGCACACGGCTGCTTGCGTCCAGCGACCGGCCTGACCACCCAGTGGCGCAAAGCCCAGCCCAGCAGCCAGCTGCCACCTACCTCTGAAGCCCAGGTACTCGTGGTTCACCTGGATCATGAACTCGCCATATACGTCTCGGAAGACCCCACTGTACACCCAGTCGTGGATGAACCTGCCAGGGTGGGCGGGCCAGCAGTGAGGTGGTCATGGAGGGCATCAGGGTAGGCTGGTCTGTCCAGGGGGCCCACAGTCCAAGCCCCCACCTGCCCTCCCCCTCCCCATCTGTGATCCCTGCTGGCTGCAGATGTGCTCAAATAGCCTCGGGGACTGTGTGTGGCCGTGGCCCCGGCCCCGGCCCCGGCCCTGGCCCTGGCCCTACCTCGTGTAGGGCTCGCAGCTGGTCTTGAGCAAGGACAGCAGCACTGGGTAGTGCTCATTGCTGCAGTTGTCCAGGGCCTCCTGGTACAGGTAGGAAAGCAGCTTCACCCCCTGGAGACAGCAAGGGGAGGGGCTCAAGTACGCATACGACAGCCCCACCCCCACAGCTACGCCCAGCTGCTCCCCCTTTCCTGCAGCCTGCCAGGCCAACACTCAGCAAGAAAGCAGAACTCACAGTGGGGAACGCAGTCCTGGGCTCCTCTGCGCAGGTGCCCACACCACAGAGCTCAGCCAGGTACCTAGACACAGAGGCGAGGTGAGAGCGGGTGAGCAGGTGCTCGGAGCCCCCAGGCCCGGGTGCGAGCAGGTGAGCAGAACACGTTGCAGGCCCTTCCCTACCCGTCTGTGTGCTCAGCTTCCAAACCACCTGCACATCCAGGCCCTCAGACTTCACCTTCCTGCTGGACCCCTCCCGAGGCAGCCCGTGCTCCCCCCTTCCCAGGCTCAGCCAAGACTCCAGATCGCTGGGAGTACATGACCCTTCCCCATACCTGCAGCTTTACCTTGAGACCCCTGCTGTACCCCCACCGCCTCACCCAGGTGGCCACCACCTCTGGCCGGGATGACAGCCAAGCCTCCTCTCGGGGGCTTGCCCTCTCCACCCTGCTGTGTCCCTGCACAGCAGCCCAGCACCTGGTGAGCTCAGGTGGAGCAGGGGCCGTCCAGACACCTACCAGGAGTGCTGTTCTCACAGGCCCCCCATGCCGACCCCCACACGGCCCCCACACTTGGCTGCCATGCTGCGGCTCACCTGAGCTGCCGGCCCAGCTTCTTGAAGAGAAAACCAATGGTAAGGAGGCTCAGCGTTGGCGGAGTGGCAAGGACGCAAGCCCGGTAATACTGCAGGTACCTCCTCAGGCCGCTGGTGAAGGCCTGTCGGGCAAGGGGGCTGAGAGGAGGGCGGCTGGGCACACAGCCGCTGCCGAGCTCAGGACCCGACAGGTGCTGGGGAAAAGGGCTTCGCTTCCACCCCCAACCCCGGGACTCCATTCTCCTGGGGATGGGCATCACAGACACCCCAGCCAACTGGAAGCAAGGAGTCCAGGCCCACAGCAAATCCTGTCCTGCAGCCAGGGCCAGACGCTCCAGGAAACTGGCACCAGTGGGTCCCAGGTGGGATTCTGGAAAGCGTGGCCAGGCACTGCACACAGATCTAGCTCTGAAAGGGTCCCTGGCCGCTCCGACCCTGGGGTCTGTGACACATGCGTCCTGGGCGGCACCACAGCCGCATGGCCGCAGCTCAACCCACACCTTTATAGGATGTCTGCAGGAAAACCCACCAGTAAGGACACAGCTGTCCTGCCCTCACGTCCCAGACAGCCGACAGCACAGTCCCGCCGTCCTCAGTTTCCCCCTGCCCTTCCCGGCCCACTCTGACCCAGCTCCGCGGGCCCAGTCTACACTGTCTAAAAGCTGCCCGTCATCGTGTCCACCGTGCTACAGTGCCAAGCCGTGAAGGGACCCGCACAGCCCAACAGCCCCCACTGAGCCTGGCACCCTGCGTCCTCCACCCATCCCCCCTGACGCCCTCCTGTCAGTGCTCCCAGAACGTCCTGCTCAGCGTGGATGCCGCCCCCCCACCCCCGCCGCCATGCGGCTGCACCCACGTCCTGGGGACCGTGCTGAGCATGGGGCCAGCTGTAATGCTTTCACGGAAGATCTGCCTCAGCCCAGCTCCTGGAACTTCAACTCGCCAAATAAGGGAGACCCACTGTTGGTCGCCGCTGGGGACCCGGTGGGGAACAGCAGGGTGCGCCCAGCCCACACCGCCGGGCCTTCCCCCGCGACCCCACCTGTGGGCCACACCTGCCTCCCACTATCCCCCGGCCCCAGCATGTCTGCCCAGGTTCCCGGGGAAGTGGCGATGAGGTAAAACATCCCATCCCTGAAGAGCAGCCATCGGTTTGAGACGTTACAAGGCAACAAGGCTCTCAGTGCCAGGACCTGGGGGCAGGGGGGGTCAAGGAAGCACCTCCCCAGATGTGTGTACAGTTCTCAGAAGTTCTGCCAGCCTGCGAGAGGCTGCGGGCCCCACCTGGAACACGAGGCCCTTGCTGCACGAGGAGTCCAGCACCGGCTGCAGAGAGAAGTGACTCAGGCGTGTGTAGTAGGTCCCGCATTCAGCCACGTCCGACAGCAGGCTGCTGATGCTCTCGGGGGACGTTCCCGACACGTGGACGCCCCGCTTCACCACGAAGGCCTGAGTCGCCTGGACAGGGCAGCGGAGAGGTCGCGGAGGCTGGGCATCCTGAACCTCCCCTGCACACCACCACCCCACTCCCCGCCCCACGGCACTGCCCAGAGTGCCCAACCCAAGACACAGAGACCGGAAGTTCCAAAAGCTAAAAGCAGATGGCTACAAAGCACACCCAGCTGTCCCACCCACCCCTAGTACTAAAAACATACAGAAATGAGGTGTGGTTTTTCGCTGACCACACTGAAGAATCCAGGCTTAAAATGTCGAGCCATGTGTGGAAAAGGACACCGAAGACAGGGTGCCTTCTGCTCTCCAGGAGATGTGCACACGGAACTGCTTCTTGGGGGCAGAAGCTTTAAACAAGTGCCATCAGATCTGATACCAGGACTCCCAAGGATGTGCCCCGGGGACACAATGGAGGGTGCACACAGGTATCCGCCACAGCACGTTCCCCACGATACTGTTTATAGCCACAGAGAACGAGGATAATCTGATGGTTGGCAGCAACCCAAACTTGGGGGATACAGCGAAAGCAGTGTTCACAGGAAAATTTATAGCTGTTAAGTGACAACGTTAAGAAGAAAGGTCTCCAATCGATATCTGCACTGCACAATTTAAGGAACTAGAAAAAGAAGTGAACTAGGGCCGGCCCGGTGGCTCAGGCGGTTAGAGCTCCATGCTCCTAGCTCCGAAGGCTGCCGGTTCGATTCCCACATGGGCCAATGGGCTCTCAACCACAAGGTTGCCAGTTCGATTCCTCGAGTCCCTCAAGGGATGGTGGGTAGCACCCCCTGCAACTAAGATTGAACACGGCACCTTGAGCTGAGCTGCCACTGAGCCCGGTTGGAGCGTGTCCTCTCAACCACAAGGTTGCCGGTTCGACTCCCGCAAGGGATGGTGGGCAGCGCCCTCTGCAACGAACAATGGCAACTGGACCTGGAGCTGAACGGCACCCTCCACAACTAAGATTGAAAGGACAACAACTTGACTTGGAAAAAAGGCCTGGAAGTACACACTGTTCCCCAATAAAGTCCTGTTTCCCTTCCCCAATAAAATCTTAAAAAAAAAAAAAAAAAAAAGCTGGCTCTTGGAAAAGATTAATAAAATAGACTGGTGAAAAAAAAAAGAGAAAGTATATTTACCAAGTGCCAGAATGTGCAAAGCACACTTAACCCTTAAAAAAAAAAAAAAAAAAAAAAAGTGAACTAAATCCAAAGCAGAAAAAAGAAAATAACAAAAATGAAAGCAGACAGGAGCGGCCAGATGGCTCAGTTGGTTCGAGCGTGAGCTCTGAACAACAAGGTTGCTGGTTCGATCCCCACATGGGCCAGTGAGCTGCGCCCTTCAAAACTAGATTGAAGACAACAAGCTGCTGCTGAGCTGCCGGAGGGGAGACCAGATGGCTCAGTTGGTTAAGAGCACGAGCTCCCAACAACAAGATTGCCGGTTCAATTCCCACATGGGATGGTGGGCTGTGCTTCTGCAACTAAGATTGAAAATGGCAACTGGACTTGGAGCTGAGCTGTACCCTCCACAACTAGATTGAAGGACAACTTGGAGCAGATGAACCCTGGAAAAACACACTGTTCTCCAATATTCCCCAATAAAAATATTTTTAAAAATGAAGTAAAATCTCATTATTAATTTAAAAAAAATGAAAGCAGATATAAATAGAGACTAGAAATGAAGAGAATCATGAAACCAAAAGTTGGTTCTTTGACAAAACTTTAGCAGGCCCAAGAAAAAAAACAGCTAAAAACAACAACAACAACAAAAAAAAAAAAGGAGAGAAGACTCAAAGTACTAAATCAGAAATAAATGTGGGCATCACTACCAGCCTTTAGAGAAATGAAAAGGACTGTAAAAAAAAATACCAAGAACAATGGTTTGCCAACAAATTAGATAACCTAGATGAAATGGACAAATTCCTGGGAACATACAAAGTCACAAAACTGACTCAAGAAGAAACAGAAAATCTAAATAGACCTGTAAAGAGGACACCGACCAGGGAACCAAAGCCCTACTGGGGGTAAGTGCCTGACATTAAGCTTCTGATTGACATGCATCCACTTCAGAAACATCCCTTCGGACATTCCAGCTGCACGACGAAAATGCTAGTAAAACACCGAGACGAGGAACCAGCCGCCCCATCCTGGAAGTTCCCCTTTTAGGAACCCCAGGGTAACTTAGATAACTGACCCTTTAGGGACCCCAATTCTCCTTCCTGTGCCCTAATTCCCACCCTTATGTTTTAAATCCACCAACAGTGAACCCATGAAACCCTAGGCACCCCTATCCTGGACCCCAATAAAGGCAGAGCCCCAGGTCTCCTCCCCCATCCCTCTCCCCAAGACCTCGCTGGGTGGTCCCGCTCATGCTGTGTACCCTCCAACACCTGTGAGAAATGAATTTTGTTCTTCAAAGTTCCCTGATGGTTTCTTACTGAGGAGCGTCCTGCAATCACAAGTGCCGGTGGGGGGCATGTCTGGGGGCGCTCACCACAAGTAAATATGGCTGTGTGACAGCCTCAGGCACTCCCAGCCAATAGGACCACTATCAAAGGCCGGGACCGACACAGCACCTCCCAACAGGTTAACATGATACTGTGTTTCCCCGAAAAGAAGCCATAACCAGGAAATAAGCCCAAGAATGATTTTTCAGGATGCCATCCTCTGAACATAAGCCCTAATGCGTCTTTTGGAGCACAACTTATTATAAGACCCAGTCTTATTTTCGGGGAAACACAGTAAATGTTGTGTATTTTGCCATGATTTAAAGAAAACGAAAGTAACAAAGGCCCCTCTCAACAACTGAAACCCCAGAATCAGATGGCTTCACTGGTGAATTCTACCAAACAAAGAACTAACACCGATTGTTCTCAAACTCTACCAAAAATTGAAAAGGAGGAGGATGCACTTCCTAATTCTAAGAGGCAAGTATTATTCTGATTCCAAAGAAGACAAATACATCACAGGAAAGAAAACTACAGGCCAGGATCCCTTATGAACATAGGAAACCCTCTATAAACTATTAACAAGCCAAATCCAGTAGCATATTCATATGATTACACACCACGACCAAGTAGGTTTAATCTCAGGAATGCAAGGCTGGTTCAACATACGAAAACCAATCAATGTAATAAACCACATTAATAGAATGAAGGAAAACGTGATTACCTCAAGTGATGCCCCAAACATGCATTTGACAAAATCCAACACCCTTGCACGATAAAACGCTCCATAAACTAGGAATAGAAGGGAACCTCCTCAACATGATAAAGGCCACACATGAAATACCCACAGCTAAGGTCAGTCAGTGGTGACAGACTGAAAGCCCTTCCCCAGGATCAGGAACAAGACCAGGAAGCCTCTTTCACCACTTCTGTCCAAACAGTCCTGGAAGTCTCAGCCAGAGCAATGAGGCAAGAAAAAGAAATAAAAGGCATCCAAGTTGGAAAGGAAGAAGTAAACTTATCTATTTGCAGACGACACAATCTTATATACAGAAAGCCCCAAAGAAGCCACAAAAACACTATCAGAATTAATAAGCAAATGCTACAAAGTTGCAGGCTGCAAAATCAACACACAAAAATCAGTTGTATTCTTATATACTAGCAATAAAAAATCTGAAGAGGAAATTAAGAAAACAATTCCCTTTACAACAGCAATGTAAGAATAAAATACTTAGAGATAAGTTTAACTAACAAGGCAAAAGGCTGCTAGAGTGAACACTATAAAACATTGCTGAAACAAATTAAAATCCTAAATAAATGGAAAGACATCCCATGTTTGTCGACTGGCAAAAATAACTCTCCAGAAAATCCACCAAAAGAGCGGTTTATTCGGGAAAAGAAAAAGAAACAAAAACCACCACCACAGTGCGGGAACGCACACCTCCAACCCGGGGCTCCAGCCGGCTGATCACGTGAAGACAAAGTAGCAACCCTGGTTCCAAGATGGCTGTTGTATATATCAGCATCCCTCCCCACGTAGTTACTACAAAGTCCAACAGGAAGTCAGGAGTAGAAAGCCAACAAGGGCCCAGCTCCACCCATAGTCCTCCCAGCTCTATGGTTAAGCATTTTAAGATGCGAGTTATTTTTACCATGTTCATGGACTGAAATATTTACTATTCTTAAGATGACAACACTACCTAACACAAAGCGGCCCACAGAGTCAATGCATCCCCATCAATATCCCAGTGGTGTTTTCTGCAGAAATAAACCTATTCTAAAACCCATGTGAAAATGCAAGAGGCCTTAGTAACCAAAACAATCTTGAAAAAGAAGAAAAAAGCTGGGGAATTCACACTTTCTGGTTTCAGAACTTACCGTAAAGCTACAGTAATCAAAACTCTGTGGTACTGGCATGAGGACAGACATACAGATCAATGGAACAAAATAGTGAACTGAGAAATAAACACTCACGTACATGAACAATCAATTTCCAACAAGCGCACCAAGACCATTCGATGGGAAGTCTTTTCAACAAATGCTGCTGGGAAAACTACATATCTAATGCAAAGGAACGAAGTTGAACCCTTTCCTTACACCATATACAAAAATTAACTCAAAATAGATCAAACACCTAAAGTTAAGAGCTAAAATTATCAAAGTCTTAGAAGAAAACAGACAAATCATGACCATGGAGTTGGCGATTTCTTAAACAGGACCCCAAAGGCAAGGGCAACAAAAAATAAGACTTTTTGTGCTTTGAAGGAAACTATCAAGAGAGTAAAAAGACAACCTACAGAATCGGAGAAAATATCTGTGAATTCTAAATCAGACAAGGAATTAATATGCAAAATGTCTAAAGAACTCCCACAACTCAACAACCCAATTCAAAACTGTGCAAAGGCCTCAGACACACATTTCTCCAAAGGAGATACTCAGACAGCCAATGAGTCCATGACAAAACGGTCAGTACCATTAGTCATTAGGGAAATGCAAATCGAAGCTACAATGGCACAGCACTTCAGCCCCACTGAGATGTCTGTTATTTACCAAAAACCCTGAAAACAACAAGTGTTAGTGAGGGTGTGGAACCCTGCTACGTTGCTGGAGAGAATGTAAAATGGTGCACCTGTTGTGGAAAAGTTTCTTGGTTCCTCAGAAAGTTAAACACTGAGCTACTACAGGGCCCAGCAATCCACTCCTGGTTTTCACTCCAAGGAACTTAAAGCAGGACTCAAACAGCCTCTTGTCCACCTACATTCACAGAGCTCTGTTCACAGCAGCCGAAAGGTGACACAACCCAGTGCCCACCAATAGATGGACGGATGGCCACACAAAATGTGGTCTCTATATATGTGGAGTATCTATCCTCAAATGCAGGAAGTGCTCCACCTGCTACAACACGGATGGGCCTGGAGGACGTCATGCTCAGTGAGGTAAGCCGGTCACAGAAGGACAAATACTGTAGGTTCCACTGACACAGCAGGTCCCTGGAAGAGTCACGCGCATAGAGACAGAAAGTAGATGGTGGTGCCAGGCTCTGGGGGAGGGGCAGGTGAGTGAGTGTTTCATGGGGACAGTTTGTTTGGGAACATGGAAAATTTTGGAAATAGACAGCAATGACGGTTGCACACAGTGTGAATGTAATTAACGCCCCTGAAATGTGCACTTCACCTGGCTGAGGTGCACGTTTTGAGTTGTGTGACAACAAAACACTACAAGGCCATGAAATGGTGTTCTAGAACAAGCTTCAGAGGAGCAAGGCTGTGCTCCCAGCATACTCAGATACGAGAACAGCCCCTGCACAGGGTCACTTAAGACAGGGAGACAGGCTGGGCACACATGTGAAAGAAGGCAGCCGGAGATGTACCAACAGCTTCATTTTGTGCACAGATCCTTTCAGCAGCGCCCAGAGAAATGCAAAGGCTGGATCAGCTGCAGCTCTGGTCACAATGAGCAGCACCCCCAGCCTACTGTCCAGGGGACATGTCCTCGGCAGTGAGAAAAGCCATCGACAATGAGGTAAGACGTCACAGGACAGCGGCCCTTCCAGTGGCGGTACTCCTGCAAGCGGTCTGCCCTGTCCTTGCACAGGATATGGCAGGGGAAAGGCACAGACAGGGTGGGCCTGTTTCTACTATTCCACCGATAGCAACAAACATCTTACGTTCGTTGAGTTTGTCAAAGGGCGTTAATAAATTAATAGTTTTTAGAGCTAAAATGAGACCATCGCTGTAGTCCCCTGCGGGCCTCACCCCACCTGCACTGGGGCTCACAGCTAAGGCCACGCTCTCCCTACCCTGGGCCATGCACGCCTGTGCAGCGAGCACCCTTGTCCTTACCTGGGAGAGGGGAAACGTGGAGGACACAACCCCAATCAGCACGTTCAGGGCGTCCTTCACCAGCTCGTGCTCCTTCACCAGGAGGGGCCGCGAGGCCTGTGGGAGGGCCCCGCCCAGCACCTGCAGCTCCCCGAGGCGGAGCCTGCAGAACCTGTCGAAGGCCTCCCTTCCCGCCTCGGTGAGGTAGGGCTCCTCTCTGTGGCCGGGGGCGCTGTGTGGGGGACAAAGTCACAGGCATCTGAGCTACTGAACCACCGGCAGGAGGAAGTGACTCAACACAATAATGCCTCTGAAATGCGATCAGGCATGAGTCTCAAGTGAGCAGAGTGTCTGACAGGCTCTTGCTGACCACAGCCAGCCTTCGGGACAAGTCCCAGCAGAAGCTGACGTACCCAGCACGCAGAATGCACAATGCGGGCATCAGTAGGACCACTGCCCACAACGTGACTTCATGTTAGAAACAAGTACAAGGTTTGCACGCCCACGAGCACAGCATATTCACAACTGCCCAAAGGTGGAGCACCCCAAGTGTGGATTAGAAAGCCGTGCTCCAACCCCACATGGAATGTCATTCGGCCTTCAAAGGGAGGACATTGGGACACATGCCACACACAGATGGACCTGGAGGACGTCATGCTCAGTGACATTAGCCAGTCGCAGAGGACAAGTACTGTGAGATCACACTTATGTGAGGTCCCTACGCTAACCAAATCCAGAGGCAGAAAGTAGGAGATGGTGCCCGGGGCTGGGGGGAGGGGTGGGGAGAAAGGGAGTGTTTGATGGGGATGGAGTCTCATTGGGGAAGCTGAGCAAGTTCTGGAGATGGTGGTGGTGAGAGCTGCACAAGAGTGTGAATGCACTTAATGCCACTGAAACTGCGTACCTACAAATGGATAAATGGTAAATTTTATGTGAGTATATTTTACCCTGTGATTCAGAGCTGAGGAAGAAAAGCCCATGAAGGAAAATACCAAATTCACACCCACCGTGGGGACACTGAGGACATTACGTGTCCCCACAGAGAACTCAGCCCTTCATGTAATGAAACTGCTTCCCCCAGCGCTGGCTCTCGGGGGAAGCACAGGGGAGGGGTCCTCCAGAGGTCTGAGCAAGGGAGGACCGCCATCCTGGGTGTGGACCGACAGAGCTCTGCTTCTGGCAGGAAAGCAGCTCCCTTACCTGCCCACTGGCCAGCGCTCACGGCAGGAACCTAGCAGGAGGCTGGGATCGAAACTGACCCAGTTCAAAAAATTCACCAAGTGAGCTTGAGCTTCAGAGGGCAGGGGCAGTGGATGCGGCTGAGACAGAACAGGTAGAGGAGGAGCCCTGGGGGTCGGCCTGCAGAAGCCACCTATGCTTATGCTGCCAGGTACAGTCCTCACAGGAAACACCCACCGTGGGGACACTGAGGACATTAAGTGCCTTGAGAACAGAGGTGAAGAGAAACTGGGGAGTGGTCATGTCTTCTGAACAGTGGCCTGAGAAACTAAGCTTAGAAAAGTAGTGTCAGCTAAAGGTCATCGCTGACAGCTCAACACCAACAGGAGTCCCCAACTTGGGGTGCGGGTGGGAAGAGACTTAACAGTTCAATGGTTAAACAGCTGGGCTGTGAGCCATTGAGAGCCAGCGAGCCAGCCCAGTGTTGCTTCTCCACTCCAGCCCACCACACAGCTCAGCTCTGCTCCACTCTGTCCTGCCTGCCCCCACGCTGGCCGGGTTTGGCCGGAGTTTGGCGGAGTTTATAACTTACTCTGCCTTTGGCAGAAAGGGAAAGTGTGCTCTCCCAGCCAGGGGGAGCTGACTCATAGAGACAGAAGTCCCCGTCCCTGGTCCAACTGCTCCGTCCTCATGCAAATGAGACTCCAAACCCTGTTTGATTGGTGTAAAAAACTGTACTGACTGATGAAATGGAGCCGCTCTGATTGGTCAATGAAGATGCTAAGAGAAAGGGCTAACTTGTTGGGCCACATTTTAGACATGTGAGGGCTCAACAGAAAGCCAGATGGTTAGAGTGGCTTTGTACACAGAAGACAGGACTGAGGCCTCACAGGGTTACAGGGCAGACAGCGCTCGAAGACAAGACAGCGGGCCACACCGACAGTGGTTAGGGAGCTGCTGTGTGGGGAGGATGAGCACGCCAGGAAAGCTGCCCCAGAGGACCAGTGCCCACACACACCTGTGAAACGTCTGCCCCTGAGCAGGTGCTCAGGTGCAGGAGACCCTGCGGGAGCCCATGGCTGCGTCAGGAGGCACTCAGCTCCCTGCTAACCGCAGTTCTTTTATTCAGTGTTCCCTATGCTGCTATTTCACGGACCTACCCACAGATGACATGTGACAAGAGGGTGCCATGACCAAACGTTGAAAATCTGTGTCCTCTATTCCCATTCTGGAAGTTTCAAGAGACAGAAGCCCTGTACAGACTCTGAGAGGTCCTGAGTGGACAGGCCTCTGGCCCCGGATGAGCCCCATGAGCGAGCTGCTAGCAGCAGTCAGGGAAACCCTGCTGACGCGCTCACCAGCCAGAGCGCTCCCAGCTCTTCTAGATGCGAGGGACGGTGGGCATGAAGAAAACGCCTCTGGCAGCACCCCATGCCTGGGACTGACCACACAGCCTGCCAGGCCGCCCTCATGGTAACGATGTTAACTCAGTTGCCAACTGACTGCTCTAACTGGAAAGTGTGATTTGTGGAAGTTGCTGGCACACTGGGAACTTCCATGAAGCCTGGGAGTCCTTTCTCCCAGGCCTTCCTCTCAACTCCCAAGCTTCCAGGCTCCTAATCCCATCACAGCTGCTTCTACAAACAACTCCCTGGGCTCTCTGAGTAAAGCCATATTCACAGCGGGGAGAAGTGATTTAAGGGCAAACGCTCACGTACCAGCCAACTTGCTCCCAGCACCTCCGCTTGCTGGCCTCGTAGGTGAGCACGGCCTCCCACAGGTCCATGTCGGGGGTCATGCCTGGTTCAGACTGGGAATCAGGAGTCAAGTTGGATGCTGACTGGAACCCTTCATCTTCGGACTGGTCCACACTCTGAGGAACCTGGAGACCAGAGGAAAGAAGGAAACACCACAAACATCTTTGGGTCGACCTTCACCCAAGTGTGATCAGAATTCCAGGATTCCCCACACATTTTCACTTACTCATATGGGAAAGACCTAGCAGAATGTTTCTATTTTTCTGGAGCACGAGTGTACTACATAGTGTTTTTGCCTCCATTAAACCATTAAAAGTAATTAAACAAATTAATTTACTAATGTAGCAATTCCAATTTCACACAATGCATGAGCCTCCACAGAACTTACAATGAAATTTTTCATGAAATGTCTCCAATCTGGAAATTCCATTTGGGGGATGCAGCATAAAAATCATACCAGAGACAGAAAAGTTTACATAGACCAAGATGTTCACTAGAGCATCAGCTTTGTCTGGGAATAACCTTAACACCCCATAAGGAAGTGACTGATGACAGCACATCCTTTCATCAGTACGTATAAAACCGCCACATCCAAAGTCCAGTGATTTACCTGACAATGTAGGAAAACCGCACGTTACAGGTGGAAAAGTATATAAAACTGCATGCAGAGTCTGAACAAATATTTTCTGCCACATGTGGCTACTGAACACTTGAAATGTGGCCTATGCAACTGAGGAACTAAATGTCTCATTTTAATTAAGTTTAGATGGCAATTCTAGAGGGCAGAGGAAGTGAATTAACAACATGCCGTGTCAAATACAAGACGAAAAGCAGCATGTTGGAGGACTGGTGGGCGGCAGCGTCCTCGCCCAGGAAGGTGGGTGCCAGCAAGCCCACTTCGGCTGCCTCACCTCAGCACAGCTCAGCCACCAGGTGACCTGGACTCTAGCGCTACCCTACCTTTAAAGTGACAGAAGGAAGGTCAAAGGAGGCATTTCCAAATGCTTCCACAGCTACAGGCAGGAGAGGGGCACTCTACCTTAATACACAGTCCAGACAGGTCCACGCTGCCTGGCACCAGGGGCAAGTCCAGTCTGACATCCATGTCGTACGTGCGGCTGTGCACCAGGGCTCCGAAGAACGAGGCCCGGGTGTCTCTCTCAAACCTGTCACCACAAGGGTCACCGTACGAGAAGAGCCCGACAGAGGGCAGGCCGGTGCCCGGCGCTGCCTCCATCACCTGAAGCGCTTTCTGGATCGTGTCCTGACATAAATACTCCTCTCTGGAGATCAGAGACTGAACGTCCATCTCAAACACACTCAGATCATAGCAGTCGTAGCCGCTGTAGGGCACGTTTCTCCCAACGTGCTTGTTGTTGACGAAGTAGTCCCGTTTGGGTGGCAGCACTTGAGGGGGCCCACTCCCTGCCAGCTGGACCAGGAGGTCCAAAACCGACCGCACCTCCACAAGCGGACAGCAGGGGGCGGCTTCGAGTTTCTCCACCAGCTCCTCCAAACGGTCAGCCTCGGGGCCCAGGCCACCGACTCTTAGGTCAAAGGACAGCATGAGCATCTTGTTTTTCACTGGGACTTTCCAGAGGTCAGGCTGCAGCTTATGAGTCTCATCTCGAAAAAGCTTCGTGAAAAGAGCGTTGTACGCAACCCTCTTGAGGCTCTGCTTGGCCTCCTTTCGGCTCACGCTGCGCTGGCCCAGGTGAGCCTTTGCAGCGGGCAGAAGGGCCTCGCACAGGTCGTCGAACAGCTGGGTGATGCTGGCCATGCCCTCCCTGTCTCAACTCCGGGCCCTCAGCGAGTGGGCAAGCGTCTCACCCGGGCTGCACGTCGGCCTCTGAAAGCCAGAGCGCGGACCCCACAGGGATGCCTGGCAGGCGGCCTCCTTAACCGGCGCCTGGAGGCTCAGAACTTGTATTTTAACGGCCGTCTTGCGGTGGTTCTGCCCTCCCCGGCCCAGCCCATGCCCACCTGCACCCCGCGGCCCGCCACAGCCTGCAGAGCGCCAGCCTGACACCTCCCAATTCCGTAGCCCTCAACCTTTAGGGGTCACAGAACCGTGACAAACCCAAGGAGACGCGCGCGGGCGGTCCGCAGTGGACGGACCCGGCTTTGCACGCCGTCTCCCGTCGCCCGGGAGGGAGCGGGGGTGCCCGGCAGGGGGCGTGGGGTCAGGCCGGCGCGGCCGCCGGCTCACCAGGCCTGGTCCAAAAAGAGCGCGCCGCATCGGCTCCCGCCGCCGTGGCGTCACTGCCACGCGCCCCGCGAAAACCTCTGGAGCTGGCGCGCCGGGATTGCGTCACCGGGGAGGCCGGCGGCCCGCACGGAGGGGGCGGGGCCAGGGCCAGCAGGGGGCGGGGCCTGGTGGCCGCCACCCGGAGCACTTCCGGCTTCCGGTTTGGGGCGGCGTTCCCACAGGTGGGGAAACTGAGGTCCGGCGCCGCGGGCGCAGTGACGGAGGCGGAGTCAGACTTTCGCTTAACCCTTTATTGAATGGAGTGGAGGGCGATTGGGCGGGGCCTTCCGTGAAGAGGCGCGTGTGCGGGGAGCTTCAGGTCCCTGCAGTGGACACTGCCCCTGCGCCAGTGCCCTGGGCGGCCCGTGGCCTGGACATCAGGATAGAGGCCTCAGGCAGTGGTGTTCGGGTGAATGTTTAACAACCGGCTCTTGGGGGACTGGTTGGTAGTGTCATTTCCGGGGTATAAATCCTCCCCCTAGCTGATTTCCAGCAACCAGGTCACAGCACTCAAACGGGAGCTGGGAAGAGGCACACAATCAGCTTGGCACTTCTCTGATCTGGTTCAGGGCAGCACCCCACTCCCAAGACCTGTGCCCCTCTCGCCCCGGAGCTCTAAGGCAGAACTGTCCCCCCACAGCCACAAGCATTCAACCTGAGTCTTGTCCCCCAGTCTCACCGGCCACCTGCAGCATCTTCCAGTGTGGCTCCAGCTGCCCTCTCAGGTACATCAGGGCCTGCGTGTCCTCTGGGGAGGCCATAGAGAAGGGACCGAGGCTGGGGGGCGCCTCCCCACACAGCACCCGGGCCAGGACTCCCGCGAGCTGTGGTGTGGACTCCTGGGCCAGGGCACAGATGAAAGTGAATCACTGGTCTCTCCCCACCTCCCACCCCACAGCATGTCCACCCTGCCTAACTCACCGCATCCACCAGGGCCAAGACTCGGCCCCCTGCTGGCACCCGCAGCAGTGCGGCCAGGAGTGCAGCTTGGGGATCCTGCAGGCCATGAGCCGGCCCCAGTGCCAGCAGCACCAGGTCAGGCTGGAAGCCATAGGCCAGAGGCAGCACCAAGGCCAGGACACAGTTCAGGAATCCACCAGTTGTCTGTGGGAGGGACAGAAGCATAGCCCAGCCCCTCACCCAGGCGATACCCCTCCTGCCAGTCTTGGGTGGGCAGCCACACCACCAGTCCCATCAGGAGGCCAAGAGGGCAGGTGAAGGCCAGGGGCCTGGCCCTCATGATGATGCCAGTGAGCAGCCACTGCCCGGCCCTGGGACACCATCACTCACCGCTGGCAGTGGCACTGACACGTGGAACGTGGACAGGGCAGCTGCCTCCTTGCCCCTGATGTTCAGCCACAGACTCCTCCTTCCGGGGGAGAGTGAGCACACGGACACATGTCCACTCACCCTCCAGAGCCCACAATAGAGGGGCGCTCAGGGGTAGGGGTGCTGGGAGTGCTGCCTGTGCCAGAGACCCTCCTGGCACTGCTCCCAACAACCCGTCAGCCCACCCACCTGTCACCTCTGGGAACCCAGAGCAATGTGCCCACCCACGTGCAGAACTGGACGTACACGTGACCCAAGAGTCATACCCATCATCAGCAAGGTCTGAGGGCCGGTCCAGCTGTCCCACGGCCACACACAGTAGCCTAGAGGAAGAGTCGGCCCCAGGACAGGCTGCATGCACCACCCCACCCCCGGAGTCCATTCTCAGAGCCCTTCCCACGTGGCCAGCCAGGGCAGGGGTGCCCATGGGCCATGCCCTCAGGGGCTCAGGCCAGCCTAAGCTTACCTCTGGGCTCCCTGGGACAGTCCGCGCCGAATGGCCACATCCAGGGTGGCAGCTGCAGCAGGGGCTGGGGTGGCTGCGATGCCGCTGCTCACCTGAGGAGTGATAAGAGCAGTGGAGGGCAACCCCCAAACCAGGGAAACACCCATCAGTCCCTTCTTTTGGTCCCTGTCTCAGTGACTGTCATCCGTATACTCTGAGGTCAAATTGCTCCACTTCTGAAAATAAGATGCTCACAGTTTCCCCCTCTCTGCCAAAGAGCATTTAGTTGAGGGGCCTGATGGGGTGCTCATGACCCTGTCCCTGGGGCTGTTGTGGGAAAGGTCTTGGGCACAAGGCGACACTCATGTCCACGGGTTCTGTACCTCTCAGCATTCCCCTGGACAGGCCACCGGTCCTGGGCAGGTCCTGGGCCCTGCCCCCAGCTCCACAGCCACCCCAGCCCCTCCCAGGTGCCCCTACCTGCCCATCCAGGATCCCATCCAAGAGGTACAGGACCTTCCCAAGTGCAGTGAGGGCCTCGTCTTTGGCCAAGGCCTCATGTAGCCTGTGGCAGGCAAACCAGAGGGACACATGGCCATGGGGTGACACAGACCACAGGTGAGTCACACAAGGGTGCGTGGTGGACATAGCCCCATCCCATTCCCCAGCCCATTCTGCTCACCTGGCCCAGGCCTGCGTCTCCTCCTGTGGGGCTGACCCCTTCTCACAGAGGGCATCAGGGGGCAGGACCAGGCCAGCGCCCAGCGAAGTCAGGGCAACAGCCGTGCGGATAGGAGGCGTAGGCTGGAGGCACAGCTGGTCTAGGAGGGAGCTCAGTGCTGCCGCGGCCTGGGCTGCTGCAGTCTTGAATTCAGAACCCCCAGGCAGCAGAGTCGAGGGTTTCCCCTCTGGGGAGTGGTTACTGGGACTCGGGACAGGGACCGGGCCTAGGAGTGGTTCAGAGTCACAGCCACTGTATAGGAGCCCAAGGTACAACCCCTCCACCTGGCCCACGCCACACTGACCTTCCTGCTGGAGGCTTCTCCAGTGAGGGGCCTGTGCTGCCCGGACACTCTGGATGGACTCCAAGGCGCTACGGGGAGAACCAGGAATGGTGAGGCCTGGCCTGGCAGCCAGAGCCCTTCCCACCCTCCTGCCCCTCGCACCTGTGATGTGGCACCATGGGCCCCGACAGGGGTGGGGCAGGGTCACCCAGCAGGGCCTGCACCATCATGCACACTGACTGGGAGAGCGACTCCAGGTGGTAGCCACCCTGGGAGGAGGGAGGAGGGCAGAGGTGTGACTGGGGCAGGGGTATTATTGGGTGGCAGGCCCCTCAGGCAGCACCTCAGCCTCTGGCCCGTGGGCCCTCCCTGCTCACTATAGTCACCTCCAGCACAGCGCAGACCCGGCCACCAGCCAGCACCTGCAGCAGCTGTGTGAGGTGGGCGAAGCACTCTGGCGTGGCCTGCATCTGCCCCTGGAACCAGAGCAGGTATGACGGGGCCTGGCTGCAGGACCCCAGAAGAGAAGCCCTCCCAGCCAGGCCGGGCCCTCACCTCGGGGTCCCCGATCGCTGAGTCAAATCCTGCTGCAACTAGCACCAGCTCAGGGTCAAACTGTGGGCAGGGCCAGGTGGGGCGGGGTGAAGGGGAGGCCCCTCCAGAGAGACCCTCCCCAGCCCAGGACTCAGCTCTGCTCCAGTGGAGTGGGGGGGAACTCTGGGCATTGAGTCCCCCTCCCACCCTCCTGCCCCTGTCCCCCACACTGTCACCTCAAAGGCCACAGGGAGAAGCACATGCAGGAAGGCGGCCACGTAGTCAGCATTTCCCATCCCGACCTGCAGCCACGGGTGTCAGCGGTGGGCCCCGTCAGGGGGGCTGTGGGGCCTTCACCCCTGGAGCCCAGGCTCTGGGGGTGACCCTGGCAGGAGGCCCTGGACTACACTCAGGAGGCTTGGAGCTGTGGGGTGGGGGGTGTGGGCTGGGTGGGGGGTCTGGGGAGTAGGGTGGGTGGTGAAAGGTGGCACCTGGTTCCAGGGCAAGTTGACAGTGAAGCCTCGGCCCTGTCCCTGCCCGACAGTGTCTGCATTGGACTCTCGCAGGTAGGGCCAGAAGCGCCCATGCTCATAGCGGTGCCAGGAGAAGTAAAGGATGCTAGGGATAACCGGCCATGGTCAGAGGTCAGAGGTCAGGACCCTCAGCCCCATGGCTCCTCTCAGAACCCTGACCCTGGAGCAAACCACCATGTCTTCCCACTTGGATTTTCCCAGGCCAGGCTACGTGCCCCGGAAGAGTGGGGTCCCCGCCCCCAGGTCACCTGGGGTCGTCCTCAAAGGTATACTGGATGCCCTGGCCATGGTGGACATCCCAGTCAACGATGAGGATCCTGGGGACAGAGAGCACGGAGCTCACAAGGGGAGTGGCCTCCCACCTCCATGCCAGAGCCTAGTCCAGGATGCGAGGGGCTGGGTGGGGTCTCAGCAGCGGCCCTTCCATCTGGCCCCGCCCCCTGCAGCTGGCCCAGCACACACCTCTGCAGCCCATGCTTCTCCTGGGCATGTTTGGCCGCTAAGGCCACATTATTGAACACGCAGAATCCATTGGCAGCAGCCCTCTGGCTGTGGTGCCCAGGAGGCCTGCAGGTGAGAGCGGAGCATGGGGCATGGCAGGGTCACATGTGTGTGCCCACATGGGGAGCAGCTATGGTAGGGGGACAGCTCTCACCTCACCAGGGCAAGCCCATTGTGCACAGCTCCTGTCAGTACTGCATCCACCAGCTGCAGCCCGGCCCCTGCAGCCAGCTGGGCACAGTGGAAGGTACTCTGTGGGGGAGGGGTGAAGATGAGCCCCCCACCACTACACCTCAGACTCTGCCCAGGCCTGTGCCAGGCTGCAGGGCACCAAGTGCTGAATGGAATGGGCCAGGATCGTCCCAGGTGCAAGCAGCGGCAGCCAGGTGTGCAGGGCATTGGCACATCCAAGAACTTGGGGACTTTGGCCAGGTCTGGCGGCCATGGCCGTGAACAAGCATGTGTGTCTGGGTGGGTGGGTGTGTCCCCAGGGCACGCACCGGATGGAAGTAGATGGCATCATACTGTCTAGACAGTGCCTGGAGCTCCCTCGTGCCCAAGGCCTGGGTCCCCCGCACCAGGGCCACGTACTCTGGGCTGCAGAGGAGCAGGCAGGCAAGGCAGGGTCACTAACATGAATGGGGAGAAGAGGAAAAGAGGGGCAAACCCTAGGTGGGACTGTCCACCTCATTGCTCCCTCCCCCACCCACTCGATGGTGAAACTGAGGCACATGGGGGAGAGGCACTGTTTGTGAGGTGCTGGCAGGCCCAGGGGGCCCAGGTCCTCGGCTGCGACCTGTGTCCTCCAAGGCATGTGGCCAGCCCAGGGTCTGACCTGTGCACCAGGCCCAGCTCTGCCTCTGAGGCCTCTCGGGCTGTCAAGCGCAGGCACCTCTGCTCCAGGCCGCACTGCTGCAGGCGTTCCAGGGAGGTGGTCAGGCGCTCAGGAGACTCGATCTCACACTCGGGGCTGAGTGGACACAGAGCTCACAGTCCAGAGCCCCCTCCCCTTCCCCCGCCTCTGCCAAGTCACACTTACTCCTCCCAGAGCAGCCTGGCCTCGGTCATGTCCTCGTGGTACACGAGTGCGGTTCCCATGGGCAGGCCGTGGTCACTGTGTGCCACCAGGTGGGAGGACCCAGACGCCCCCACTCGCCAGCGAGTGTACTGTCGTTCCCCTCCTTGCAGCCCGAGGGAGCAGTGCCACGCCTGGGCCACAGAGCCTGGGCAGGAACACACACAACCAGGGCAGGAAAGGGACCTCAGGCCGCAGCCAGCAACCGAGTGAGTCCGGGGTTGTCAAGGTAGCACCCGAGGCCTCGCTTCCGGCTTCCTCCCACTCGGACCAGTACCATCCCGCCCCCTTGCGGCTCCACCTCCTCCGAAGCCACGCGGCAGCCAGGGCGGGTCGGCGGCCTCCTACCCTCTAGAAATGGGGGGGAGGGGGGTCATGCGTGTGAGCCCGAGGCCGTGTGCTTTGACTCCGTGGATGCCAGGGCGGCCCCACCCGCGTACCGTGGGCTGAGCCCCTTCTGCCCCAGGTCCACCGTGACCGCGCAGCCGGGGCTCCGGGAAGAGCTGCGAAAGTAGAGCGGAGCCGGGAGTTGTGGCTTCGTCTGCCAGGGCTGCCCCGACGTGCTGCGCTGCCCTCAGAGTTTAAGAAGGGAGTGACAGGGTTCGATGTAAGCTTCAGAACGATCCCTGGGCGAAGAGCGGCTGAGTGGGAAGGTCAGGATACTAGCAGGGAAGATGGACAGGAGTCGCTGCCGCGTGGGGCGAGGGAAATGAGGACGGAGAGGGAGGGTCTGGGCGAGGGATGAACGAAGCCAGCCAAGGGAGGCGCGGGCACAGTCACACAGCAAGATGACCAGAGAGAGGAGGCACCGGGAGCCGAGGGCCTGAAACCCGTGGGCTCCCGGGACTGGGCCCTGGGAGTGGGGAGCCTTTTGGAGGGGCGTGGACTGGGTCCTGGGGTCTG
The DNA here is from genome assembly GCF_036562045.2 of Rhinolophus sinicus. Lineage (NCBI taxonomy): Eukaryota > Metazoa > Chordata > Mammalia > Chiroptera > Rhinolophidae > Rhinolophus > Rhinolophus sinicus. Next base: position 200,414,686 of record NC_133752.1, read on the forward strand.
GGAGGGTTGGACCCTGGGGGCGGGGCGTGGGTGGGGTTCTGGGGTCTAGGAGGAGAGCCCTGGGGACAGTGGTGCCCCTAGTCCGGTTCCTCGGTCGCCTCTACAGTGCCGGGGCGAGCCCCACGGTGAGAGAAATGTAGACTACGGCCCTGACAGGGCCCCGCCCCCTGCTGCCCCGTGTGAGTCTCCACAGTCCTAGTCAGGCCGAAAGCGGGCAGCCCGCGGGTACTCCGGGAAGACTCCAACTGGGTCATTTGGGGTCAAGTGCCCGCCAATCCGGGTGGCTAGGGAATGGCGTGCTGATTGGCCATCCTGGGACACGTGACCGCGACGGGCGTGGCCTGCGGTGGACCGCCCCGTTTGAATCCCACAGAATGGAGGGTCGCGGCAGGGGTGGGTCCCAGAGGCACCGGAAAGCCTTTGTCCGCAGAGAAGACCGGCGTCCACTGTGGTAACTTGTCCGACTATTTGGCTGGACCGACTGTGCGCGTGTCCAGCCGAACTCCAGACCGAGAAAAGGGGGATGGCCTGACCCAGCTTTGGGCGCACCTACCCCGGGGACAGGTGGGAGGAGCCAGGGCGGCCACTGGCGCCCTAGAGTGGCTTCGGATCCGGCTGCCAGCTCTGGAAGACGTCGAACGGCCGGCAGAGGGCCCTGCGGGCTTACCGATGGCGCTGGGGCGTGCCCGGGAATCAGAACAGAACCCAGCTTTCCGCTGTGCCACCGGCGCCGCCGAGAGGCCTGAGGTGCCTGGACGCTGCAGCGGTAACCCGTCCTCCCTAGGAATCTGGTCTTGGAGCGCGCAGGGAACTCAGACAGCTGGGACTGAGCCCCAGGTTGGACCTTAACGCCCGCCCCCATCAGGCCCTGCCCCAAAGTCTGGCTCCAGAGTCCAAGCCATTAGAGGAAGGTCACCCCACAAGGAGAGGGGGCAAGCCCTAATGTGGGGGCTCCAGAACCGGGAGGGAGAGTATGCCCCAGCCCAGTGGCTCAGGAGGGGCTGAGTTTCTAGGCTGGCCTCTAGGTAAGGCTGCAGCTCACAGGCCTAAAGGTGGGGATCCAGCCCATGAACCAGGAAGTGAAGCCAGAGTGGGCGCTCTACAAAGGGTTTATTTCCTCCCAGCCACATGGGCAATTTACATTCCAGGCTGTGGGTGCCAGTGGAGTCCACACCAGTGCTCTCCAGGAGAGATGTCCCCGAGTCGGCGCCCTCCCTGTCCTTCCTGTCAGCCACATGAGCTGGCCGCAGCATGGTCCAGAGCAGGCAGGGTCAGAAGCCAGGCCTTGATCCCAAGCCCCACCCACCCTAAGACCTGAGGCTTCTCAGGAGCTCAGAGACCAGCCCAGGTCAGGTGGGTGTCCTGTCCAGAAAGTCCAAATTCTCCTACAAGGTTAGGCTGACTGGGGGCCTGAGGGCAGGGGCACAGGTTTGTAGGGGGTGGGGGGGCCCATGCAACGAGGAGCCTCCTGGGAAGCGAGCCCTAGCCAAGGTCACAGTGGTATCAGGATCTCCCTTTTAGGCCGAATCCCCTCCACTCCCTCAGGGCCCAGGGGTCTTCACAGGGCCGTCTCCTTGGAGGCCCTGGCGCCCAGCTGCCGGGGAGGCTTGAAGCTGAGCACCTCTTTATACGTGACACCTGGAGTGGGGTGAGACAGACAGAGTCACGGGTGAAGGGGCCTGGTCACCCGTCAGAATCAGTTCCCAGTGTGCACCACTGCGGACCCCAAGTGACCGGGAACAATTGCTGGGCCGTCCTCTGGTGGTCGCCCCAACCAGCAATGAGTCCTGCGTGAGTCCACTCAGGGAGTGGTGAGGAGAATTCCCAGGCCCAGAACACAGGCTGACAGCCACTGACTTAGGGGCCAACCCACCCCCAAAGTATCAGGTCAGAGGTCATTGCTGGGGCATAGGTGTCTTCTGTCCCATCATGCGACTTCGTCCCAGGCCACAACCACTCTCAGCCCACACGAGTCAGTCCACAGGGACTAGCCACCCTGATAAGGCTCCTGGAGCCCAAAACCACTGCCCCTGAAGTGTCCGGGCAGGCCTCGTGCACACTGCCTGCTTTAGTGAACAGAGGACGTCCTAGGAATGTAAACCAACGTGCTCACGCCGAGTCCCACCAGGACACACCTCAGCCTCTGGATCCAGGATATTCAGACTTAGCTGAGAGGAATTCCCACCAACTTCTGCAGTACCCACCTTCCTCACCCAGCGGTCATGTTCCCTGAACTGCCAGAAGGGAGCCACCCAGAGGCGGGGTGGGGGTTGGGTTGGGGGGCTGCTCTATTCCCCTCTGAGTAGTCTGCAAATGGACAGGTTCGCTCAGCCTATCCCAGCCTTTGGGGTAGTAGGTAGTGGGGTGCCTGTTTGGTGGACACCAGCACTCCACAAGGCCAGTTCAGGAAACACTGTGCCTTCTGAGCAGGTGGTCTGTGTGGTCAGGGTGCCTCCTAGGCTGTTGCTGTAATCCTAAGGCAGGGGCCAGTCCACACAGGGAAGGTTCTGTGTGAGGTCACTTCAGTAAAGCTGCCCTTTTCCATGGGAACGAGGTGATGAGAGTTTGCATCCTGACGGGGGCTCAGCCACGAACAGACCACATGATCTGTAGTCAGAGCAAAAGCTCTCAAAATGTTTTGTGTGGGAGGGACCGCAGAGAGGATCCTGTGGCCCGTGGTTTTCAGGTTCTTTTTTTAGCAACAGAAAACTTCCCTCAACCCAAACTTACAAGCACAAAAAACGGCACAGATGGGGCGGAGCCCCTGGTGGAGGCCCCAGAAACCCAGGGTCCCTAAGGAACATGGTTTGGGAACCACCAGCTGTCCAGCCCCGCCCCCATCCCCATGGGTAGGATCAAGGCCCTGGGTCTGAGGCAGGACGGGGCCTAGGACCCAGCGGTGCTAACTGCTGCCCGCAGGCATCCCTACATATTCAGGAAGGTCCTGCAGCCATGGAAACACACAAAGCCCTCATGGCCTGCCATTCTGGAGTGGACATGGATGAGGCCAGTTCCAGTATAGAGCATCAGAGCCAAGCAGAGGGAAACCTGCAGACCAGGCAGGCTTCCCTGAACCCGGCTTGAGGCTGACCAGATGTTGGTGAACCCTCAGACGCCCTTGGTGTAAAGGGAGTGGGCAGCGCAAAGCCTAGAGGAGCTGAGCAGTGATAGGGGGTGTGAATGCTCAGTGGTGCTCTAGGGGACAGGCCAGGCGTGGTCAGGAGGGGTGAGGTGCTGTGAGCTGGCAGGACGTGAGGGGTGTGCACTGTCCAGGTGGGAGGGGTAACGAAAGGGGCAAGGAAGAGTTCAAGAGGTGTGAGCAGAGGCCTGGGGACAAGTGGGTGTGGAGGGGCTCCAGGATGGCCGGATCTCTGGCCTGGATAGGGGACAGTAAGTGCTCACAAGCGCCCTGAGCTCAGAGCTGCCCCCCATGGTTTCCAGAACGTGTGCCTGCATGTATGCATGTGCCAAGCCCTTGCCAGAATGCCTTCCCTTTCATCCTTTAGCTCCAGCCAGAGGGCACCTTAGCCAGGAAGCCCCGCTGCCCTCTGACCTCCTGCTGTGTCCCTCACCTTGCGGACCAGGACTCTGAGCCCAGGCCACAGGGGTTACAGGGTCCAGCCACAGGCCCTGCCCAAGCCCCCCACTCACGCTTCCACTCGTCCAGCGTACGGTCCACATCCTCACAGGACTCGTCATACTTATGGGCCTTGGGCTCATCCTCCGTGTCCTGCAGTGACTCGAAGTAGGGGTGTGTCAGTGCCTCAGCCGCCGTCACCCGCTGGTCTGCATCCAGCACCAGCATTTTCTCCAGGAGGTTCACAGCTGGGGGGAGGGCAGGTCAGGCTGGGCCAAGGAGAGGGCCCCACGCTCCCCCAAGGCCGGCCCTACCCAGAGGGCTTGCGTTGGTCAGGATGGAGGCAAAATCCTTCTTCTCCAATTCGGGCAGGCCCTTCATGTAGTTCTTTGCCTGTGTGAGAAGTAAGGGTAAAGGGCCAGCGCCAGGCAGGACCCAGCCCCTCCAGCCCCTGCCCAGCTCCGACTGACATCGGCACTCTGCAGCCTCTGCACAAACTCATCAGGAGGCGTCCCTGTCACCTTCAAGATCTCCTTCAGCTGGTCCAGGTCTCCGCTGAGCTCAGGAGCACAGCATGGGCCAGAGAGCAGGGCTCACCCACCCGCCCCGTCTGGACAGTGCGCCCAGCCCCACCCAGCCCGCCTGACCCCACAGGTGCAGGCTCCGCCCCTCCCGCCTGACCCCACAGGTGCAGGACACGCCCCTCCCGCCTGACCCCACAGGTGCAGGATACGGTCATTGCCCTTGAACAGCGTCTTCCCTGTGATCATCTCGGCCATGATGCAGCCCGCCGACCAGATGTCCACTGAGACAGAAGCCCTCGAATCAGGGCTCTGTGGGCCGTCGGAGGGTGACTCCCAGGGGGTCAGGGGCCATGGACACAAGGGTCATCGAGCCTGCCACACCCTCATCTGGCTCCACCCCACCTCAGCAGCCTCCCGAGAAGCACCACCATGGGCTTCCCATAAGGAAACAGGAAGGGGCGGGTCCAGCATGGGTCCAGGCTGGCCCAGGTGGAGACCCGACTGGGCAGTCTCTCACCTGTCTGTGTGTAGTGCATCCAATTCAAGATGACCTCAGGAGCCCGGTACCACCGGGTCATCACATATCCAGTCATCTCGCTGTCTGCCTGCCGGGCCAGGCCAAAGTCCAGGATCTGAAACCAGAATAAGGAAGGTGGGGCAAAGGTGCCCCCGGGGAGTGGGTGGACCAGCCTGTGTTCCAGCAGACCCCAAGGGTACTGGGCACCCTGGGGCCCCTGCCAACCCCACAGGGCCTGAGGTCACAGCCACGGGCCTGCAAGCCTTCCCATGGCCAGCGCACCTAGCCCAACAGGACCCACCTCCGCCCACCGGCAGGGGCAGACATCCCTGTGGGGTCCTGTGCCTGTCCTCCACTTCCTGCTTGCCTCCACCTTTGAGAAGGCATTTTCGGCCCTACCCTGGCTCAGGCATGAGGGACCGGGTATGAACGCTCAGGCATGAACGCCTCCCACCCCTCACCTCAAGGAGGGATGGGAGTGAGTGTGCCCGAGGCCACCCCAGTCAAGAGCCTCCCCAGGGCGCCTGTGGCCATCAGCTGCTCGGCCGCGCCTAGATGGGTGATCCTTCTGCCCGGGCCTGGGCCGGCCCTCCACCTGGTCTGAGGACCGAGGTGGCAGCAGCAGGCAGATGGGCAGGTGGGGAGGGAGCCCCCAGCCCCGCCACCGACACACACCTTCAGCTCACAGTCCTCGTTCACAGCCAGGTTGCCAGGCTTTAGGTCCTGGGGGCAAAGGAAAGCTAGTTGTGTGGCCCCACCAGCAGGGGGCAAGGACAGGAGCCCAGGTAGCGGGGAGCAGCGGCCCTTGCAGCCTCCAGGAAGGGTGGAGGTGCCTGGGCCCCCAGGGCTGTGTGCAGGCACTGTGTGCACATCCCACTGGACCCCATGGTGCCCCCTACAGGCTGGAAGCAGAAGCTCCTGGAAGCAGGGGTCCTGAAACCCACACAGCTGCAGAGGCCCCACCACCAGGACTCACCCTATGGATGATGCCGGCAGCATGGATGTACTGTAGGGACACAGAAGGTCAGCAGTGTCAGCTCACCTGGCCCTCAGCTGTCCTGCTCTTCCTGCCACCCCCCTGCACGGCCTCACCTTCAGCCCCTTCAGCATCTGGTAGACGAGGAACTGGATTCGGTCCTCACTCAGCTTCTCGTGCTTCATGAGCTTGCCCAGGTCGGTGCCCATGAAAGGCATGACCAGGTAGCTGTGGGAGCCGGGCAGGCGGGGTGCCATGGGGCCAGGCTCAGACCCCGGAAGACCCTCAGTGTCCACCTCCCAGTGCCTCACCAGGTCCATCCACCTCCAACCACCCACACCGTGGCTCCCCGGGCTGGGGAACACCTAGGCTGAGGCTGGGGAGCGTGTGAGAGAAAGGAGGGACGTGCCTGCGGGCAGGTGTGGGACAGCAGGACATTTGGGTATGAGGGGCAGGCTGGGTAGGTGGAGGGAGAGAAACATTTAGCACGGCCTGGACACTATCTGGGGCCTTGGCCTCTGCAAGGTCAGGCAGTGAGAAGCCAGTCCTCCCAGCCCCTCCCAGGCCAGGCCCCTGGGTCTTGGCCAAGAACAGTGTGAGTCCAGGGTGGCCACCCAGGCAGTCACAGGACAGGAACCCTGCCATTCTCCCCTGCCTGCCAGCAAAGATCAGCAGCTCCAGTTACGGCCACACACATGGTGCCGGGGTCCCAGAACCCGGGACCTGCCAGCTAACAAATGCTCAGGTCCAAGACTCCAGCACGGGAGAGGGCCTGGTGCCAGGCATGACGGGAGGAGCAGGCCCAGGTTCCACCTGGCTTTGCCAGTGCCGGGGGTCCCAGGGGCACATGGCAAGGGGCTGGACTGTGGTGTGGGGAGCAGGTGGGCAGTGTGCGTCCCGATCCTCATCCAGGCTGCAGGGAGAGGCCTTGAGCAGGCCCCAAGACCCACCCAGAATCCCCCCACGCCCTTCACCCTGCCCGGCCAGCCCCAGGCTAGTACTCACAAGTCTGTGAAATCATCCAGGGTCTCATCGGGAGTGAACACGTCCAGCAGCCCGATCACCTGGGGAGGAGGCCAAGCGCAGGTGGGCAGGGGCTCAGCAGGGCGCGTGGGGGCTTGGGCACAGCCCTGAGTCGGGCACGGTGCTCTGGGCAGAAAAGCCCCCTGCAGCTGTCTCCATTGCTCCCCACTGTGCGCAGGGCCTGGCTCTACCTACTGGCAGCACTGACGTGGCCCTGGCACACCTGCCAGGCTATTTTGGGATGGTGACAGCCGGGATCCTCGGGGGAGGGGCAGCCCCCTAGTCTGGGTCAGTTCCCAGCCGTCCAAGGAGCTCCAGTTCCTTGGCCCTTCCTCCCCTTCTTCCTGTCCCTGTTGAAGACCTAGGACCAGGATGGGGACAGCCTCCCAGGGGAGAGCCAACATCCAGCAGGTACTTTCCAGGGCTGTGCCTCTGCTGGAGAGGCCCAGGCAGGCAGCACTATGACCAAACCAAAAGTGAGACCTGGTCCTGCAGACCTCTGGTCAGGACTGAGGGACAGGAGACAGGTAATTTGACAACTGGAGCCCAGGGCTCAGGGTGACAGGGCATCCAAGGACCCAGTGAGGCCTGCATATCCGAGTAGCCGAAGGGGCAGGCCGGTGAGCCATGGGTGGCAGGGACACCTAACAGAAGCCATGGGAATGGTGGCAGAGGCAGGATGGAGAACACTTGGAGCATCTGAGAAACATAGTGAGGAAGGCCAGGTGGCCGAGGGCCAGGCCAGGGAGTCACCACACAGAGATCAGAGGGAGCCTTAGCAAGCCCTCACGTGCCAGGTGAAGGTTTGGCTTTGGTCCTACAGCCAACAAGAAAGGGTTTAAACATGCATTATGCTGAATGTGGGGACAGACCGGAGTGAGGCGAGAGTGGACATGAGGTGAAGGGACAACGAGATGACCACCAGGGCCAGAGCCATGGGCAAGCGGGGAGGAGAGAGCAGAGCAGGACATCCACAGAGGTGAGGCCTGGGGCACTGGGAGAGTGTTTGAGCAAGAAGAGGACAGAGGACAGAGTCCCTGAGATTAAGGGGCCATCAGGTTAATGGAGACTTCTGTGCCTCTGAGGTAGGGATGGCAGCAGAGTGGGGGGGAGGGGCAGGAGCGGGACATGTGAGTCCCCACCACCGCTGCAGTCAGCCTCTCGGAGCCTCAGTGTCCTCCAAGGAAAATGGGCTCATGATAGGCCGCGCCTCCCAGCTTGTGTGCAGGGTGCTCAGGGCGTGGCAATGCCCAGCTTGGGCAGGTCAGCAGCTCCACGGGGATGGTAAGACCCTTGGCACAATGGGGGCGGCCCCAGCACAGATGACTGAACACAAAGCCCAGAGCCCTTGGGACGGGCAGGATGGGTGGTGGGAGTGTGTGTGCAGGGGGACGGGGGGAAAGCCAAATGAAGCCTGGTAGAGGAGTCTGCCTTCAGGGGTCAAGGCACAGTCATGACCAGGATGTAATAAAGCCCAGGCTGCGCTGGTGTCCACCTGGGATGTCACCTGGGAAGAGCCAAGGGTGAAGATGGGAAGCCTGAGAGAATGAAGGACATACCCAAGGGGCTAAGGGGACAAGTTTCCTGGGGACTCCTCATCCCGAGGGGAGGCTGTGGGCTCCAATGACCCAGGAGGGGCCAGACCATACGTCAGGAGCATGATTAGCCAGGGCCTGGGTGCCCAGACCACAAGCCCTCAGACGGCCCAGACTGGGCATGAGGCAGGAGTGGCTTGGGGGGTGGGGGGGGGCAGAGTTCTCAGCCCCTGGGGGAAGCAAGGAGAAATCCCATGGCAGAGGTAGGCTCTTAGCAGCCAGCAATGGCACCAGAGAAGTCCATGGCAGCCATGTGTGGTGTCCCATGGGCAGGTCTGGAAGCATGGGGGTGGGGGCTTTCCCAGGTGGGGGCCCAGGTCCACCCCTCCACACTGTCCACAAACCCCAGCCAGAGCTGTGAAGGAAGCATCTGTGTGCTGGCCACTGGCCCAGAGTCCTCCACCACCGGAGACCCCAAGGCTCTGAGGTGACAGAGCCAGGATGGACTCCAATTCCATGCCTAGCTCTGCATTCCCAGGTCCTGGGGCTGCTGCTCAGGAGATGGACTGGAGCACAGTGAGTTCAGGCGAGCATCTGGGTGAAGCTGCCCGGGTATCAATTCCAGGAAAATAGCTCCACAGAATTTGGGGTGAGACCTGGACAATTGCCTCAGCCTGGACTAGTGTCCATCCCCTCACCAGGGCCTGGGCTGTGGAGACAGACGTGACCCCAGGAAGAAGCAGAGGCACCTTCCCAGAGACTGGCCTGGGAGGAGGGTACTAGACCCCAGGGAAGTCTCGCTCTCGGAAAGAGGTGGGCTCTGCCCTCACCACCTGCAGCCCCCACCCTTCTCCAGAGGCTGCCCTGACCCCCACCTACGCCGCACCACACAGGGGGTCCGGGTAGGTGGGGCCTGGAGTTTTGGGGCAGGAAGACTAGCAGAGGCGATGGACGGGTGTCCAGAGCGGAGGCCCAGCGCGACTCACGTTCTCGTGGCGCATGTGCTTGAGGAGACGCAGCTCCCGATAGGCGCGCTTGGCGAACAGCTCCGATTGGAAGGGCCGGTACAGCTTCTTGATGGCCACTTTGGCGCCTGTGCGGCTGTCCACGGCCGAGCTGCGGGACGCACGGCTTAGCAGGAGGGCCGGGCCAACCCGCCGGGACACCCGCCAACTGGACACCCCGCCCGGCTTGCGCTCACCAGACGGCACCATAGGCGCCGGAGCCCACGGGCTGCAGGTCCTGGTACACCACGCGCACCTCCCAGGTGGTCTTGGTCACCTCCTGGCGGTAAAAGCCCCTGCGGGCGGGCGGCGGAGAGCTCATGGCCGGACCCGGCGCCGGCCCCGCCGCAGACCCCTCGGGCGAGCACCGGGCCCGGGATCCGCGGGACTCCCTGGGCGAGCGCCCGGGGCCACCGCGCGTTTACTCCGCTCCGGGTTCTTTCCTCCGGTTCGCGTGAGCCGCCGACCCCGGCCCGACCCCAGCCTTGCCTGGGTAGCGACCGGTTCCTCCCCTGCCTGCGGACCAACCCGCCCCAGGGCCGCGCGCACGTGATACCCCCGCCCGCCCTCCAGCCTCTCCGGAAACCCGAGGCGGCGGCCGCCGGGAAGGCGGGAGGGGGTGGGGGGGAGCGCCGCCCGCAGCTCAGCCCAACCTGGGACCGGACGCGGCGTCTGAGACCCGCCGCCTCCTCACTCGGCTGAACTCACCCGCCCGCGCGTGGGGTGTCTTAGCAGGGGCCCCGCGGGGCTCCGATCTTACTAGCCGTGTCCCCAGAGCGCTGAGCCCACAGGACTTCTGTCCCCAGCCGGGTCACTGCCCACCCCCCACCCGACCTCCCCTTAGCTGAGCACTGTGTTCCCAAAGCCAAAGCCCCACCCCCAGGAGGCCCCCTCCCTGTGCTGACCCGTCCACCCCCAGTACGGGTGCCCCCTTCCCAAGGTGGGTAGTGGGTTCTGCCTCCCGCACTTAGGCTGCGTCCCCAACACCCTTCCCAGTGACCACTGACCCCAGGCCTCCCAAACCCTGGAGCTGGAGCGTGCGGACCTGTGCACGGCCAGTGCTCTTTGCTTCTCCTCGTTTGGCAGGTGGGAGCCTGCTCCAAGCACTTCCAAGTTCCTCCGCCTGCTCCCCACACACACAGCTTACTGCCCCGGTTGTCCTTCAGAGCCCTGCTCCAGCCTCTCCACTCACTGGGGAAGGTGTGCCTGACCCCAGGGGTGAAGCAGGGCCCTACCCCGGCACTCAGCGCCTCGCTACTCCTCCGTGGGGCACCATCCTTTCATGAGCCAGAACACGTCCCCATCCTGGACCAGCCGCTTTTGAAGGATAGAGCCCCCAGCCCCTTCCCACATCCTCTCCCAGCCCAGTGACCCAGGTCTGAGAGGGAGCGGGGTTACAGGACCCCGGGGCCCCTGCCCCGCCCTCTGTGCCCAGCCAGCCACCATGAATCAGCAGCTCAAGCCCAGCCAGCCAGCTTTACACCTGGGCTGCCGGCTGGCTGGTGATTCTGAGCAATCAGGAGCTGGAGACTAGCCGGTGGGGACAGCCTGGGGTTACTGGAGCCACAACCAACTGTACCCCATGCCCTCATGTCCTGTGGCACTCCACCTGCCTCGGCCAGGAAGCTCCCAGCTGCCTCCCTTACTCTCTGGTGTGGCCCAGCAGGGTTCCCATTCAGACCAGACCTCCAGGTGGGGCATCTCAGCCCTGCTGCCATCCCCCACCCCCCACACACAAGACTTGGCCCAGCTTGGTCTCCAGGTTCCCCAAGATCTGAAGCCCAGTGGCCACGCTGACCAGGCCCCTAGAGGTCCAACTCCCAGATGGTTTCCACCCCTAAAGCCCAGGGTAAGGACACAGAATGTCCCTGTCGTGGAGACACCCTGCCTGACGCCCATTGGGGCCCAGGCCCTCCCCCACCTGAGCTACAGTGGAGGCAGTAGAGGCTAGTAGCTCAGTGTGCGTCTAGAGAGCTGAAATGATCCTCTTTCCCCTTAACTAGGAAGGAAGGCTATTTCCTCCACTCCACCCAGCTCCGGGCAGGGCAGGCCTTCGTGCCTGGCCGCCTCCCTGACCACTGAGTGAAGGGGCAGTCTGGATCTGGACCAGGCGCTGAGCCTGCCCAATGAACCCCCAGCAGGGGAGCAGACTCGGGTGTGGGAGGCCGTCACACTCTGCCCCTCAGGGCCCCTGGCTGGGTGAAGCACAGAGGGTGCTGAAGATCTAGGTACCCAAGTGATGTGGCCAGTGTGGGCTCTGGTGAGGCCAGGCCAGGTGGGTGTGTGATGCAGAGACCCAGCCACCCCTTCGGGCAGTGGGGGCAGCAGGGCAGCTCCTGAAGCCAGGGACACAGCTGAGCAAGGGGGAACTTCCTTTATTGTGAGAGTCTGGTGCAGGCCCTTGACACTCAGACCTCCCTGGGTCCTGCGAGGTCACCACCTGACAGCACCATCTGACACAGAAGTCCCTCGAGGGAGGACCCACAGCCCCAATGCGTTTGGATCAGGGTCCTGTCCCAGAGGTGACTAGGTCAGCTCCATTCTGGCGGGAAGGATGAGGGCTGACCCGCAGACCAGAGCACCCCAGCTCTGAGAATGGGCAGAGGCGTCTTCATCAGCTCTGGGCCAAGGTCCAGGGTCTGAGTCCAGGTCCACCTCGATGTGTGCCAGCCCCCTTAGCATTCCCCCGGCCCCTCCCGTGCTCGCCAGCTCCCCAGCTGGCACTATGCCCTCATGCCTCAGAAACTCAAGGAGAATGCCCCAGCTTTTGCTAGCATGGTTGCCCCTTGCTCACCTGAGCCCCTCACAGGGTGCACAGCAGGATCTCAGCAAATCACCCATGACATCAGAAACTGGGGGGAGGCAAGTACAGCCACCTCAACTTGGGCCTCCAGCTGGTCATGGCCACTGGCCCTCAGCCACCCACAGACTCACACATGCCTGCACACACCTTGACATGTAAATACCAGGACATACATTAGTGCATTTGTACCGCACAGCACAGGGAAACACATGGCTCCAGAAGGATTTTCTGATTCGACATTTGGTGGCTGTCCCTGCCCTGACACCCTCCAGGGAAGACCCTGCCCAGCTCCGAGAGCTTTGGATCTCAGCATTTCCCAGGCTGAGCAGCTCTGACCACTGAGATCCCCCCTCTTTTGAGTCTCCAGAGTACCGTGACTCCTATGCACCACCCCTTAGAGATAGCCCACTGGGACTGAGGAGACCTGGAGACAGACACACTCCGCCAGGGGACCCCTAGGCATCCAGGTCCCCCACAGTGAGGTTCCAAGGGAGACCCTGGTTTCTGGAGGGGACAGGAGGATCGAAGAGGTCCGGGATGTTCGGCCCAGACTCCTGCACCCACAGCTGGCACACATGCAGCATTCCTACATGTGCACAGGCTCCCACATGGAGCATCGTGCTGACCAGAGGTCCCAGGCCAAGGGTCAAGGCTGCCAGCCACAGTGGTGCTGGGAGGCATGACAGGCTGAGGAAGGGGGGCAGGCAGGTGCAATCCCCTCCTTGAGTTCCAGTGTGGCTGGCCGGCAGTGTTCCCATCACTGCTCAATCTCCAGACTGCCAGACGGCTGCTGCGGTGGCTCTGGGGGCTTAAAGCTGAGGACTTCCTGGTAGGTGAGCTCTGGAGGGGAGTGAGGGGAAAGCTGAGCTCATGCTGCCACTAGCTCAGCACTGCACACCAGCTTGTCTGGTGCCAGTCACCCAGCCAGGTCCACCAGCCTCAGTCCATGGGCCTTCCAGAGCCTGCCCCATGCTTCCCCGGCCTCTTCTGGACACACCAACCCCATCTCTAACCGCCCCACTCCAGAGCTGGTGGCCATGTTGTGCCCCCTCCCAAACCTCCCGGAGGAGCTATGGCACTTCCTGCACGCCTCCATGGGAAGGCAGCCCTCAGGCCGCTGGGTTTCACCTCCACCTACCCCCGCCCAGCCTCCCATGACCCACCGGCCTCCCCTGCCCACCCTTCCACTCCTCCACAGTGCGGTCCTTTGCTTCAACGCTTTCATCGTAGGGCTCGGCCTCAGGCTCATCATCCGGGTCATGGTACTGGCTGAAGTAGGCATGGGCCAGGGCGTCGGCTGCACTGACCCTCTGGTCACTGTCCAGCACCAGCATCCTTCCCAGAAGGTCCACAGCTGCAGAGTGGTCAGGGGAGGGCAGGGGCTGGAGGGCAGCTCTGCATCCAGGGCCAGACGTGGAGCCCAGCCCAGACCCAGGGCCCGTCCTCACCCAGGGGGTTGGCTCCACAGAAGAGGCTCCTGAGGTCCTTCTGGGGCATGGGGGGCAGGGACTGGATGTATGTCCGGGCCTGTGGGTACATGGAAGGGCCTGAGGGGGCTGCTCACACCCTACTTACCCTGGCCCCAAACTAGGCAGGGGCTCGCTGAGAGAAAGCCCCACTCTCATGCCGTCCAACAGGCCTGGGCAGGGACCTGCATGGAGCAGAGACCACCTCCTTTGGCTCTGGTGGCTCCAGCATCTCACTCCCAGTGCCTTGGCCAGGGCACTGTTGTCAGTGCTGCAATTTTGCCCTCGCTGTCCCTCATGTCCACCTGCTCCCCCCTGAAGGGGTCAGGCTCCCGCCTTAGGCTCCATTCCACAGTGGCCCACGCTCCCCACATGGTGTCCGGTGCATCCCCCCACCGCCCTGCCTCCAGAGGACTCACATGTTCGGAGGATATCTTTGCCAGAACCTCAGAGCTTGGTGTGCCCACCACTTCCATGATACGCTTCAGCTGGTCGATGTCTGCCTGGCTCAGGAAATGCCCACTGCCAGGCCGCCAGATCCCAGATCTTGGGGCCGTGCCCAGAACCTGCTCTCCTACAGCTGGGGACCATGAGCCCATGATGGCACGGCATGGGGCACAGGAAGCAAGACTGGCCAGAAAGAGCCCACCTTCCTTGTCCCCCATCCCGCAGGAAGGGACCCTGGCTCAACCCTCCTCCCCAACCTGGGCCAAGGATACAGTCATTTCCCGGGAAAAGGGCCTTTCCTTGGAGCAGCTCAGCCATGATGCAGCCCACAGACCAGATGTCCACTGCTGGGGAAGGGGTCTCCATCAGCCTGTCTACCCCAGGTCCCTCCTCAGAGGACTGGGGGGCTGCCTAGATGGCGCCAGTCCAGTTCCCAAATCGTACCCAGGTCCCTTCCTCCTCTAGACACAGCCCTGGGCAAGACCCAACATACTCCTGTCCTCTGAAAGCCTGTTTCTGAAAGGCCTGCTCCCAGACCTTGCAGTCCCCCACGAGTGGAACACCCCCACGTCCTTGGCTTTGGTCTCCCCATCCCCATCCCCAGGCCCTGGCATGAGCTCAGCCTGCCCATCCTGGTCCCAAGCCACAGGCAGCCCCATGAGTTGACGTCACCCGTCTGGTTGTAGTGCATCCAGTTGAGCATGATCTCGGGTGCGCGGTACCAGCGCGTGGCCACGTAGCCGGTCATCTCCTCGTCAGCCTGGCGCGCCAGCCCGAAGTCCAGGATCTAGAGCAAGCGCCTGGGGTCAGCGCCTCCCGGAAGCCCCGCCCTCTGCCCCGCCCCCTCCAGGGCTCACCCTGAGCTCGCAGTCCTCGTTCACTGCCACGTTGCTGGGCTTCAGGTCCTGCAGGACGGTGGGCTGTGAGCGCAGGAGAGCGCAGCGCGGGTCCTGCAGGGGCCTGACCCTCACCCCGCGGCACCTACCCGGTGGATGATCCCCGCTGAGTGGATGTACTGCGAGGGGGAGGACGAGCGTCAGGTTCCCGCCCCTGCTCCGCGCCCCGCCGGCCGGCGCCTCGCCCACCTTCAGCCCGCGCAGCAGCTGGTACACGAGGAACTGAACATGCTCGTCGCTCAGCGCCTGGCACTTGACGATGTTGTTCAGGTCGGCTCCCATCAGGGTGGTCACCAGGTACCTGGGTAGGGGCAGCGGTCAGGACCGAGCCCTGCCCCCGCCTTCCTGGCCGCGTGTCCGACTTCCGCTTACACTTCGCTGAAGTCCTCGATGGAGGTGGCGGGAGTGAAGACGTCCAGCAACCCGATGACCTGGCGGGGAGGGGCGTCAGGAGGGCGATCCGGCCCAGGCCCGCCCGCGCGCCCCCGCGGGGAGTCCCAGCTCACATTCTCGTGCTTCAGGTGTTTGAGCAGCCGCAGCTCCCGGTACGTCCTCCGAGCGTGGATCAGTGACTGGAAGGGGCGCGACAGCTTCTTCACCGCCACCTTCTGGCGCAGCCGCGCGTCGTAGGCCGAGCTGCAAGGGCGTGGGTGAGGAGGCCGGCGGGGGCCCCACGCTCACAGACACCCCCCGCCGCCACACCTCCGCGAGGATGGCACCGCTAACCCAACCCTGCTCGCCCACCGCTCTCCTCCCTCGGCCCGTTTGCTCCAGAGGATCTCTCGGGGCTGTACCGCCATCCGTGTGCTGCTGCAGGGTCCCAGGGATGAGAATGTCACCTGCTCGGCCTCTGAGCCTCCCTCCTCAAGAGGCAACTCCCCCTCCACCGCACCCGTACACGCAGGCCTTCTCAGCCTGCCCCACCAGAGAACCCCAGAGCAGGACTGGATCTTTTGTCCACTCACCCCCACGACTCTCACGCCCAACTCAGCAAGGCTGGGAGAGGAAAGTGTCCACTGACCAGGGTGGAAATAACACACCAGAAAGACAGCCACTGGCTATTCCCACAGCAAACGGTCCCCCTCCCCCATGGGCTGTGGGTCTGGAGGCTCCCTGAAGGTTCTGGAGCTGCCTCCAAAGCCTCCGAATACGCAAAATAGGGAGGAAAAGCTGGCATCATTACTTGCAACAGTGAGCAACCGGACAGTAGGAAATGTCCAACAGAAGCTGGTATTTGCATCCACAGATCTTCCGTTGCTCAACCCGTCCTCAGAGGTCCAGACCCTCCACCTGCATACCCATCTACTCTTCACGGGGAGACGCAACAGTCACTGGCATCACACACACCCCCCTTGACGCCCACTGTGCCCAGGACAGGGCCCTGCTGAAGGCGACTCGCTCCACAGGCTGCTCCCTCTAACTGGTGTGCCTCCCTGACTCTTCACCTCCTGTCTCTGCGACCTTGCGGAGTCCACACAGTCCCGGCAGCAGCTCCTGCAGGACTAGGTGGTGGGGGGAGGTGTAGCCAGGTAGGTGCCTGGAGCATCTGTGCCCCTCCTCCTAGCCTATGACCTGCTGGGGAAGGTCCAAGTCACTCTTGTGGTGGGAAGTAGGGGTGGGCCCCTTAGGTGGGGCAGCAGATCCTTTGGCCTCATTGCATCTGTGCAGTGGATCCACAGGGAGTTGGCCCTGGGGGGACAGCTTCATCAGAGGAACAAGGGAGCCCGGGAGAGGGCTGTCATCGGCACTAGGCCTCATCAAGCTAAGTGCAGTGGAGAGAGACCTGGGCCTCCCTTGGTGAGCTTGACACTCAAGAGGAATTCCCAGAAGGTGACTCTGGGCCAGAGGCAATTCCAGCAAGGGCTCGGTCAGATTCCCCAGGGGCCATTCACACTTTGTTCCTGACCCTCTTCTTGCCCTTGCCATCTTAGAGATAAGACAGAGGCTTATCTCTGGCCTGCCTGAGGCTCCTGACAGCTTTGACAGTGTGAGATCAGAGGCCATGGGGAAACCAAACCCCTCCTCCAGAGTCCAGCACTGGGTCTCAGGATGGGGTCCACTGGAAATCCCATTCTTAACCTTCCAGATCCTGGAGCAATGTCAGCCCCTCGAGGGCCCCTGCCTCCTCACCGCATGACCCCTGCAGTGGACAGCAGTCACCTGCTACTGGCATGGGTAAGGACCCCACTGAGTGCTGAGGGGGACACCTCTCAACAGCCACACCCACGATCAGCTTCACTTTCAACATTTCAACACCGGGACTGCCTGCAACCACCTCACCCTAAGCCCCCTGAAGCTTCCCCACCCTCCAGGGTAAAAGACCTCAGCCGCTGGAACCCTACGTCCCCCTTCCAGTCTCTGTCCTCTCTCTGGGCCCCAGGGCCTAACTGTGGGGCTGTGGTGTTGAGCTCTTTTGGTTGGGACAAAAACAGGGTGGGGTGTACCCCTAAGGATTGTAGGGGTAATGGCAGACGTCTCTGCTCAGGCCTAAGCCCCATCCAGACTCTTTTGCAAGACTGGAGAAGGGGCAGGACCCACGGGGAAGCCTGAGGCCATCCTAAGGGGAGGGGTCTTGCCCTCTCCCTAGCTGGGCTCTTCTTTTACAAACCAAAGTACCTGCCCTAGGGCGGGGGCATCTGCCAGACCTCCGGGCTGCCAGAGCCTAAACCGGGCAACCCAGATGCGTGCTCGGACGTCTAGGGGCCAGGAGACCCGCCCTTTCGCCGGCTGTGACGCCGCAGGATTCTGGCCTGGTGGGGGTCACTCTGGCTCAGAAGGGGCGAGAGATGACCCCTCTCCCCGCCCCGGAGCCGCGTCTGGTAGGAAAGTTTCCTTCACGTCTCCCACCCCCCATTCATTCCACTGATCCGCGCAGGGCCTGGGGCGGAGGCAGGGCGAGGCCCCACCCCACTTCGGGAACCCCGGGCGGGGAGAGAGTGGTGGCGCGCTCTCAGTCCCTCCCCTGCCCCCCCGCCCCGCCCCTACCAGACGGAACCGTAGGCGCCCGAGCCCACCGGGCGCAGCCCCTGCAGCCGCTGCGGCACCTCCCACACCGTCTTGTTCAGCTCCTGCCGGTAGAAGCCGGCGCGCGGACCCGACATGTCCGCCCGCGCCCCCCGCCGCACCGGAGCGCGAGCCGAACGCACGGAGGGCGGTGCGCGGGGCGGGGCTTCGAGGGGGTTCCCGGAGACAAGGCGGCTTCCTGCCCCTCCGAAGCACTGCTAAGCGGAAACCGGCACTCCTCCCGTCTCCCTGGGGCGGTCCCGGGGAGGATGGGCCTCCGCCGGGGGGAGGGGGAGGCCAGGGTCCGACTTACAACCCCTCCCGCTTATACCTCCTGGGGTCCACGCACCTCTCCAAATATCCGCCAGCGTTCCAGGCCGCCACCGCCTCGCACCGGGCTCGGCTTCCCGCACCCTTCCAGCCCACACCAGCGCCGGCACCTCCCTTCTCCCCACCTCGAGTCCTGCACCCCGTCCCTCCCTGCTCCGGTGCGACACTTACAACCCCCTTCGCCTGCTCGGGTCCACGCATTCCCCCCACACACACACCTGCTACCGGGCCCTGCACCCCCGCCACCAGCTGCTTCCTCAGAAATGAAGTAGAACACTCAAAATCAAAGAAGCCAGGGCGAACCCTGGGAGACATTTCTCATCAACATCGAAAACACCGCCTAATAACAGCGAGGCACTGGGTTGAATCCGCCCCTCTGCGGTGGGCAGATGGCGCCTCGGGTCCTGGGCCGGCCTGGCCCCTCCCCGTGGAGGCCATTCTAGCTTGGGCGGTGAGGCTTTCCTCCTGGCAGACCTTCCTCTGACGTTGGCCGCCCAGCGCCTCTAGGGGAAACTGCGAGCCCTGTCAGGACCAGGGACAGCGGCGGCGCCCGGAGGGCCTCCGGGGTGTTGTCCCCATAAGAAGCTCTCCCCAAATGGGTCTTCTTTGGTGCCTGGTACCTTTCCTCCTTCTGAAACAGCCCCGTCAACTGTCACCTCTTCCAGGAAGCCCACTTTGACTTTCCCAGGTATCGGGGAGCCCCTGTAGTTAGCAACCAACTGCAGTTCCCAGGGGCTGCGAACTCCCGCAAAGCACTTTGCTCGAAGGGTTCAGTTCTCACAGGCTACTAGGGTGCTCCCCGGTGCCAGCAGGATAGTCTCGCTCTCTGCCCAGCGCTCTGGGCCGGCGCATCTGCTTGTATTTCCCCGTCCAGTGACCAGGGCTCGGAGGAAAGGACTCCCCGTGGATAAACGCCTCCTGACACCCCCCCGCCCCGCCCCCCGCAGTGGCTGGGCTGCCCTTCCCAGGAAAGCCGGAAATTAGGCTCCTGCGTTGGGCAACCTTCTGCTTTTTCGAAACAAACTAAAACCTGAGTTTTTTTGTTGTTGTTTTAAGGAGGGCGCAGCTCACACTGGCTGGCCCATGCGGGGATCGACCCGGCAACCTGGGTGTTATCAGCACCGCGCTCTAACCAACTGAGCTAACTGGCCACCCCAGTTATGGAACTCTCCTGATTTTTACATATTGGCAACCAAATGAAAATAAAATATGTTAACGCAGAACCGGGCAAACAGACATGTCTGCTGGCGAATCCGGACTCCGGGGATTCAAGAAGCGAAGAAGAAAACAGGGTTTGAGTCCCAGCCACGCCCGCCACCCGAGCCACCAGGCCTCACTTTCCCGCCGGGAGGCGGTATCCCTCCCCTCGCCTCCCGCTCCGGGCCTCCTCCAGGGCCCCGCCCTGGGCTCCTTTCTCCGGTGGCCGAGGTTTTGTGCGGAGTTAATGGGGCTTCAGCTAAAGCCGGGGGCTGGGCGGGAGCTGAGCCCGGGCTGTGGGAACCGGGCTGTGGGGCCGCGGGAAGGCCTGGCCTTTGTCTGCGCGGACCCGCGGGCTAGAGCGCATTCCCATGGCGACCGGCCCCGTCGCTGCGCGGAGGCTGGGCAACCCCGTGCTCTCCCCAGGGGTGGGGGAGTCCGCCTGCTCAAGGAAGCCTGGGCCGGACCTTGCCCACTGCTCCCCGGGAATCCCGGTGGTGAATGGTCAGAGCTGACCAGAGAGGAGCGGCTTCCCTGCCGGGCTCAGCGGATCACGCAGAGTGGGGACACTCATTCAGCAGCCCCGCCGCGTTGTCTTCTGGGGAGGGTCCGAGTTGTAACACTGCAGGGGAACGGCTAGGGAGAGTTTCCCGTGGGTGTGACGGCAGGCAGAGTAGGGCAGGTCAGGAAGACTGGGCCGGGCATCAAGAGAGTCCTGGCTTTCAAGGACTTAAGGAACAGAAAGGTGGGTGGCCTTGGGCAGGGGGCTATGGCAGGCTGGTGGGGGAGGAGCACAGCCCGGATTTCAGACTTTTGACATCAGGGTGATGGGAGAGCTGCTGCACATTTTCCTAGCATCCTCCAGGCCACCATGTCAAGGTTGCCACCTCTGGGCGAGAGCACTGAACCTGGAGCAGCAGGCGGTGTGGGGCTGGAACAGCAGCTGGGAGGTGATAGGATGGGGTGTGTTCACCTAGGGGGGCAGGGGGCTGAACAGGCCTGGTCTCTCCACCCTGTGACTCATTGTCACCCCTAAATATCGAGCCCAGCCCTTCTCTCCATGTCCACTCCCCCCTCCTCTGGTCCAGGCCACCCCATTTTCAGCCCCTTGCTGGGCTAGCTGCACTTCTCCCAGAGGTCACAATAAACTTCCTAAAATGCCAATCTGGCTGGGGGGTGGGTAGGGTTTGGGCTCTTAAGCAAGGGGGTGTTGCTTGCAACTTGGAAGGAAAAGTCTAGGGATTCCAGTGGCCTCCTCCCATCACTGTCTCTCCCCACTCCCTCTACCTTGGAGAAAATGTAAGTGGAAAGCAAGAGGTGGTCACCCCTTGGTCTTTCAGCATTCTGACCACTCAAGCCTGGCCTGCCCTTCCCATGCACCCCAATATCCAAGCCCATTGTCTACCCTTCACCAGCCCCATGGAAGGCAGGCCCTGGAGCGTTCACACTCCTGTCCTCTGAGGGGGCACCCCACCTAATGGACCTGCAGCCCTTGCCCTATCTCCACGCTTCAGAGTGGAAGAGGGTCTCACTGACTTCCCCATCTTCTTGCCTGGTTGTTGGGAGTGTGGAGGGTGGGAGGGCAGAAGTGGACTACACAGGTCCAGTCTAAAAGCCAGGCCTCCATGCCCCCTGCCAGGCTCAGCACTTCACCCTAACTCTGATTTAGCAGTAACTTGTTTAGATTTCCTGACTAGCGGTGACTCTGGGAAGCGAGGAGCCTAGTGTGGCCATAGCAGTGTCATTTCAGGGGTGCCTGGGCAGGGGATGTCAGTTGTTCGCCTAGTACCCCTTCCTTGTGGGAGATACCCACCCTTATTCCATGGGGCTTGAACGGGGCTGCCCCATGCATAGTGGCTCATGGTCAAGGTCTAGCCCGATGGGAGTCTCCAGACAGTGATGTGCCCCAAGGGGGAGAGTCACAGGCTGGGGCTGCCTGCCACCAGCATCTCTGCTGCCCAAGGATAAACCCACATGCATTGGGAAGCAGTTCAGATGGCAGGGACCCAGACATGTGAGCGCCTGGATCCAGCCATACCTGCAGCTGCACCACCTCCATTTCCTCATTCTGGAGCCACCAAATCCCCTTTCTGTGTAGGCTGGTACTCTCAGGGCACAGGGGCTCCCCCAGAGCTGGCCCTGTCTGTCCCATTTACTGCTGTGTCCCTAGTGCCCAGGACAGTGCATGCAACCTAAGGGGATGGACACACGGATGCTGTGCAGTCACGCGCGCACACACACATGTGCCTGGTGGCTGCGGGTGGCACAGCTCAGAGCCCCTGCCCTGTGCAGGACATCACTGGGAGCTCCCCCGACTCTGGCATCAGCAAAGGTGCCATTTGCTCTCCCACACAGGGCCCTTGAGCCCTACTGATGTCCTGAGTCATCCTGGGTGGTTCAGGGGACAGAGGAGAAACCCACCCTAATGGCCCACTGCCTCGAACAGGGGGACACCAGGCTCTCTACCCCAGAGCCAGCCGTGTCTAGTGGGGTCTGCATACAATAAGGTAAGGGCTTACTCAATGTGTACTGGGGGGACCCTCACCTCAGAAAGAAACAGTCTCCAAGAACTCAAGGTCCAGACGGCAGGCTGATACCATGCCCACCCCCAACCCCATGGCTCCTAGTGGCCCAGCCCAAGCGGGGGTTGGGGGACGTCTTGACCACTAGAAGGTGTCCCGCCAGCCCAATGCCCCGACTTCCTTGCCTGGTACCTCTTGTAGGGCTGCCTACAAGGGCTGCCTCCTTGTACCTCTCTGGAACCACAGTCCTTTCTGGGATCTCTTTTGGGCCTGAGCTGCCCCCAGCCCTCCCATACCCGAGGCCTCATCTGCCAGCACTTGACCATCATGGTCTCTGGGGCAGCAGAGCAGGGAGGGTGTGGACTCAGGAGGCTGGTGGGCATTAGCTTCTGCACCCCCCCCCCCAGGCCTGGTCCAGAGTAGTTAGGGAGGTGGGGGGTGTGAAGCCCATAGGCTCACCTGAGGGTGGGATCCTAGGGCCAAACAGGGCCTGGGAGGGAGGCCGTGAGCAGGACAGCAGTTTGGACTGCCCCAGGAGGAACCCAACCAACCAGCCAAGTTAAAAACACAGCTGTATTTGATTTATAATTAACACGATTTACAAAAGGAGTGGGGATGGTCCTGGGTAGAGCTGCTCCTGGTCCCCGAGACCGGGGCAGGGCCTCCAGGACAGCCTGTCTGACAGGCCGAGGCCAGGACTCCCAGTCAGCTGGGTCCCCGCTGGCCACCTGGGCCTCGACGTCTGACGTCCGGCTTGACCTTTGAGGTGGGGCCCTCAGCACGAGTCCACCGGGAATGCCGGTGTCCGGCAGGGCAGGCCAGGTGAGGTCAGGAAGGCATCGTACCGCTTTTCTCCTCCCGCCCAGGCGGGGCGGGCAGACAGTCTGGGCATAAGGCCCTGGGGCTGCAGGCACTCAGACCCCACCTGGAGAGGCCAGACCCAGGGATGAGGCGGTTGCTGGTGCTTGGGAAGGGGGGGCTGGAGGCCCAACTGCCCCTAGAGACATGGCGTGGCGCCGGGGGTGAAAGGCACGTTTGCGGACTGCTCAGAAGACTCCACTGGGAGACTCCGGGCGCTGGTTCTGTAGAGGGCTGGTGTTGGGGGCGCCCAACACTGTTGCTCAGGAGAGCTGCTATGTGGCTACAGATGCTGAGGTGGGGGTCCTTGCGGCACCCACGCTCAGGCACCTGGGGCTCTTCCTCTGCTGGTGAGAGAGAAGGGCTGAGCCCACCACCTCAGCTTCATTCCCAAGGCTGCCCGACGCCGGCACCGGGCATCACACACCTGTGCCCCAAGACCGTGGTGGCAGAAACCCGCGGTCAGAGGTCTGTGACCTTGTTCTCAAGTGCAGCTGCGATCTGCTGGAGGCGAAAGGCCAGCTGCATCTTCTGGGCGGCAGGGTCCTCCTCCAGGGCACTGATGACCTGCAGGGGTTCGCGTCAGGCCACAGGCCGGGGAGGGACCGCCCAGTGCTGCCACCCCAGGAAGGTCCCTACCTGGTCATAGTACTTCTGTGTGTACTGGTAGAGCTGGTGCAGGGCCACAAGTGTGTTCAGAGAGTCCGTGTGTGCCTGCGGTGGGGTTTGGGGGAGCAGTGTGACCCAAAGCCAGGGAGGGGCTGCGACCCCGCGGGCAGGAAGCTCTATCCCAGTGGAGCAAGCAGTGAGCCATGATATGTGGCACAGGCGGACACAAAGGGTCATAGCGTCACAACACTCAGATGCGTGGGACAGCCATGGACAAGCCTCCCCACCCATGCAGGTGCATGGCTGACACAACTGCCACCCCCAGCACACATATGGTCACATACAAATGCCAGCCCATCTGGCCTCCCCTCGGCTTCTCTCCTGGGGGCACAACACACCCCACCCTGCAGTGCAGTCTGCTGTTCCACTCAGAAGGGGGCTTTAGGGGAGGGAAGCCGAATGGGTCAGTGAGTGTAAGTCAGTGATTTCCTTACCCGGGAAATCTCTGCCAAGTGTGTGTTCATATCCTGGTCGCTGACTTGCACCATCTGTCTGATCCCCCTGTAGTAACTGTTGGAAGAGAGGGGCAGTGGGTTCCAAAGGCTGGACCCAAGGCTGGCCACCAGGGTCCTCCTGTCAATCACAGCCTGAACCACCCCCAGGGACCCCTCCTGGGTGGGGGTCGAGGGTGGGCCCCAGGCCTGGCTGGAGGGTGGGGCAGTACTCACTCCTCCACCATCTTCTTGTAGGTGGAGATCTCCTTGGCATAGAGCAGCTTGTTGCTGGGAGAATCCTATGGGGATCAGAGTCCAGTGACATCCAGGCCAAGATGGGCTGGCCAGTGTCCCCACCCTTGGGCCCGACAGAGCCAGGCCCAGACCAGCTCAGGATACCCACAGACAGAGGAGGGGCCACTACCCTGCCCAGCTGCAGATTTGAATCTCCTGATGTCACCGTTTTGTAATTTGTAGTAAGTCACTTTCCCTGCTTGTGTAGGAGAAGGGTCCCCACAGGAGGGGAAGGAGGCGGAGGTCCTAGGCTGCCACAGAGGCCACTCACCATGGCACCTCCCAGGCTCTGCCCCACCACGGCCCGTTACCTTGCCCCTGCCTTTTTCCTGAGCTCCAGCCCCAGATGTGCAAATCCACACCCGAGACAAACCTCCTGGCACATCCCAAACTGACGTCCTCACCCCATCACAGCCCTGCTTCCCCTGGACACTGCCCAGTCCAGGCCCTCTGGGCTTCCCGGGGACAACACAGCCCCCCGCCCACCAGGGCTGCCACTGGCGCACTCACACGGCTCAGCTTGTGCTCCGTGCGCGTGCAGGCGTCCATGAAGGTCTGCGCAATGACCGACAGGGAGGCGTCCACCACCTCGTGGACGTGCACGTCAAAGATGAAGTGCGGGTTCTTCAGGATGTTCACCCAGAAGCGGAGCGGCAAGCTGAGGCAGAGCGAGCAGCGTGAGTGGCCGCGCAGACCCCGGGCCGGGGCGGGCGGCGGGGCGGGGGGGCCCCCACCTGTTGGTCTTCCAGATGTGGATGGTGTCCTCGTCCTTGATGTCGTGCTTCTCTGCCTGCTCATCCAGGAAGTCGAAGAAGTACTTGACTGCGGGCGGCACCGCCAGCCCCGGCGCCAGCACGCTCTGGAAGAAGTTGTCCACGAACTGCTGCAGGGTGCCCTGCGGGAGAGGAGGAGTCAGTGCCTGCGGGGCGGAGCCGGAGCCCCCAGCCCCGCCCACAGGGAGCCGGAGCCGCCCATCCACCTTGACGGACAGCAGGCGCGTCAGGTAGATCTCCGTGATGGCCTTCGTGCGCTCCTTCTCCTTCACGCTGCCGCGCTTGCACCTGCCGTCCTCTACCTCATCCGTTGGCCGCACCAGGTGCCACACGCGGTTCTCCTCCTCCAGGAGTGCGTGGCCTGTGGGAGGGGCACGCTGAGGGACCAGGATGGGGCTTGGGTCCCACGCTGCGCTCGACAGCACCCCCACGTGGCAGCAAGAAGCGGACGCTGGTCCACGCTGACCTCCAGGGACAAGGGGAAGGGACTCACGTTCCCCAGGCAGGTCCTGTTGGCTGTCCTCGGGCTGCTGGGAGACCCCGACCTTGGACAGGATGAGAGTGGCTCCATCCCGGACCTGGGGAACACGGCCATGAGAGCAGGCCTCGCTCCCCAGTCCAGGCCGGTGGGACCGCTGCCTCCCTGCTGCCCCAAACTCACGTTGTAATGCATCAGGGTGTTGATGCGTTTCCACCGGCCATCCCGCTGAGAGGTCAGGTCCAGGTCTGACAGGATCTGGGCTGTGGACCCAGGACGCCACTCTGTGGGAGGACACAGCCCAGCTCCTAGAACCCAACCACAGACCACCCCCTACCCGACCTGCCCAACCAGGGTCCTGAGGGCAGCGCCCCCCTCCCCACCGCCCCCACGGGGACCGTGCTCACCGAGGACCACACTGTCAGCCTTGGGCCAGCGGGAGCAAGGCTGTGTGCGGTACACCTGGTCAATGATTTTCTCCTTGACCTGAGAGATGGTGTCACAGTTGAGGACCTTGACAGGGATGGCGTCAACCCCTTCATCCTGGACAATCACGTTCACCGTCTGCCGGGGGACATGGGATGAAGGGCTAGTGGGCCAGCTCTGAGTCTCTACCACACCCAGGGTGGCCGGCCTTGCTCTTCACGGCCAGCCCTGGCTCAGCAGGGCAGAGCAGGGGACAGAGGACTGCTCACTCACAGCTCACACACCACGTACCGCCTCTCACATGTGTACACATGCTCAACACAGACACACTTGGTGTATAGCAGGCGCGGGTAGGAGCCAGATCCGGGGCTGCAGCTGGCTCGGGGTCATGGCACTCAGTGCCTCTCTCCAAGGCTAGCGACAGGGCCTGATATCCCCGGGCCCTGCCCTGAACGCAGGTGGGCCCATACTGGGAGGTGAAGAGCACCCAGCTCAGGTCCTGACACTGGCCCAGAACCCAGCCTGACACTGAGCCTGGCCTCAGAGGAACCCACAGCCCGCCTGGCCCTGGGGCTCACCAGGGGTGTGTACTCCACGTCGTCCCCCAGCAGCCCCGTGTCATTGAGAGTGTATTTGGCCTTCTTCTGCACGGCGTCCACTGGCCCCTTCTCCACCTGGTGTTTGATGGCCTTGAAGAGCTTGTACAGAGGCTCGCCAGCACTGTCCTGGAGCAAGGTGGGCAGGCTCAGCCTCTAGTGGCACGGACCATGCCACCTGGAGGTGCTGCCCGGGCAGTGGACGTTTGGGGGACAGCACCACCTTGCCCCTCCCCAGCCCGCCTGCCACGTGGCACCCACCTTGAGGTACTGGTACAGGCAGATGGACATCCAGTTGGACAGCATCCTCTCCACCACTGTCTCAGACCTGGAGGTGCAGAAGGATCCTTAGCGCCCCTAGGCCCAGCTGGCTCTTCCCGTACCCTCTGCATACAGGCTCTGGGTCCCCATCAGGACCAAGCCCCCAGCCCCCCATCCTACAGAGAGCTGACTGAGGGGAGCAGCTAAATGACCAGCAAAGACCACCTGCTGCCAGGACCCAGCCCTGCCGTCCCTCCTCCTGGCAAACCAGGAGCCCCCGGGTGGCCTCTGCCCCACTGGCTGCACCGCCGTCTCACACACCTGCGCAGCATCAGCTTGGGGTTCTTGGCCACCACGTACTGCTCCATGAGCTCCAAGAAGAGCGTGCGCATAATGTCAGTGTAGTACTCCAGCTTCCCGTGCAGTGCCACTGTCAGCAGTGACGCAAAGTAGACCTTGGCGCGGGCGGAGAACTCCCGCTGGTTCTCCAGGGTGTGGATGAACTGTGGGGGCGGGGCGGCCGGTCAGAGCCCGGCCTGTGCCCGGCCTGTGCCCGGCCGCCCCACCATCCTTGGCTCTGCCTGCTCACATTGATGAGGAACGACTTGCTGTTGAGCAGGTTGGAGAACTGGTAGAGGGCCTGCTCCACCACGGGCCGCCGCGACTCGGGGATGTCCAGCTTGCCCGTGATCATCACATCCTTGTCGCCATCCTTGGAGGGCAGGAAGAAGACGCGGTCGGTGTAGGTCTTGTAGTCCAGCACGGGAATGCCCGCCTCATGCACGTCGTTCGTCTGGTCCTCCATCTCGATCATCAGGTCTGGGGGGAGACGCACTGCTGGCTACACTGCCCTCTTCGGCCTCTCCTCCGGCCTCCAGCCCTGAGAGGGCAGCCCCAGGCCGCACCTGCCCTGCAGGGCGGCCCTACCTGTGAACTCCTTTTTGCAGCGGTCTCGCACGCTCTCCTCCAAGCCCTCCAGCTGGGACTTGATCTTCTCATACTCGCGCTCTGCCTGCTGGCTCTTCCTCCTGGGGCACAGGGAGGTTTTGGGGGCCTGGCCTGGGTCAGGCCGCATGGTGGCTCTGGGCCTCTGTCTTGTGCTGGGCAGTGCGTGTGGCCCGAGGGCTGAGGCAGGAGCTGGAGAGGGTGTGGGGACCGAGGCTGCGGGGAGGGTCTCACCAGTAGCAGTAGACAGACACAGCAATGATGATCACCATGGGCACCATGACCAGAGGCAGGATGAGGCTGAGCGGCACTTCACTCACACGTGTGTCATACTCCACACGGCCCAGCACCCACTCCCGGGAGCCGAACTTCACCTGCGTGGAGGGGAGGACTCAGCACAGACAGGTGGGGCTCAGACGAGTTCCCAGTGCCACCTGGCCCACTCTGGCGTGCTCCCCTCCTCATGCTCATTGAACCCCTGCCCTCTGCCCCCTCTGCCCTGTGGCCCTGCCCCACACGCACAATGAACTCAGGCAGGTTGTGTGCCGTGTCCCGCTTCTGCCGCCGCTTGGGGGGTGGCTGCACCTCCGGGGGCTCGCAGTACAGGTCGGTCTCGGTCAGTGTCTTCATGATGCAGCGCTCGGCACCCACGAAGGCCTCGGCCTCGTGGAGCGTCATTGCCTTGTTCAGGTTGGTGCCCTGTGGGGTGGGGGTGGAGGTGTCAGTGACCAGGGACGCCTGGACCAGCTCAGCCCAGACCTTGGTGGCCCCTCACACGCGCCTGGTCCTCACCTGGGCGTGGATGAGCTTGTTGACCTGCTTCTTGATGCCCCCTGTGAAGTTCTTAAAGGTGGGGTCGGCCACGTACTCGAAGGCCCCCGCCTCGGTCCTGAGCAGGGCGCGGTGCCCGTCCATCTGAATGAGGGCTGTGAGATTGTAGGCCTCGGGCTCCTCAGGGACGGCCGGGGACGAGAACACAACCAAAGAGTCGTTGTGGAACACATGCTCCGTGCCCACCACCTGCAGGTTGAGACCAGACGTCAGGCCACTTGGCACAGGCCCCAAAGCTCCGCAAAGCTCCCCAGCCAGCAGCACTGACCCTTCTGGGCTGCAGGGGTCCGGCCTCCTGCCGCTGCTGCCAGGACTCCAGGGGCTCGGCTATGACCACCATGGCGAACGTCTGGATCAGGCTGAAGCCCTGCCCTGTGACATTGATGCTCCGGCCGCCACTGGGGGAGGAGGTAGTGGGGCTGAGTGGACTGTGCTCCCCCCACCCCCCAATCAGGCCACGGGATGAGCTGGGCTGGGGTCCCCATCTCACTCTGCTTTTAGGTGCACATGCCTGCCATGGGTTGGGGGCATGCACAAGGCACATGTGATCATGAGTACTACAAAGGGGCTGTGGACTTCTAGGAGCATGCTGATCTGGGGGTGCAGTGGGATTTTCCAGAAACTTCCTCTTGCCACCCAGACCAGCCCCACCACATCCTCACAAGCCCAGTGGGCAGATGGCACCTGGGAAGTAGCTGGGGGGTGGGTGTGGCATGGGGAGCCCTGGCTGGCAGTGGGGGGTACCCTTCTAGGGAGGGGAGGGAGAGGCCACACCTGGCAAAGCTTCGCGGTGGCTGGAAGGTGAATAGCACTGGGTTCTCACGGTAGGTGAAGGTGACGCCGGGGCTTGGCACTCGGGAGCCCCCATAGTAGATCGCGAGGGGCAGCTCCCCCAGAGCTGTCTGGGGGCCGGTGACACACTGGAGCTGTGCCCCAAACTGCGTCCTAGAGGTGAGAGTTGCCAGTCAGTGTCAACCCCACCCTGGGGCCAACCCCTGCCCCAGGCTAGAAGGTCACTGGGTCATGTTGGTTGCATGGCCCTTTCAGGACTGACTCAGGGTCATGGCCAGAAAGAACACCAAGGACCAGGGCACACCAGAGATTCGCTGGCCGGCAGGTGACACCCACACTTTGCAAGGGACGTCATTGAGGGTCACCCGCACATCTTCCTCAGAGCCTGTGTCCAGGTTGGTGCCATTGATGGTCAGTGTGGTGCCACCTGCCTGTGGCCCCTGCTTTGGCTCCACACTGAGGGGATGCGGCTCCTAGAAGAGAGGCATGTGTATTCAGGTCAGGGCTGGGGTGGTGGGGTGCAGCCCTCCTCGCCCCTGGCTCTTGACTATTGTCAGAAGGTGACAGGGGCACAGCCCCCAACAGTCCAGGAATCAACAGCAATGACCAGATTCCACCCACATCCGTCCTTACCTGGAAGACACAGCTGAGTCCTGGGAGGTCAAGCACTTACCTGGTAGGTGAACTGGACATGGGGTGGAGAATGGCCCAGCTTCCCGTTGACGTCCACCTCAACACCCCCTGTGAAGGGCACCTCTGCTGCCTGGATGGCACACACGATCCTGGGTGGGCAACAGGAAAGTGGGGACACGCTCAAGGCCCCCCCAGGCCCTGCCTGACTAGCAAATCTGTGGGTGTGTGAGTCCTGGACACCCACACGGGCCTGCATCGTGTCCTTCCTCCATCCGCCCAGTCACCCGGCCCCCAGGGGGGACTGACCCGGCCAATGGAGCCCAGGCCATGGGCTGTCCACTCACCGGGTGGACACGGAGTACCGTTCTGGCTCAAAGGCGCAGTCCTGGCCAGCCACAGTGACCCTCTTGACGTCATCCGCTTTGACCCCCAAATTTGACCCGAGGATGGTGATGCGAATGCCCCCACCCAGGGGGCCCGTCTCAGGCTGGATCTGAAATTGGCAGAGCCCGGTGACCTGGCAGCTTGGGCAGGCGGGGGCCATGCAGGTGGGCCACGTCCAGGCTAGAGCCCCTTCCCTCCCCACCGGGAAGGCCCGAGGGGGGCTCACCCTGGTGATGACGGGCGGCGGGCACTCAGAAGTAACGTTGTTGCACAGGGCCTCGTACACACACCTGCTCTGCCCGCTGCACCACACACACTTGTAGGCGGGGTCAGCAGCCAGGCACAGGCTGCAGTCACTGCGACCAAAGGAGCAGTTGTAGAGGGTCACTGCGGAGGGAGGAAGAAGCCAGCAGTCAGCAGGGCCACCTCGCACCTACCCCCACTGGCCTCCGCAGCCCACCCCCATCCCCATTCCCCCACCTTGGAGCTTGCTGTCGATGTTCTTGCCAAAAGACTTGACATACAGGTGCAGGGGCAGCGTCTCGTTGCCATCATGGGACAGCTGGGGGCACACACAGGGACATGCTGCACTTCCTGCTCCCACCCAAGCCCAGGGGTGACCACTGTGCCCCTGTGGACCCTCATAGCTGAGGGGCAGCAGGGGAAGGCTAGAGTCTCAGAGACGCTAATGATCACTTTGACTCCAGCAGACAGGAGGAAACAGACATGCTCCGAGGCCACACCTGCCTGGCCGGCCACCTCAGCTTCCTCAGCAGAGCAGGGAGGGGGGAGCCTCCTTCCGCTGGGCCCCTCAAGCTCTGCAGGTAACCTGGGTCCAGCAGCCTGGCCTGCCCTCCCTAGGAGCTGTACCTTTGGGGTCCGAAAGGAGAAGGTTCCTGGCTCCTGCATGGTCACCGGCTCCTCGAACTTGAGTAGATCACTGCCCACCTGCAGGGAAGAGCCCTGCAAGGCCGGCCAGTCAGGACACCTGGACAGGCCAGCCCTTCCCATCCTACTGTCCGCGAGCCCCACACCCCACCATGATCCAAACCTGAGCAAACCATCCTGCTGCCTCCTCACTAAATAGCACCCCACTGTCCAGCTCCCCAACACCCCAAATTCGCCTGCCTCCCTTTCTCAGCCTGTGTTCTCAGGGCCTGTGGGAATGCCCCCATACCCCCGACCATCCCCGATCCCTATCCGCTGAGCCCTGCGCTGGGGTGGCCAACGTGGGCCCAGGCACTTCTACTTTGACTTGGTAGAAGCTCGGCTCTCAGCAGAGCGCATGGACACTCCGCCACCCATCAGGCCTTCCTGGGCCGTCCATCTGCACTGGTCAGCCCGTCCCCGGGCAGCACCCAGGCCCAGCCCATCTGCACTGGTCAGCCCATCCCTGGGCAGCACCCACCAGCCCTCACCTTCACTGTGTCCAGGTTCTTGCCCTGGAAAGTCACATCCGTCTCATGGTTCATGGGGATGACCAGTGGGCTGGGGTCTAGGAACTGGGGGCAGGTGTCCTCCTATAGAGAGTAAGTCTGGTCAGTGCCACCTGGCTGGGGCCCACAACCCTCCACACCCTGCAGCCCCCATGATCCCTCACCATGTGAGCTGGGACAATGCCCTCTTCAGGGTTGGGCGAGGCCTCTCGACACTCATGGTAGCGCAGGTCCCACTGGCAGGTCCAGCGGTTGCTGGCGCAGGAGATGCACCTGGGGGAGGGGTGGTGGGGATACTGTGTCTGCGGTGGGGGGTTGGGGGGAACATGGACCTGGGGGCCAGGCAGGTGCAACACTCACGGCAGGTTCTCCGCCAGGCTCATGGCCTCCCGGCAGTCATAGAAGGGGTACAGGTGGGAGGTGAGGAAGATGCTGTTTCGTTTGAAGAGAAGCTGGATGCGCATGGCCACGTGGTCTGCAGACAGCAGATGGGGACAGTGTCAGATGGGCGCCACAGAGCACAGGGCTAGGCTGGCACGGCAGGGGTAGGGGACAGAAAGGCCCGGAATTGGGCCTCCGCCATCCCCAAGTCCTCCTCCCATCACAGCTCCCAATAGGCCATCGAGTACAGAACCAGAGGCCGACTGTGGAAAGGGCTGGTCTGTGGGTGGGGCCCTGAGGGGCCTCGGGCTCAGCACACCTGCTTCCCGCTATCAGATCCCAGCTCAGGTGTCTGCCCCCAGGGCTCTGTAGAGCTCTCAGTCCCTGCAGGGGACTCAGTGTCTAGGGCACAGTGCCTGCCAGGTCCCACACGTCACAGCGTGGCTCCTGCCTGTACAGGCAAGCTGCCCTCCACAGGCCCTGAACGCTCAGGGGACAGAGGCTTGGCGCCTGACCTGGCCCACATTTGGGACCCAGCCTCTGGGGACAGCTCCACCTGTGTCAAGCTGGACAGGGTGGGGGAGGGGCTTCTGCCTAGACGACAGAGCCCAGGGCCTGACAAACAGGTGGTGCTGAATAAATGTGACAAAGCAGCAAGACGGAACGTCTCAGCAGAGTCTTGCTAACAGGCGTGGGGTGGAGGTGGGGGCCGACTGCACAGCGCACACGGCTTAGGGCACCCAGAAGTGGCACTGCCCGTGGGCCTCTGCCCAGCTCCACCCTCTCTCCTCAGCAAGCATCCTGGGACTGTGTCACAGGAGGGGCAAGATGGGTGGGGCGAGTGACCCCAAGGTCCACAGGAAGGGGGACAAGTGCCAGCTGGTGGCTGGAGGATGGGGCCTCACCCTGGCCAGGTGGCGTGCTGGGAATGCTACTTGGGGAGTTGCAGATGACGGTGTCCCCCTCCATGCGGGCAGTGTGTGGAGCAGAGTCACCGAAGACGCACTGCAGCTCATCCCCCTGGCACAGGGCCGGGAGGGGGCTGATGGTCAGCTGCACCTGGGGAAGGCCACGTGGCTCACACTGGACCCCTCTGCCCAGTCCTGAGGATGGGGGACCAGTGCTGGGCTGTCAGGGAGGAAAAGCCCCCCAACCAGAGCACCTATCCTGTGGCCCCTGCTCGTGTATAGGCTGACCCCCTAGAGAAGCCTCTAAAACCTGACTCCATTTTATCTCTAACAGGCCCCTATGACGTCACCCCCACAATCCTGGACGGGTCTGCCCTGGACACACCAGGTCAGAGGAGCCAGGGGAACCCCACAAAGGCCGGGTTCCCGGTCCTCAGGGTCAGCGCCCAGCCCAAGAGGGACACACTGTGAGGGTCTCCCAGCCGCCCCAGCCTCCGCTCTCCACCCCCACCCACCCGCCCTCGCCACACACCTCCCCCTGGGCCCTCCGGCTCATGTTCTGGGGCTGGGCCCCGGTGACGGCCACGCAGGACTCCTTGCGGCTCCATAGCCAGTGGCTGTGCTCCTCGGCCCGTGGACACTCAGCCTTCCTGGTGCATCTGCAGGGGCAGGAGGCAGCCTCAGCCCTGGACCCTGTCAGCCCCCGGGCGGTTGCTGGGCCGAGACCCCCAGACCCAGGCGCTCACCGTCCATCAGCGACACACCAGCCGCAGTACGGGTCCTGGGAGCCGAGGCACTGGGCACAGGTTGGGTAGCTCAGACAGTTCTGCACGGGAAGCCGGAACACCTGGGGGCAACAGGCTGGTGACAGGCCACGTGGACCTCCCTCGGACCCTAGACTTTCCTGGGACCACTGGCTTGACCCCCCCGTCTCTCTGAGCCTTAAAAGCCTCAGCTGCCAACTGAAGGCTCGCCAACAAGGGCTCCAGCAGTGGCCGTGCACCAGGCTCCCTGTGGCCCTGGTATCCTGGGGTGGCGTCTCCCATGCCAGCCCAGGCCCTCTGACCTGTGGTGCCTGTGACAGTCCATGGATGTCCCTGGTGTGCCCGAAGCTGGCTTGAGGGGCTCTCACACCAGTCCCCATCAGCCCGGGGACCTGGCCTATGCCCCCGCCAAGCTTGCAGAGGCTGCATAGCACCTCTTCCTGCCCTGTCCACCCTTGGGGGGAGGCCCACTCAGGGCACAGGGTCTGTGCCTCCTATGAGGACAGGTCTGAGGCAGGACCAGAGCTACAGAGATGGATGGAGATGATGCCAGGAACCCAAGAAGAGGGCTGGCTCCTCCCCGTCCTCCGCTGCCCCTCTAGGCCTATGACAATGGCCTGGCCACAGGCTCCCCCTGCAGGGCCACCCCAGGCCGACCTTGTCTTGCGTCATGGCGTATAGACTGGCCAGGTCTGCAGACAGCACCAGGTCCTGCTTGATCCTCTTGTTGATGTCCACAGGGACAGAGCCGTACTGCACAGAGCTGCCGTCCGGGGCCAGGTACACCTGTGGGCACGAGGGCAGGTGTGTGAATGTGCGTGGGCCGGGGTTGGTGGTCATGCACATGGCCCCTCCAGGAAGGGGCTCCTGCAGCCCCAGCCCCAGCCCCAGCCTCACCTTGAGGACCTGGCCATCCGAGGTACCCAAGAAGGCAATGGTGTGGCCGTTCTCGGTGGTCACCGTCACGGCAGTCAAGTTCAGGCCCCCACGCTGGAGCACGGCCCTGGCTGTGAGCCCGTCTCGGCTGCCCAGTGGGTAGGGCAGGTGCTCCGAGCCACACGGGAAGTTCTCGCTGGCGCCCTGCGGACCCCGGGGTCAGCAGTGGGTACTCACAGCCTGCCGCAGAGGCCTCTCCCCACGAGGGCTCCAGCACGCTGTGGCCCTACCCCCATCCCCAAGAACAAGGGCCATGCAGACAGGGACCTGCTCACTGTTGGATGCATGGGCCTGGCACGAGGGAGCAAATGAGGTGGCACCATGTGTGTGCAGACGCTCATGCCGACCCAGCCACGGACACGTGCCCATGCCCTCACAAGCAGGCAAGGACCTGAACAGGCCAGCGGGCAGCCACAGCATGAGCAGCCACGCACACGCGTGGGGTCCAAGCCCGGGGATCCCGTGAAGGCCACATACCAGCGTATGGCCGCCACACTGGATCTCGCCATGGAAGGGCTTATAGAAGGTGTCCCGGCCGTCGTCCCGGGAGCTCGTGTAGCAAGCATTGCGGTTGGCCTGCATCTTGGCGTGGACCGTGTCCAGCGGGAAGAGGCAGAGCCCTGCGTGAGGTCCCCCGCCTCTCCGGCCATCCCTGCTGAAGACGGTATACAGCACCCTCTGGCCGCTGCTGGACGTGGCCACAGAGGCTGCCAGGCAGGTGCTGAAGGCAGGAGCCTGGGCGTCGCTGGGGTCCAGGCAGCGCAGGTCCATTTCCAGGTAGGAGTAGTAGAAGCTGTCCTGCTTGCACATGCGCGCCAGCAGCGTGCGGTTCTGGGGCGGGTGCTTGTCCTGCTGGTTAAACAGGAAGAAGACGTACAGGCCGTCCTCAAAGGCGGCCACAAACTGCTGCGTGCTGGTGGACAAGTAGCCGGCCTTGTAGGTGGTGTGGTCTGTGTAGGCCTCGAAGGCTTCCCTGCCCTCGGTCCGGTCCAGCAGGCGGGTGCTCACAATGACGCCGTTGTCATGCGGCCCGTTGCCCTTGCCCACGAACAGCACGCGCGCGCCATCGGGGCCGGCGGCGCTCACCAGCCCCACCGTGGCCACACTCTCGTCATTGCTGGCCACGAAGGACTTCTCACCGCTGCCGTCCTCATAGAAGAGGCGCGTGGAGATGTTGCTCAGGGCACGCAGGGCACAGATGCCCTTAAAAAGGCTGCCACACTCGACGAGGCGCTTCCCCGGCGGATCGAGCAGCAGCAGCTGGTTGACGTTGTCCGTCAGCACGGCCTCATGGCACTGGCTGGCCTCGATGGGTGGGGTGCATTTCTTGTTGTCCAGGGCCGGGCCCGTGGCCACTTGCTGCTCCAGCTGCAGGTCAGCGCTCAGCTGGTAGAGCGCGTTCACCGCCCCCAGGTACACCATGCCCGACGTGTTGTCCACCACCAGGTGGTTCAGCTCCGTCTCACTGCGGAAGATGTCCAGCTGTCGGGGCCGCAGGCCCACCCCTGTGCCCACCAGGCCCAGGAGGGTGAGGACCCAGAGCTGCAGTGCCATCACCCCTGGCACCCTGTGGGAAGACAGAAGGCTCAGGGGAGCCCCAGCCTGGAGGACCTGCCCACGTATGGGAAACCCCGCTTCGAAGGCCTCTCCAGGGCCCTCATTCCAGACCCTGCGCAAATGGCCAGAACACAACAGGGAAGGGGTGTGGTTGCCCACCGTGTCCTGAGTGCCCGGTCCCTCCCCTGCCTTTCCATGTGTGTGGCCAGGCACATGCGCTGTCATCTCCAAGGAGACTATTTCCCAGCCTTCTCAGGAAGTTCACCCCATAGTTTAACCCATGACAGGGGCCAGGCCACCACAGCTGCATGCTACAGGCATGAGTGTGGCTGCCCAGGAAGACTGTGCCCCGGCCCCCACCTCCAGGTTCTCAAAACACCTGCAGGCCCGCCTCCAGAGAGGCTCCCCGACTCACGCGTGTGCCCACCCCACATCCCACAACCCTGAGAGCGCCAGGTGACCTGAGAGACACTGTCACCAGAGCACGAGCCCCATCATAGGCTCAGGACATGCAAAGAGGTAGACCACACACCTTCCTATACCTGGCTCTCAGCACACAGTACAACCTGACAGGAAACAAACAGACCACAGCTGCAGCTGAAAGTGCGCTGGGGCCAGCAGTGTGGACCAGCAAAGGCACAGACCTTCTGCCTGCTCACTGGAGCTGCTCGGACCACAGCCAGCCGGCCTCCACACCCATCTTCCGAGCCTCCCTGGCCCTTTCCACGCCGCTCTCCCTGGTGACCCAGCAGAGGAGCGAGCACGGATCCAGAGTGAGCACCCAAATCTACCTGGAGGCTGTGCTGGGGAAGCATGCAAATCTACCTGCATGGCTGGGGGTGCCACCTGCATGGCTGGGCAGGCCATGTCTATGCAGGTGTCTATTTGAGCACACGTCCCTGCATGTATTCAGGTCTACACATCTGTCATGTGTATCAGGGATCAGCTGTTAAAGCTGAGCCTGGACTGAGGGCCCCAAATTGGAGGAGGGACCCAAGGCCCAACAAGTAGACCCAGAACATACACGGTTCTCTCTCCCCAACTTAGGCAGGCCATTCTGTCTAGGTCTCTGCCACCTTGGGGTAGCCTCATACTCCCACTCTCAGGACCCCACTCTGTCCTGGTCAGAACTGCTCCCAGCAGCCTCCAATGCCACCCCCACAGGCTTCCCTCTCCCAATACATGCATGAGCCATCTCTGGCCCGGCTATAACCTGCCACAAGGGTGCCTGTGCCCAGCATGACATCCAGGGTAGACCTGCCCATGCCACGTGCCCGAGAAGGGCTAGACCCAATGGATGGCACAGGGTAATGAAGGACCCGGACCTGGTCCCCCAGACTCTCAACAAGACCCACCCTCCTCCGCCAGAGTAGTGGGTACACCCTCTGCGGTGACCTCAGACATTTCCTCCCTGGATTCACTCATTCCCTTGAGAAACAATTACTTTTCTCTTCTCCTTCAACACCCCCTGCCCTGCATCCCTCTCCTCCAGGAAAGCAGAAAGGGGTCTGCTCTACTTTCTCTGGGGCCCTGGCTTTGGGCAAAGCTGCGTGTACTGGAATGCGCCGGCTTTTTCTCAGGGACCCTGTGATTCTCACGTCAAGCCAGCTGCTATCTTTGCTTGAGAAACAGGGAAGCCCCCTCAGCTGGGCAGCTCCTGCCTCTGCAGAGAACCCTCACCCTGCACTGGGGTGCTCAGTTCTTACCCAGATGCTGGGAGAGGCTACATGGCGGGTGTCCAGGTGACGAGGCAGCAGGGAATTGGGAAGGAGGCCCTTGTTACCTGAGGGCAGAAGGCTCGGCAGTGCCAGGGGTAGGTGAAGGGGGCCCGAGAGAAGTGACCCCAGGCCTCACCAGGATGAGAGTCACCAGCTTGGGGAGAAGATGGTGGCTTGGTCAGGGTCAGGAAGATTCCACAAGCCCGTCAGGACTGTGTGGGCAGTCCCTGGTGTGGGTGTCCCTATCATCGCACACTCCTCTCTGGGCTTCGCTGCTTGTCTAAGGGAGAGGACTCCTCAGTTGGGAGACCCCCAGATGTGGAGCTAGGGTGCCCACGACGTCCAGACACTGCACAGAATGGGGTATATCGGAGCAGCACAGGACGCTGGGGCACCAGCTGCTAGGCCTTTGCACCCTCTTGTAAGCAGAAGGCCTGGGCCCAGCTCACAGTGGCTCCTGTCTGGGGGCGGGTCCTACAGCCCCGCCTCCTGGGATCGCCAGGGACCAAAGTCCACACGCAGCGCCAAGGCGTAGCGTCGGGGAGAGAGGGCGAAAGCACGACCAAGCACGACCAGGAGAGAGGGGGAAGGCACGTTCAGGCCCCTAGGCCTCGCGCCCAGTCTGGTCTTCCAATCTGCCCAGCTCACTTGGTCGCGCCTCTGCCTCTCTTGCCTCTGCCTCTTGGCTGTGGCTGCGGCCAGAGCTGGGAATGAATGGAATGTTCCCCGGCCAGGAGGGAGCTCCAGGGCGGGGCAGGGCGGGTGGGGGGGGGGAGGAAAGGAGGCGGGGTGGAGCCAGAGCCGCTGGGGAAGCCAGGCCACCACGGAGCAGCCCCCATCCACCCGGGTAGACTCAGGGTGACCAGGCCCCTCTGCTGGTCTGAAGCGTGAGGTCAGGATTTGAACCCAGAGCCGACCAAGTAAGCTGAGAGAGCGCCCAAGGTCAAAGCTGAGCTTTTTCGGCTTTTTCCCAGAGCTGAAAAAGCTCAGCTTTGACCTTGGGCACTCTCTCAACCAGCTAGCTCACAGCTCTGTGGTCACTGCACATGAAAAGAATGCTCTGGGCTTCCTCTGGTTAACAGTCCACTGGACGGAGTCCCCTAGGGTGAAAGCCCAGCCCTGTCCTCTGCCCTAGGGGCCCCCAGGGCTGGTACACCACAAGTGCTCAATGAATACCGCGTGTGTGTGGTCAAGGAGCTGGCCCAGACACCTCCACGCTGCTCCCTGCCCCGAGGCTGCTGTGGGTGGTGGGCAGGTGGACAGAGTGAGGCTCAGAACCCCAGTGCTGAGCCAAGGCTGTCCAGGCTGGCAGGAGGGACTCGAGCCACACTCCACAGGCAGCAGCTCCCCTCCACTTCCTGAACAAACAAAGCCTCAGGTGACCCATCTGACCAGGCCCAGGAGCAAAGGGTGACCCACCTGACCAGAGGCAGAGCTCAGGCCACCCGCTGTGCACGAGGTGCCAGGCACAACCAGCAAAGCTTCCTGCCTCTGGTGTTCCTGGAATGGGCCCTTCCTGTTTTGAACACGGGCCTGGGACCACTGCTCACCAGGCAGCGGGGATTTCCTCAGGGGCACCGGACCGCCCGCTTCCTGGCTGCAGTCCAGAGGTTCACTTCCAAGAAGTCACACACATTCCCGGCCCTAACGTCCCAGAGCCCAGTGCTCCAACACCCTAACACCACCCCAGTCCCATTGCAGAGCCCTCCCTATGTCCCCCCCCAGAAAAGCCTGGCCTCAGAGAACTGGGGGCCTGGCATCACCCTCACGGACAAGGCACTTGGCTTTGAACAGATGTGTACAAGCTGGCCCCGGCCGGAAGGACCAGCGCCTCAACACTATAAGCAGTCAGTGGGAGGCACCTCCAGCCTCACCGCGTGGCTGTAGCCCCCTACTGCCTTCCTCAGGTGGTGCCCAGCCCCCACTCACCGAGGTTCCAGTAGTTCAACTCAGTTTCTGCTCCGGGCTGGCATCAAAATTCTCTAGGAAGCAAAGGAGAGACAGTGGTCTTACCTCAAGTTTGGCCCGCTTTCACCTGTCTCCTCTGCTCCATGTCTGGGGAGGCGGGAAGCAGCTCATGGGACCCCATTTGGCCTCTGCCATCCTGGAGCAGGAGACCCCCAACCTCCTCTGCCTCCTCGACGCCCCTAGCCCAGCACCCCATTTGGGTGCATACATACCCACTCGGTTTTTCCAGAATACATGCCGGATATACCTCTCTCCTCTGCTCAAAAAAGGCAGAAGAAAAAAGGGGAAGGAACCATTTCTTCTCATTTTAAGTCTACTGGTATTGTCTGCCTTTCTAAATTAGGAACATATATGACTGTGATTAAAACAAAAATTGCTTTCAAAAAATGTGCATACCTCTGACCCCTACAATTCCACTTACTGGCTGTGTGATCTTGGGCAAGTTACTTAACTTCTCTGTGCCTCATTTCTCCATCTGTGAAATGGAGACAGTCATAGTGAACACCCCCAGGGGTTTGTAAGGACTGAATGATTCATTCATGAAAAGCCTCAGGAGAGCTTGTTACACTGTAGCATTCAGCAGTTTGCTATTGTATCCTCTCCTGGATAAACACCCAAGTATACCCATAGGGAGGACCTGTCCCAGGGAACTGTCCTCCTCAGCATGGCTTATTATAGTGAAAATGTGGCAACCACCCAGCAGAGGACCCTGAAAAACCATGGAACCAATGCAGATGGGTGGTCTCTGCAGACCCCCATGGGGCCCAGGATTCCAGGTATGTCCATGGGTGTCCATGTGGGCACACAGGGTTTAACTGCTAAAAAGTTCTAGAAAGAAGCCTTCATCCAAATTGAAAATAGCAGTGAAGTCTGGGGGCAGGGAGGAGGGCGCTAGGACAGCAAAGTAATGTCATTTGTCACCTTTTGAACAATTTTATACAAATATCGTCATGTATTACTTGACTAACTGACAAGAGGTGTACACAATAACGGTTGTGCCCCCCCCACCCCAGCTCCACTCAGCCTCAGAATGTAGCTTTCCAGGCCCTCAGTGCCTCCCCCCAATCTCTCCTGGCCTGTCCCAGCCCCGCCCCTCTCCCCCATCCAGGCTCAGACACTGACCCCACCAGCATGGTGTTTCCAACACCCCTTCACTAGGATAAGGCCCTGCCCCCCAGGGTGCTCCACTTGCCCTATGCAACAGGCTCCCCAACCTGCTCACCTCCCACCTCCCCCCATCCCTGGAGAGCAGGACCCAGGGGATGGACCTGTGGTGGGTCCAAGGGGGACAGGGGCCTTGTGCACACGGGCACTTCCCTGCAGCAGGACATCCCTCTGGCATCCTCTGCCCCTGGCTGAGCAGGAAAGGGTTAACCTGGAGCCCTGGGAGTGGGGGTGAGGGGTGTCCCTTTGCCCTGGGCACTCAAGGCGGCCTTTGTGAAAGGCAATCAGGGGCCAAGCACCCGAATGGCAGGGTATGAATGGCAGGGCATGCCGACCTGCCACCTCAAAGGGCATCATGCAGTCTCCATGTGCCTGTGTGCCAGCAGCCTCCTCCAGCCCCTCAACTTCTCCCGATGGCATGCCCAGGGGTCCCCAGCCCCCACCTTCCACTGGCTCAGGGCCCTGGTGTTGAGTGTACCTGCTGCAGGCAAGACCAAGGGGGCAGGCCTCTTCCAAGGGACATCTTCCTGAGCCCACACGTCCCCATCCCCCACAGCCACCCCACCAGGGACCTGCCCGGAGTGACCCACTGACCAGGCTGGGCCCACTTCTTAGACCCCCAAGAGGCAGCCCGTGGATTTCTCCTCCCAATACCAGGCTCCTCCAGCAAACATTTCCAGCAGAATGAAACCTGGACTGTCCCCTCCTCGGCCACCCAATCCTAGGGCCTTTCCTAACCCAAGGGTGCCTCTGCTCTCAGCCACCCAGTCCTGGCCCCCAGCTTCTTCCACGTTGTCCTCCCACCTTGTCCTCCTGCCCCAATAGCCAGCCTTTACCTCCGGCTCTCAGGAGGGCCCACTGGCCTGAGGCCACATCTAGACCCCACCCCACAGCCACACAGCTGCTCGGAGAGGCCTCAAAGAGCAGAACTCTGGAGCCAGACCATTGGGTTCAAACCCCAGCTCTGTCACTTTCTACCTGAGTTATGTGGGCTTTTTACAAAGCCACACTATGCCTCAGTTTCTCCATGTGTAATATAGGGGTGATAAGAGCACAGATCTCAGTGGGTGGCCATTCGTTGTGAGTGAACCTATGTGTGGAAATCCTTACAGCTGTGCCTGCAGTGGAGGAGGCACTCATATGGTCAGCATGTCTCTGCTTTTGCTGTTTCTCCTAGAAAACTCCTACCCATCCCCTGAGGCACCCACCCTGACGCAGCCGTGCAGGACTATCACTCATCCTCTGTGCTAGTCTCTGATGGGCCCTCCATGAGCAAGGTCTAAACACAGGATCTGGCCAGGTGGGCACCTGTGGGTCTGAGCTCAGTGAGCCAGGAAGGGGGTGACACATAGTGGGGGGAGCGGAAAGCCCACATGACCCCTGCAGCGGCCCCCAAACCTCACACACACAGTGGTGTCTGCCCCTCCCCCGCCGCCCCCAGCCAGAGCACTGATGAGTGACAGGGGACTGCCCCAAAGGTCCAGGCTTGTCCTCCACACCCCAGACTGTGCGGGAAGGAGTATGAGCCCCTTGCCAGCTGGGTCACCTGTGGCACCTACTCAGGGTCCATCTTCCTCTAACCAGTAGCTACCAGGCCCCTTGCACTGGAGGGTTCTGCCCCACCCCCAACAGGAAAAGGTAAACAGGAGGTGCCTGAAGAGGAAGGGCATAATCCTGGCTCCAGACCAGGCCCCAGGCCCCAGGGCCGTCAGTGTCCCGTTCTTCAGGCCTCTGCCCCACCTGGAGGTGGGCTCTGGGGTGTGGGCTAGAGTCAGGGTTCTTTCCATGTCTCTATTTTCAAGCAAACACAGATTGAGCAATTTCTGGTGGTTGAGAAAAACTTGAGACCATAGTTTCAAACCAAAACAAGGGAAAGCAGGCAGGCTCAATGGAGGAGGCGTCCAGCCCGGGGGCTGCCCTAGGCCAGGTAAGCCAGCCTATGGGCTCAGGAAGGGAACCCAGACCAGGCTGGGACCGACAGGACGGGGGCGTGGAAGAGGGGCCCAGAGACCAAGATGGGGACGCAGGCACTGGCAGACAGGCGAGGGCTCAGCCAGGTACAGACAGGTCCAGATAGGTACAGCTACCGCCCCCCCACCCCAAGCCTGGCGGTGTGTGTCTGGAGGGTCTTAGCACTGTGTGGAGGGTACTAGGGACCCCCGATGAGGTGAGGGACCTAAGGCCTGACAGAGAGGGTGGGTGCCGTGCCCCCACCAGTACAGGAAAAGGGGCACCGGAGGATGAGTGGCTGTTCTCCCCTCGGCTGCCAAAGAGAGACGAGGCGGTAGGAGCCGCCCCTCCCCCGCCGGACCTCAGCTCGCGCGACTAAAATGCAAATCTGCAATTAGCCCGGAGCGTTAAACAAAACAGGAGACAAAACAGGAGACAAAACAGCCGACAGCTCGCACCTCCGCCTCCGTTTTCCAAACGAGCGCGAAGAGGGTATCTGCCGGGGTGGGGTCGTGGCCCGGGTCAGAGTTCAGCTCCCCGCCGGTGAGGACAGTCCGGCGCGCCCCTCCCGGACAGGCCGGGTGGCAGAGCCCCTCCCGCGGCGCCGGCGCCGCCAGGCTCCCCGGGGAACGATCGGGGGCCGCGGCAGCTCCTGGGCGCCTCCCCCGCCCACCCCCCCGCCCACTCGGAGGGGAACTCGTGCGCACAGCGCGAGCCTCACCCGGGACCTCCAGTAACGACGACGGCGGAGGCCACATGGGCAAGGGAACCGTCCCCGCGAAGCGCTCACCTGGAGTCTGGCACCGCCGGCCATTACCTGTCTTAGTTCTCTTGGCTCCGCCCCCAGCCCCAAGGGTCAGTCCCCTCACTCCGCTACCGCCCAATCACGCAAGACTGGTTCCAGCGGTAGCCAGAAAGGGGCTGGGCGTGCGCGACATGACTCACCCTGGGGGGAAAGGCCAAGCCCTCAGAGCACAGCTACCTGGAAGCAGGGTGGAGGCTGGGCGGGGCTCTGGGGAAAGACTGACGTCCTAGCCTGAGCCTCGGGTCAGCGCCACCAGAGCCTCCCACAGGACCCCTCCCAGGTATAGAATGTCACCACCCCCCTCCCAACAGCCCTGGCTTCTGGGGCCGCGTCCCTCCCTCTACCACGCTAGACTGTGGGCCAGATTGCTGATCCCCAGCCCGGGCTCTGGGTCCCAGCATAAAAAGTCACTTATGTGACTGGTGGCAATGAGGTCACAGGCCCCAAACCCAAGGTCAAAGGGAGTGTGCCCAGAGAGACCCCACCTCCTGATGCCATGGCCACCCCAGCCTGGGTCAGACAGCCCCACCCCTGCAGCCTCTGACGCTGCTTCCCCTGCTTCCCCAGGTGTATGTCAGGCCCCTCTGAGGCTTGAGGTTGCTGTCACCAGGGTATCTGCATCTAGCCCTTGTCCTCAGGCGTCTCAAGAGCTCAACTGGCAAAGCCCAAGGGCCCCCCTCCCATTGTGACAGCTGCAGCCTCTGGTTGTGACAGCCCACCTAGACCGGGGGCCCCTGCGGCCGGTGGTAATCGGGTCTCTCTCCCGGCTGTCACTGCCTAGCACATGGCTGCCTAACATGGCAAGGTGGCTAAGAAAAACTTGAGACCATAGATTCAATAAATTCCTCTGTTATTCCAGAAGAATCACGTGGGCCCTGCCTGCAGCCTCAGCCTCCTGGGCCTTCCTGGCCTCAGGGCAGAAGGAAGGTGGGAATTCGGCAGGATCTGAAGCTGTCCTGCACACCCCCGGCAGCCCCTCTGGAGTCCCCTGCAGCAGTGT
Source organism: Rhinolophus sinicus (assembly GCF_036562045.2). NCBI lineage: Eukaryota > Metazoa > Chordata > Mammalia > Chiroptera > Rhinolophidae > Rhinolophus > Rhinolophus sinicus. The sequence continues at coordinate 200,459,467 of NC_133752.1, forward strand.
GGGCCTCTCCCTGGCCTCCCCCCGCAGCCTCGCCATGGCGCCCTCCTCCAGAGTGGAACAACACTCTCCATTGACTTCCCTCTGCTTGTGGGGAACACCCGAATTGGGGCCCGATGACCTATCCCATCTGCTCAGCCCAAAGCCCCTGAGAACTTCTTGTGTGCTGGGGACATGGGAACAAGTCCCTACCCTCTGTGTACTGGGACATGGGGCCCCACACTTTGGGCCCCAGCAGCTTGACTGGCCCTGGTACACAGCGAATGGCCTCAGTCCATACTTGGTGAATAGATGAAAAGGATGACACTGGCACTTAGGCAGGTGTGGACATTCTCCCCAGATAACCTCTCCAGTAGACAGCCGTAGTCGCACTGGGAGAGAGGAAGAGGGGCTGGGGCTGGTAACAGGAGGGGTGGGTGCTACAGGGCGTCCAAAGCACAAATGAGGCCTCCTGCCCCGGCTGCAGCAAAAAGAGTAGACAGCTGCCCAGTCACACAAGGGGCTGCCCTGTGCATAGCTGAGTGCCCTACCCCCACATCCAAGCTGGGAGAGCCTGGGGGCCATCCTGTGGGCATCTGGGGCTGTGTCTGCCCCACCTGCCCCACCCGATGAGCTGCCCCCACTCATCTCCCCTTTTGCAGCCTCACCTCCCACAGCTGGCTGGATGCTGCTGGCCTGGGCAGCCTGAGGTGCATGGCAGCTGCAGCTGGTCCAGGACCAGCCCCCACCCAGAGCCCCATTCCCAGGTCGTGTGCAGAAGGTGGGGGTGGGCGTGGGGGGCTGACGGGTGAGGGCGTGAGCAAGTGAGGAGCAGACAAGGCCTGTAATCTCCCCGTCAGTCTGTCAGCGCCTCAGCGGTCACCCCAGGCCCAGCTCCTCCATCACAGCCGAACCCCACAATTAGCCTGGGGCACTGTGCCAAGCAGGCATGCCAGCCACCACTCACATACACGTGATCACACATGTGCAGACGCCCCAGTGTGTGATGTAGATGGGGTCCCTGCCAACAGGGGTCCTGCCCCAATACCCAGAGTGTCCTGAAGACAGAGCCCACAGGACGTACCCCAGTCCTAGGCACTTGGGCTGTGAGGGGCTATGGGTGGGAGGGGTCTCGGCCAGTCCCAGCACTGGGTCAGCCCAGGATGCCCAGAGGGGCTGACAGGACCGACAGAGCTAGGCAGGCCTGCAGCCGGCATGGAGAAAGGACTGTGTGTGGGAGTAGTGGAGGCAGGGCCACCTGTGCAGAGGAAAAGCACAGGACAGTGCAAGTGTCCCGTGCAGGCGAGGCCAGGGTCCTAGCAAGGTGCCCAATGCTTGGGGTGTTGGGTGGGGCCTAGAGGCCAGGCTGGGGTGGGGCAGTGGGCAGGGACCCACAGGAGAAAATGCTAGGACTTTGGGAGGACAGAGAGCCCAGGAGTTCCCAGTGAGGAGATGCCCAGCTCAGAGTGAGGCAGGGCTGTCAGTGGGTCGTGATGGGGGGCAAGGTGGCCAGCATGGCACTAGGAGGGAGCCCCCAGCTCCCTGGGGCTGGGCCCACCCCCTTCCCACCCAGGTGCTCACTCAGTTGAGCAGAGGAGCCGCCATACACAGGAGAGGGGTGGGGCCAGGGGCCACCTCCAGGAAGCACTGCTGGGCCTGGGGGACAGACCTGCCTAGGCCTCCCCCTCTTCTTCCTCCTTGGTCTCCCATCCCCCATCCTGATGTCCCTTCCTCGTCCTGAGGTACCTCAGGGTGGTCCCCCAAATCAGGCCTGATGCCAGATGGTGGTGGGGAGACCAAGCCCTTCAAGTCTCCTGGCCGGTCTGGGGGGCATCTCCAAGGTGAGAGGGGGAAGGCGGACCACGCTGGAACCCCTCCCTCCCACAACCCACCTTCACCCCTGCCAACATGCACAGCTCAACTTAAAATGGCGTTTCCCATGTGCTGGGAGGGAGAGGAGCAGCTCAAGAAGAGAAGGTCCCTCCTCCCCTCCCTCCAAAGCAGGCCCCTAATTCTGAAAACACATGGGGTGGGGGTGGGGGTCTAGAACCCCACATGGGCCCAGAGCCCCAACCTCTAATTGGTCCTCAAGCCCACCTCTCCATAGCTGGGCCTCCACACTGCCCAGATCACCCCATGGCCAAGCTGCCACCCCACGTCCATAGTCTCCCTTGCACCCCCAAGAGAGATCCGCACTCAGGGCTATTCCCAGGCCCCTACCCAGCACCCTTCCCCCAGCACTCGAAGACCCAGGTAAGGACAGCACCAGCCCCAGGTGGGCACCAAGCCCATCACCCTCTTCCCACTGTCACCCACACTGCCCACAGCATCTCCTGCTGTGGCCTCAGCCTTCAGCAGCCAGCAGGGTGCCTGGAGGGGAGCCAGTGGCGCCCCCAGCAAGGCCCCAATCCACCCCATGGGCCATGCACAGATGGTTCAGGGGCCCCAGACAGGAGCGGAAGGCCAGCTGGGGAGACAGCCCAGGCCCTACACAGGGCCAGCCGGCTGGAAGCATCCTGGCCGGAACCTTCCCAGGTCGGGAGCAGACGCCCCTGCCCGGCTGCTCTGTTGACACAGGTGCCTCCTCAAAGGCTGACATCACACTTTTTCCCTCTTTCTTGCTTTTCCTGAGGGGGCCCAGCTAGGGCAGCATCAGGAACTGAGCTCTGAGCGCACCAGCCACTGTGCCTCTCAGCCCAGAGCCCCACATGGGAACTGCTGGCCAGAGGGGGGCCCAGGGATCTGGGCTCCATACCTGGAAGTGACACGTCCAAGGCAGGGCTGAAGGCAGGGCTGGGGTCAGAACCCAGGCTACACCCAAAAGGCCTCCCTCCCCTCCCCTGCCCTCCTACAGCCCCCACACCCACTCAGGCCAGGGCTGCCACCTAGATGGGGAACTGCCCACTTTCAGAAGTCACACAATCTCAGGGGATAAGGAGAGGGTGTGGGCACCAAGCTGAGCAGCAGTGCACAGCTGAGATACCAGGCACTCAAGTGGGCGGAAGCCACCGTGGGGGGCAGCAGTGGGTAGGCCAGTCTCTGTGTGTGAAGGGGGTGCTGACAGGGCAACAAGCGTGGGAAATAGAAACCCCAGCTTCAGGTCCAGGCCAGCCCTGCTCCTCCCCATGACACAGACATTGCAGTGGGGTCCCAGGGAGCAGGGAGGCACGAGCAGCCTGGCCACCATCTCTGGCTACTCACGCTCCATCTGGGGGACTGGGTCCAGTCACCGTGACAGGTTCCTGAGAACCAGAGCACAATAATGAAGACCCCACACTGGTAGGCCTTGGGGGTCAGCAAGGAGTCGAGCCCTCATACCCCTGGAGAGCAGGCCAGGGGCAGCAGGATGTGAAACCCCTGAGGGGAAGAAGTAGAGGGACCACAGGCCTTCGAAGGGACAGAAAAGGGAACACAGATGCTGCTCGCCCTTCAGTCCCCACCCCACAGTCAATTCCAGACCACTGGTCCCACTTCCCTCAGCCTGTAATTTGAGAGCAAAGACAATTAGTGAGAAGCCCCACCCCAAACACAGGTAGCCATTAGCCTCTGGGGCAGGGACTCTACCCAGCCCCCACCCCCAAGTAGTGAACCTGCCTCCACCTCAGAAGGAGTGCAGGTGGGGACCTCTCCCCCTTCCACTGGCCAGCCAGGATAGCTCACCTCCTTCTCTCCACCACTGGCCCCCAGCTTTACTGGGCTCCTCAACAGGGAACACAAGCTTATTCCCCACCCAAGAGGCTACGGCGGGTGGGGGTGGGGGGGGCTGTTGTTGCTGCAGCAAGAAGGACTGTGGTATGACAGGAGTAAGGACTTCCTGCTCACAGATGGCAGAGGGCCTGGCGCCTCAGTGGGGCCCTGCCCAAATCAGACAAGGGGCCACCTGGGGACACTGGGACCCACAGCCTCTCCCCACCAGGTATCCCCTGCCACACCCAACATCCCAGGGGGGCCATCGGTCTGGCCCCAGGATGTGGGCACGAGTTAGGAACAGGATACCATGATGTCCCCAGAATGGCCTCGGTCCTGGGATGGCACAAGTACCTGCAACCTAGCCCTCCTGGGGGGAGAGGAGCTAAGTGCCATATGGACCCCTCCCCAGGCTGCCAGCCCACCCCAGTGCCTTCCAATCCAATCTCTTCCCCTCACTCGCCTGGGCTGGGGCCAGGCTCCTGGGCTCCTGCACTCCATCCCAATCCCAGCTGCCAGCTCGAACCCTTCAGTGGCGTCCCCACAGGGGTGCCGGGTGCATGGTTGTGGGCACACACAGCAAGGACCCAGGGAGCCCATCTGGCAGAGGCAGCGCCCCCCAAGGTCCTTCCCAGGGACCAGCTAAGGGCCCCAGCCCCTCAACTGTGGGACCAGCTAAAAGGGCTGTATGGAGCGGGGGCGAGAGCAGGGTGAGAGCTGGGCTATCAGAGGAACTTAGAGGGAGGCTGAGTGTCAGCTGCTGGTCAGTGGGCCAGTCAGGGGGCAAGCGTGTGGCCTGAGCTTCAGCCCAGTGCCCGACCTTAATCAGCTTCAGTCACACCCCACCCGCTCCGCACACCTTATCAGGTATGAGTAAGGGGCCCAAGGTGTGTCCCTAAGCCTGGCTCTGGACCCCATGGACAGGCCCAGGGCCCTTCCTACCCCACAGCCTCAGCCTCCCCCAGGCTCGCTCAGCAGGGCCTGCTGGGGCCCAGCAGGGCCTGCTGGGGCTGTATTGCAACCCCAGGGTGACGCATCCCCTCCAACCCCGCCCCCAACCGGTCTGGGGGGGGGCGAGGAGAGTAGGGCTGCCCGGACTTGCCCATCCCTCCCTTCTGGGAGGCTCTCAACCCACGGCTCCGGAAGTGGATCCCTCTCCCAGGCTGCAGCCTCCCCTCTTGGGTGGCTGGACACGGCTGGATAATCCAAAATAATTCCTTCTTGGCAGGCGGCCGGCGGGGGAGGGGGACTACATTCCAAGCCCTGTTTTTCTCAGTGACTTCCCTCCTTTCCTGGGGCAAGGAACTCCTGGCCAGGCCTCAGGCCTCCCCTCAGACTGAGGGGGCCCCCAGAAGGTATGGCGAGAGGAGGGAGGAGGTACAAGCCCACCTGCTTCTGCTCAGTCTTCTCTGGGAATTCCTGAAAGCTGTCAGGGCACAGAAAACCCCCAGCAGGCCCAGTGGGGTCCATGCAGCCCTTCACCTCAGGGCAGAAAGGGGCGGCCCCTCCCGCCAGCTGCCCAACTCAGACTATCCCCTGGCTCTGCCCTCCATGCCAGGCTCACAGTCTTCACTTCTGGGCTGCCTTGCTCTCCCACTCCACAGGGTGCAGCCCCGGGTGGGCAGGTAGCAGGGGTTGAGGTTAGACATGAAACAGGGAGCACCCCAGGGCAGGCACGGGTCCAGAGAGCCCCTCAGGCCCCAGAACATCCCACCAGCTTTGGGGCCCAGCCCACCCCCAGTCGTGACCCCCACCACAGGCCATGGTGAGCACAGGGGGACAGACCCCTTCTTTTTCCAAGTTGCTGGGGAGAGAAGCCCAACGACATAGCAGGAAGCTCTGGGGCTGTTGAGTTCAGAGACCCCCCCCCCCCCCAGCAAATCAGCCAAGCAGCCTGAGCAGAGGGGCTGGAAAGGCCCATCCAAGAAGGCTTACTGCAGGAGGAGGTATGCCAGGGTGCAAGGCCAGAGGGTGAGGGGCAGGGCCCAACGTGTGCACCCAAACACCACACCAACAAACTACAACAGCACCTGTCCCAGCGGCCCTGGGAACAAGCAGACCCCAGGACACCAGGATTTTCCAGGAACTGGTGCTGGGCTCCCCTAGTCCCAAGCCGGCGCCCTGCACTACTTTCCAGCCCTCCAGGCACAGCCCAGGCCCTCCTCACAAGGAACCCCAGGCGGTGTGGGGGCTGCCAAGGCCTGACGGAAGGTCCAGCCCCCTGGGGAAAGCCGGGCTTGGCCACCCTAAAACCGAGGCTGGGTGGATGGGCGGGGTGGGTGCCGGCAGCTCTTGCACAACAGGGACTATCTTCGCCCTGGGACGGATCTCGGTGGCTGGAGAGATGGGGAGCATGGGCGCGGAGGGAGGGTCGGGAACCAGAAGGGGAGCAAGAGGCTCCAGAGGGACCCGGGCGGCGGGAGAGGGCGCAGCGCCCTGCTGGGGACCCTCGGCTGGCCTAGGCCCGCTCACCCCCCGCCCCCGGCGCCGCAGTCCTCGAGGATCACCAGAAAGGGCGTGGGGCAGGAGCGGCCCGGCCCTGCCGAATGGACACACAAACGGCTGCCGAGGCCCGAGTCACCCTCCGCGGAGCGGCAGCTACCCGGGTCCCCGCGCCCCGAGTGCGGAAGGCAGCGGCAGAGTGGAGCTAACGGCGAAGCCCCCCGACCAGCGTGGCCACTCCGCGGGCCCTGTACCCCGATTTCGGTACCTGCAAGTCAGCCGCCAAGATTCGATGGCGCCCGAGCCTCGATCGGCGCTGCGCTGCGGCCCGTGCGGCTGCCATGGAGACGGGCCTTTGTGTGGCCGAGGAGGGGCCGGAGCGCGGGAGCAGAGAGTGGCCCCGCCCCCGGAGGGGAGGGGGGAGGGGAGGAGGGGGAGGGGCGGGAGAAGAGGGAGGGAGGGCGGGGCCGACTGGGCGCCCCCACGCCCCCGCCTGCAGTGGGTGCGCCGCAGCGCGGAGGAGTTTCAGTCCGGAGTCCGGCTGGGACCCAGATCTGCGCCAAGCAGCGAGCGCCCCTCGGCCTGGTCACCACCCCGGGAGCGCCCTGGGCCACAGGGGAGCCCAGGCCTTAGCACCAGGGGATTGCACAGCTCCAGACCGAGGACCCCGGCGCCGTCGCGGTTCTATCTGAGGCGGGTCGGGCACCGGTACCCCCACCCTTAGACTGGGAACAGGCCGGCCACACCCCTGCCTTTTCCGGGGGTGGGGGCTGCTGGGCCTTGACCCCTTCCCTTAAGCCTCAGCACCCCAAACCTCCTAGGGGAAAGACACCTGCGAGTGTCCTAACAACTCATCCGTGGCCCCCCAGCTGTGCTGCTTTTCCCCTTTTCCTCCCCCACCTGTGGGCCTTTGGGGACCCGCACCCAGGACTCCCCAGCCCTGGAGGTAGGGGTGAGCCTGAGACTTTCCCGGGGTGCCAGCTCTGGACTTGAGCTTGTTCCACTTCTGCCACGCCAACCCCGTTTGTCCTGGGGCCTCCTAGACTTAAGAAGAGGTGGGGACGCCACGTGCTCCCATTGGCCCTGAGTCTCCAACCACAGGACTGGGTGTGGTGAGCAGCACAGCGGTCGGAGACCCCAAACCCCAACCTGCACCCACACACTGGGACTTGTCCCCTCCTTGCACTTGGCTCCCCTGACCCTGAGACCTACCCCCAATGCTCAAGAACCTGGTCACTTACTTATGTCAGCGTCTCAGCAGCCCTCCCACCCCAACCAGCCAGGCCAGACCTTCACCCCTTCAGCCCTGAACCACATCCACATGACCCACCCAGTCCCCACCGCAGGGGACCCAAAAATTACCAGTGTCTGACAGGGATGCCAACTTTTCATCAAAAAGACAGTTAAAACACAAGCATTGTGTTTTATAGGGCATTTTAATACCAAAATGTGGGAAGACCACTATCCCCCACTAGAAGGGAATCTTTAAATAGAGTGCACGCAGGAAGCTTGGGGGTGAACTGTCCTTCCTGTTCCCTGGAGCAGCGACTGCCACCTCCACCCCAGCCCCACCCCCACTAGGGCCACTCAACCAGGCTTTGACACAGCCCCTCCAATCTCTGGCGGCCCCAGGGGGCTGAGCACAGCACTGTCTTGGACCAACTGGTTCCTGCCTCTCCAGGCCCCCTGCCCACGGGGCTCTATTGGGGGCAGGTCTGCTTCCTTCAACCCATCTGCCCATTTTCCTCCAACCCCCTGTGTGTGTGTGTGTGTGGGGGGGGGTCAGAGCTCAGCCAAGCCAGAGCTGACATGATCCTGGGAGAGAACAAGCAGCCTCTGGGCAGAGAGGATGGAGTAGCCCCCAGGCGCCTCGTCTGCACAGCGGGTCAGGCATAAGGAAGACAGCTCCACGGTTCCAGGCACTCCAGGGGACAGGCTTCCTCCCACCTCTACACTTCAGCCTGGGATCCTACCCTGGGCAGCGGTGCCCACCCTGCCCAGTGTCCCTCCCCCAAACCTCTGCCCCCATTGGTCCTCGAGGCAGGACGCCAGGACCAGGGGAATCTGGTTGTGCCTTTCTGTACTGATGGTGGCTTCGTGGAGGCCACCTTGCAGCCCCTCCCCTGAATCCTGTGCCCCCCCCCCAGCCCTCCTTCATGCACAGGAGCCCTTAGAAAGGCAAGTTAGGTGAGCAGTATGGCAAGCACAAGCTGGAGTGAGGTTTGGGGCATACCCCTCACGGGTGGGGCTGTAATGGTGAGGGGGGCCCAGGCCCGGCGCTGTGTCTGGCCATCAGAGTTAGGGTTAGGGGGTAGAGGTTAGGGTAAGAAGGTCTCCACCATCTGTCCTCTCAGCCCCTTCTTGTGGAGGTCTGAGAGCCTGCCAGTCACAAGGAAGGTGCTGGTGTTGTCACAGACCCCCTTGGAGATGACACCCTGGGGGGGGCCACCCCTCCAGACAGACAGCTAGGGGCAGGCCACCCAGTGGCACTGGGGGCCAATGTGGAGCCTTTCTCACTCCAAGGTCTCCCGCTTGTTCTTTCTCCAAAAACGGACCAACTACCTCTGCCTGCCTCTGCTGTCTTCTGTTTAGTTGAGGTCATGTCCTGGGACCCTACACCAGGCTGGGCTCAGCTGTCCTTAGAAGGGGGACAGTGACAGGCTGTCCTAGGCGTGGTCAGCTCAGACAACCTGCACCGGCTGCCGCCCAGCAGGGGAGGAGTGGAGGCAACAGTGAGCATTGCATCCAGGGCATGGGCTGAGTGGGGAAGAGAAGGAACAGTCCCCACCCATGCCCACTCCCTCTGTCAGGACACTGCGCAGGCCTCACGGGTCAGACAGCTACAGGATACACCCCCCATCCGATGAGGGGTCTGAAGGCTGGAGGCTGGGAGACTCACGGCAGGCCCACAGCTCGGGGTCACACCTCACACCCACCCTTCCACTGGCTGGCACTACTGTCACTCTGGGCTGTTGTTGACAGCACTGGTGGCAGCACAGCATTGCTGGGAAGTACATCACCTCTGAGATTAGGGGCTGGGGGGGTTGGGCTAGAGTCCAAAGTTGCTCAGGCTGCACGTGGGGGTGGATGCACTTAACGGGGTAACTCGAGTGCCTGTCAGCTGAGAAGCAAGGTGGGGCGGTAGGAGCAGAGATGGTGCCCAGTGGGTTGCACGGGACAATGCTCTGGAGGGTTGGGGCGTCGCCAGGCCATCACACTGCCCCCTAGCGGCCGCCGTAGGTAAGGCAGCCCCAGCCCAGGGCAAGCCGGTGGGTGGGCTGGGTGAGGAGAGGCGCCTGCTTGTCAGCTGCCTCCTCCAGTCCTGCCTGGGCAGCCTGGTGGGACTAAAGGACATCAAATGCACCGCCCGGGGCCCCGGGGAGTTGGGGCAGATGGGTGCCTGGAGGGGGCGGTGGCCCCAGGCCCAGATCAGCAAGGGCTCACAGCCAGCCCCGCCCCCGAGCCTGCAGCCCTGTGGAGGACAGGTGGGGCCCAGGGGGTGGTAAGACTCCAGCCAACACAGGATCTGCCAGCAGTCAGGAGCTAGGCTGTGGTTCCAAATGCCACTTTTACTGTAGCACAGTAGTGGTGCTGGGAAGTGGGGGAAAAGCCAGGAAGCAGCAGGGAGCTTGCGTTGGGGAGCTCATGCTTGGCTGGGGCTGCCCCTCACTGGGGAGAAGGAAGCTTGGCCAGACCCAGGCCCCCAGGGACACCCAGGCCTCTGCCCCTCGGCCTGTCCTAGCGGGGGCACAGGACGGCCTGCAGGTCCTTGGGCAGGGACCCGATGACCATCTCGATGTTCAGCTGGGCCTGATGCAGTGTCTCCTCCTTCACGGGGAGCTGGTGGACCTGTGCCCGCACCTGCAGGGGCAGTGGTGGTCAGGGGCAGGCAACCTCCATGTCCTCTGGCCCGGGCTGGGCAGGGCCAGGAGTCTCACCAGCTTCTCCCGAAGTTTCAGGACCAGGTCCACAACCTCCACCTCGGACTTGTCCTTCATCCAGGTCTCGATGTCCTGTCATGAAAAGACGTGGTCACCCATCATCTAGGCCCTCACCCAGCGCTGGGCCTGTGACCACACCCCAGCCCCTTACCGCCTCACAGATGGCCTCCAGGTGCAGGGTCTCCAGTTTATGCACCATCTCTTTGCGCCGCTGCCGGTACCAGCCATCAAAATGGGGGGACTTGAAAAACCGCCTGTGGGTGACGAGAGGCAGCTGCTGTAGGGCTGATCCCATGAGCCAAGGGGTGGGCACAGGCTTCCTGCACCCACCAACAGCAAGAGCCTCGGGGCCCTGCCTGCTGTCCACCCACCTGTAAAGGCCCAGCCAGTCACCCTTGAGGATGCAGGTGAGCTGGGGCCCCGCATGATCCAGACTGCGCAGGAAGTCGTCCTGGTGGAAGGGGCGGATCTGGGGAGGGGCCTGACACAGAGGCTGAGTGAGGGGCGGGCACAGCCTCACTAACCCCTCCCCACCGGCCAGGACCCTCCCAGTCACACTCCTCGGCCCCCACCCTGCCTGGGGAAGATTCCAGAGAGAACTTCGAGTCCCCACTTCTCTGGCCTGGAAAGGACGTCCGGAACGGGTGGGGAAACCTGGCGCTCTGGGGGCGCATGCACACCCACGACCTTCCTCCTCTGGAATCAGGACAGGAACCCCTCTACTCCCCGCCTGTGTCCAGCCCCTGCCCGACGGCCACGTGGACCTGGAGCCCACCTTCCAGGGCATGACGCTCTTCTGCAGGGGCATGAGACTGGCCATGTAGTGCTCCTGCGGGGGGAGGACAATGAGCGGGGGCTGCAGCCCTGCCCCACCCTGCCTGCCCTGGGCCTCACCAGCGGGATGACGAAGCTCTGCGTGAGCTCCAGCAGGTGTGTCCGCAGCAGCGCGGCCAATGCACCTGGCGGCCGCTTCTTCTGCAGGCCCCCGAGCAGCCGTTTGAGCAGCGCCTTGTCGCGGTGCAGGTGGGCGGTATACGCGGTGTAGAGGCCTGGCGGGAGGCAGAGCTGCGGACCTGTCCCAGGGGCCTCCATCCCTCTCCGCCCCCGCCCCCGCCCCACCTGGGTCCTGGAAGAGGAGGGGTTCAGCTCGAGGGGCACATACCTGGTTTGGTATCGAGGGTCTTCAGCCTCGAGGGCTTTTTCAGCTTGACCTGTTTAGGAAGACCCCCTACAACACAGCCAGGGTCGGGTCAGTGCCCGCAGGCTCAGACCCAAGACCCTCCGCGTGGGCCGCCGACTGCCCAGCCCCACGCCCCTGGGACCAGATAGGCAGAGGCGGGGCCAGCCTCACCTGACAGCTTGGGCTCCCCGACGCGGAGGATGTGGGGCCAGTGCTGGAGTGTTTTGATAAAGAAAGGGTTTGTGACTCCCAGGACCACGTTTGGTCTAGAGAGAGAGGAGAGAGAGAGAGGGAGAAGAGGCAGAGGCAGGCTCAGGGGCGGACGTGGTCGAGCAGCCGGCGTGGCACTTACGGGGCTTGCGTGCGGGTGGTGAACTCCTTGAACTCGCTGTCGTGGACGGTGAAGTAAGGGCGGTAGTCGCAGCAGAACTTGAGGGGCTGCACACAGCTGCGGGGCGGACACAGCTGGGCGGTGAGCACAGCAGGGCTGTCCAGTGCCCTGGCACCCCTCCCATCAATGCCTGGCTCACCTGGTCAAGGCCAGCACCATCTCTGAGGACACGGCGGGCGAGGGTGCCAGGACCACCAGGGGCTCCCCGAGGAGCATAAGCTCCCACAGCATTTGCACATGGGTCAGCACGGGCTGGAAGCACCTGCCGCAGGGCATGAGAGTCCGGGAGACTGGGCGCAGCACAGGCTCCTCAGGCCCCCACCTCCCAGGCGGGCCCAGCGTGAAGACGCGGAAGGTGTGCTCTGACAGTCCACCCCTGTTGGCCTGGCCCTGCGCCCCTTTCGAGCTGGCAGCCCTGGCTCCTGCAGGACCCAGCTCCCTTGCAGGCTCACCCTGAGAGGGGCAGCCTCAGGCAGCGAATGTCTCCCAACACAGCCCTCCCCTCCTTTCCCTTCCCCTCCCCACCTTCCTTTGGGAACCTTCCCGCCCACCGTGCCCACTTCCCCTGGGTGCAGACACTGGGTACTGGCTTCCTCTTTGGTACCACTCTCCATGGGAACTGGCCGGGGGTTAATTCCTGGTGGGCAGTCCCCGGCAGCCCTGCCCAGGCCTGAACCTCATGGGTTGGCCTGTGGGGCTCACCTGAACAGGTCCAGCTCATGGACACTACTAAGGACCAGCGGGGTCAGCAGCAGGTTCTGAGAGGAGGGGTGGGAGGTGTCAGAGTGAGGGCGAGGCTGCCACTGAACAAGTCCTAAGCAGCACGGGGACTCCCGGAGAGCCCTGGAGACTGCAGCCCCTGCCCGCACACCTCCCCATGCCTACTCCCCCCAGCACAGGAGAGGGTGAGGGCACCCAGGCCTGCAGGGAGACGCAGGGCCCTGGCTCTGCCTGGGTCTGGACACCCCACAGCACTCCCGGCAGGTGGGGTATAGAAGGGGGAGGGCTGCTGACCCCACCTCATGGCCACACTGCTTCAGAGAACTGCAGTCGGGCTTGTCCACCCTGGACGGGACGCGCACCTAGGGGACAAAGGGAGCAGCTGCCAGCAGGAGTGGGGACATCCATGCCCCTGGGGCCTCCCCACCCATGGGCCGACCCTCACCTGGAGGACGACGCCGACTACAGGCAGGTTCAGGGTCTGCCCAGGCTGGGGGGCTGGCCACTGGTCAATCTCATTGCACACTGTGGACACAGGCAGCCCGCGTCAGGAGCCTGCCCTGCGTGGAAGCTGCCTGCTGAAGCCACTGGATCTACGGCCAGACGATGCGACCTCTGGCCTCGCCTGAGGGCCACTCACCTGCCTCCAGGCAGGGTGCTAGCTTGTCGAAGTACTCAGGGGCGATCAGGCTCAGCAGTGCCTGGAACAGCCGGACAAAGGGCAGGCGAGACACCAGCACGAGAGACTGCAGGGCCCACGCAGCCGGTCAGAGGTCACCCCAGCCACTCAGGAACCTGCAGGGACCCCTGAGGCCAGCCTCCTCCACAGCACACCCGGGGCTGCGTGTCCCACCAACTCCATAGGACAACTGTTCCCAGGAATGGCCCAACCCAGGCCCCAGGCTTATTAGATGAGAAAACCCACAGCCTGCCCCCCACCCCACATCAGGGCGGGGCTGGACCCCAGGCCTTCAGAGGGCAAGGAGTGTGGGTGATTCCTGGAACCATCTCCCAGGGGTCAAGCAGTTCCAGACTGAACTTGTCCTAATCCTGAGAGTGTGATGAGGCCCCCCAGCAGTGAGGGGCAGGGACAGACAGGCTGCAGGTGCTGTGCTGGGTGCGGTCGCACCCCCACCCCCGTCCGCTGCCTTGTGGGGCGGCCACAGGGTCCAGGGCAGTGCGCTCCACCTCGTGCCAAGCGGCTGCAGGTCTCCGGAGTGGGCGCGCCTGGAGGCCCAGGACCCCTAACCCATCAGTCCCTCCCGATGGCAACCAGCCCCACCCCTCAGTAGTGCCACCCCAGGTTGCTCACCTTCTGGAAGTAGCCCCTCTTCACGGAGCTGTCCTTCACCTGCCTGAAGTACACGTAGCCAAAGTAGTGTGATGACTCCTTCTGGAAGGAACGGTCAGACAGGCTGTGCTCACTGCCCCTTGGCCCACTCTGTGGAGGCTGCTCCATGCTCTCCCCAGCCATGGAGGTCAGGCTGGGGCTCCTCGGCTCAGAAGCTGGGCGACACCTCCAGAGGGGACACGGCAGCCCAGGGTCCTGGAGGCGTGCGCTGGCCTCCACCCACAAGCCATGCCCTCTGCACGCACAGTGCACAGGAAGAGCTCCAGGGACCCTGGGGGGGTCCGCAAAAGAGATGGCCCACGCCCATCAAGGCTGGGGTGCAGGCCCGCAGGCGTTGCAGGAGGTGGACACCCTACTGGCCGGGGCTGGCCAGTGCCTCTCCTGCCACAGGGCACAGGCGTCTTGAAGGCCCTGGGCACAACACCCGCCCCCTACGCTCACCTGCAGTGACACGGGGGCCCCACTGTCATAGTGCCTGTCGTTGGTGGACCAGGGGCTCCTCTGTCCTCCACACTGACGGATTCGGAAGCTGAATTGCGTGTCCCCGAGGCAGCCTGGGAAGGGAGGCAGCCCCCGCCATGCTGCTGTGTCAGGGCTGGAGCATCTCCTGCCACCATTCGGGGTGGGGACAGCAGGGACAGTTGACGGCCCTTGAGGCTGGCCTCTGCCTGGCCCCACCCACCGGCTGGGTCTGAGTCTCCCTACAGAAGTTCCTGTGTCCCATCTCTTGCACCTGAGAGTTTCAGAGTAAAGCCTGAACACATAGAAGCACCAATGGCAGCCCACAGGTGGGCAGCTGGGAGACTGGGGTGAGAGCGGGCTCAGCTTGTCCAGACACCTGGGCCCCGGGAGGAGCAGAACCGGGGACCCAGCTCCTGGGGTCACTGTTGTGGGGTGAAGGAGACCAGACCCCTCTGGTCCCTCTGCACAGAGACACCTCTTTCCACACAAACTGGCCGCCAGGGGTCGTGTCATGGGGCTCTGTCATGGTGTCTCCACGGAGGCAGGAGGGGCTGGCATTTACAGGCCGTGATGCCCCTGGCCTGGGCCACAGGGGCTCCTGGACAGCTTCACCTCCCCACCTTCTTCCTCTCACCTACCAGCCCGAGCCGGGGAAAGGTGGGGTCGCCTACCTGAGTGGGAGTCAGGAAAGGACAGGTAGCAGATGCTGCTTTTCTGAAACACACGAAACCCAGTGAGGGCTGGCTCGCTCCTGGGCGACGTCTGCTCCCCAGAGGGCTGGGACCCACCTCCTTGTCCGTGAGCCGGAAGTCGCTGGGGTATACCAGCTGTGGGGGACAGAGCACTGTGATGACCGGGCACACGCAGTGCTGGGTCTCTCCCATATTTGCGGGCTCAGACGCCTGCCCTTTTCCACCGTTGGCTCACTGCAGACCCTTCTCTTCTCCCCTGGGCTCTCCCGATCTCCCCAGGCCTCTCTCAGCACAAGGCCACCCCATCCTTGCCTTGCCTAGGCCAGCACACGCCTGGGCGAGCTCCCCAACTCCCTGCCTGCACCCCTTGCCCTTGAGGCCACTCGCCCAGACTGTTTGGGCCTCCCTACTCCGCCATCCTAATGCTCGGTCCATCCCCACAGCTTCAGGAGGTGGTGGCCTCCTCTCTTGGCTGGAGCAGTCATAGGGCCCTGCCACCTCCGGCACCCCACCCCATGCAGCAGGAGGGTCTTAGTCTGTGCCAGTCCCCCTGGCTGCTCTCCCAGACTGGGCCTGGCCAGCGCCTCATCTTGTCTGTACTCAGATGTCACCTGACACAGTCGTATCCCTGCCTCTCCACAGTACCTTGAGTGTCTTCACCCCCACCCCTGCTAGTCAGGGGTCCGAGAGCTTCTGGCCTGTACCCCATCTGGAGTGTGAGCCCCAGGAAAGTGCCCTGGGCCCTGGCAGTGTCCAGTGAATGTGACCAGCTAGATAAGCCATATGCCCCGGGAGAGGACAGTCAGTGAAAGCACGCACAGTGAGCGACAGGCGGCACTGTAGAGGAGGCAGCAGGCCGAGGCTGGGGCCTCAGGCACAGAGCAGTGTGCACATGCACGTGGCCAGATGGATTTCCTTGTGGGGTACCAAAAGGCAGGGAGCCGCAAGGCCCCCACTCCTACCAGGCCCTGAGGTGTCCCCTGGGGAGCTGGTGTGCCTTGGGCTCACTGCAGCCGTGGCCTGTGCTCGGATGCACCAGGCCAGCTCTCCTGGGAAGCAGCTGTGCCAAGCCCGCAGGGCCAGGGGCCCAGGGCCTGCACGCACGAGGGCCCCCCTCACTCCACCCGCCCAACTCCTGTGGAAGGGTGGAGCTGGGCTTTGGCTGCAACGAGGCTGCCTCTGGGTGTGCCCCAGGCCCGCAGATAGGGTGAGGTGCTCTGCCCTGAAACTCGCACTGTGGGAATGACGCAGCATCCTGTTCGCATGCACTCTGGGCTTGCTGCTGTGGTCCCATTCTGTCTCCTGGGCAGCACACAAGGTGTCCTGAGGATGGGGACTGCATCCCAGACCCTGGCAGGGAGCAGACATCCCCAAATATGGATTTGTACAGGGTGACAGCACATCTATGAGGTATAACAGAACAGGGCATCGTGTGGAAGCTTCCAGGAGATGTCAGCTAAGGAGGAACCAAGAAGGAAGGGCCAAGAGGGAAGGGAGCCGAGGGTATCTGTCTGTGAGCTGGACCCCCACAGGCACTTTCAGATGATTCCAAGAGTGGCAGGGGCCATAGGACCATTCAGGACATGGCCTCATATGTCTGTGTCGAGCAGAGCCGAGGAGAGGTGGGTGGCTGATGGCCCGCGCAGGGCCACAATGGGCCCTCCTCCCTGAAGTCAGTGGTCTGAATCTGGTCTGATAGCCACAGGACTCTTGTAGCATCTGAGCCGGCCAACTCGGCCTGCCAGCTCCATGCCCATGTCCAGGGACCCCATGAGGACACCTGACTAGCAACCCACATTCAGGGGCTGGTGCGTCCTCCTGGGATCAGAAGCTGGAGGTCAGGCTGACCAAGCTGGGCCATGCCTCGACAAGGGGAGACATGCAGTGGACCCTCAGAGAGAGGCTGAATGTGTGGACTTGTGCTGCATGATGACCCCCATCCTCCCCAGGCCCATGAAGGTCTGTCCTTTCCTCCTGAGCCAGCCTGCATGTTTGCTGCTGCTGTGACCCAGTTGTCCCTGAGGATGACACGTGCAGTCAAGTTTGCTGTGAAAAGACCCTCCAGGACAGCGCTTCCTAAGGTGCTGGGTGCACCAGGGTTCCATGAGGTCCAGGCTGCCTCCCTCACTCTCATGTACAGTGCTGTTTCCAGAGGCTACGGCTCAGACCGGCATGGGATGCTGACTATAGAAGCTGATGTAAGAATCCAGCTGCTTTGTATTTGGCCAGATGTTAAAAAGGTTTGTAAAAGTGTCAAATGATGTCACTCTTGTCACCAAATTTTGTTTTGGAAAATGTGGTTGTTTTCATGAAAACATGAATACTTATATTAATACATAGGACATTTGTTTCGTATAATGGGTTACTAAATATTTTTAAATTTTAGTTTCTAGTAAACATTGGTAGATATGACCCAGTCAATAAGCTCTTTGGGGTCCTCAGTGATTTTGAAGACTGAAAAGGGTCCTGAGACTGCTCAGCCCAGGAGCTGCAGCCTGGGAGGGTGTGGACAGCATGGTGGACAAGTGGCTGATTGGGACCCCTGGCCGCAGGCAACTCCATGGCCTCCAGAGGTAGCTGAGATACTGCCTGGTGAGTTTCCAAGAACGGGCATGGTGTAGCCAGGCGCTCTTCTGAGCTGACCTGCACTGTCGTGTCCCTGCCACTCCTGACCCACAGGGTTTAGTGCACCCGACGGTATGGGACCCCCACACTTAAGTGTGCAGTGGGGGGGTCCTGAACCACTTATTCTCTGTGTCTCAGGCAGAGTATGAACTCCTAGGGATCAGGGCCTTGTCTTCTCGTTTAACTCTGTCCCCATGTCCTGCTCCAGCACCACAGGGCCTGGCTGGTGGCGAGTGCTCACCCCGATTTATTGACTGAACGAACGGCAGCTCCTTGACTCTGCTTTCGATGTCTTTCTGTGGGGGGGTTACCCAATGGCTGGCGCTGGCAGAAGAGAAGCTGCCCTGTGTGGGGGGTGGGAAGGAGGCCTGCAGGCAGTGGGAGCACCCCAGGCTGGGGAGCTGGGTGCAGCTGACCAGTGTGGCTGGGATGTGACCCACAGGGGTCTGCACCTGAAGGATTTAAGGTGCTGAAGTAAGATTTAAGCCTGAGAGCCACAAGGTCAGACTTTAGGAGAAAGGAGTGGGTCACAGCAGCAGAGGGGATGGATCTGAGATCCTTGTTGCAGGTGGAACTTCACTCAGCCTTGTCCACGGATGGGATGTGGGCAGGAGTCAAGGGGACCCGTGGGATTCTGGCTGCAGTGAAGGAAGGGAGAAGGTGCTACAGCCAGTGTGGGGAAAGCGGAGAGACAAAGTTTTAGAGCACAAGTCCAGAGTATCGCTTTGGCTATAAAAAGTGTAGGGCTCCCATCTCCTGCATCCCAATGGGAAGTCTTGCCTTTTGTTCCTTTCCTGGAGATCGCACCTTTCAGGAGATGACAGGCGCAGGTTTCGGAAGAGGGACAGGCCGCCTGCGGTGTCCGCCTGACTCTACCCCACGCGCAGAGGGCTCACGGCTGCCTGACGACCCCCTACCCGCTCCTGCCCAGCGCTCCCACCCGGCAAACCCCGCCGGGCCCCGCTCACCTCCAGCGCCTGGCCCAGCTCCAAGTCGAAGGTGACCACGCACACGCACTCCAGCCAGGCCGAGAAGCGCGTCCAGGGAGCCGCCGGAGCCTGTGTCCCGGAGGACGGCGCGCCTAGGCGGCCGCGAGCCGGGCGAGGGCCGGCGCGGGACAGAGCGTCCATGGCAGGGGCTGGAACGGCCGGCCGCGCGTTGCCGGGGAAACGGCCCGGAGGCGTTGCCGGGGTAACGACCGGGAGGCGGAGGCCTTGGCGCTCCTCGGGACCACGCCACGGAACAGTCGAGCGGCGGTCTCGGGCCAGAGGGGCCCTTCTGTGGCCTCGCCCTCCCCTGGCGGCCGGAGGAGCGTACTGCAGTCGAGAGGTCCCGAGCCCACCAGCGAGAAGGGCCCGCGCGGGCCAGAGCGGCCCGATGTCCGGAGGCGGGACTTCCGGCGGAGCCTTGTGTGACCGGGGAAGTTGGGTCAGGTGGGGGTCGGGGTTCCAGGGGCGCCGCCCCGACCGACTAGAGGTCGTGCAGCGACGCGGCTTGTCGGCGCTGAGTGCGGTGCGGCGGCTGGCGGGCGCCTTGCCCGGCCCGATTTCATAACCGAATTTCTTCGTTACTGAGCTCGCATTTCACCCACCCGCCAACTAATTCCAGCGATTCCGGTTCTCCCTCGCGTCCTCTCCCTGGGGTCGCCTCTAGGTGTGGGTCCTGCAGAGGTGTCAAGGCCTGGGTTCGTGTCGGCCCACCGGGCGATCATTGTCTCCCACGGCCTGGTCGTCGGTGCGTGCGGACTGCGCCCACGCCCGTCCCTCTGCTTTTTGGGTCCGCGCTCTCCCCAACGTATCTGTGCCCGAGGGGCTGCCTTGCCTGCGCGGTCCCAGGCGTGCCTGTTGAAACCGGACATAACGCATGGAACAAATACAATGAGAGCCACCTCTGCCGTTTCCACCGCGGTGGGGAAGCGGGGCCCCACCGGTATAACCTAACTGACGTGCCATATAATCTAGTTTTCACGGGCGGGCTGGCGAGAGAGACTGCCTCACCAGCTGTACCCCCGGAGCGCATGGTCTCCAAGATCACTGGCAGTGGGAAAGAGATTGACGAGGCCTACTGGCTGTTAATTGCCTTGGCCTACAAGGGACAGATACATCACTTGTACTTAAGCCCATGGGCCCAAATAGTCATGTGGTCCCAATCTAACTGCAAGGGGGCATGAGAAATGAGGCACGTGGATATTTGGGGAGCCAAAAAATTATGATCCATACGTCACAGAACTTAAGAACCGTTATTTTATAAATCACCAAAGAGAAACTGCAACCAATTACACAGTGATGAGTAGTCAGATGTTTTCAAAATTTCTATTATAAAATGTTCTAATGTTCAGAAAAGATAAATGAACTGTACAATGACCATTTGCCAACTACCTAGAATCTCCATCAATAATTAGTATTTTCTGAAATGTTTTATGCCTTACCTCTACATCTGCCCTTTCCTCTCCATCCATCAGAACATCTTATTTTTAGATTCATTTCAGAGACAGTTGCAGACATCAATGCGCTTACCCCTAAATACTTAAGTATGTTTATGGTTAACTAGTGCTTGTTTTAGTTTTAGTTTTTTTCTTTTTGGGGGGCAATATATATAGTGAAATTCATGAATCTTAAATGGACACAACTAGCTCTGCGCAATGGCAGTATCGAAGCCAATGAGGTTTATGCGAGGTGCGATGATTGCTAATTAAATGGACACAACCGTTAACCCGAAGCACTAGCAAGACAGAGGCCATCAATCATCATCGGCCCAGAAAGGCCCCTCATGTCGCTTTCCAGTCACTTTCCACACACATGCAGCCCACTGTTCTGATTCTCTACACCAAAGATGACCCTGTTCTAGAACATAAAAATGGAACCACACAATATGTAGTCCTTTGTGTCTGGCTTCTCTCACACACATAGTGTTTTTGAGGTTCCTCTTGTGGCGTGTTGCACGAGCTCTTCCCTTCTCACTGCTGTGTGCTCGTCCACCTTGGGAATATGCCACCATTTGTTTAGTCACCCTGTTGACAGACATCTGGGCTCTTTCGAGTTTTTGGTTACGGTAAATAAAACGGCTATGAAGATTCCTGCACAAGACTCTTGGTGGAGGTACATTTTTATTTTTCTTGGGTGAATACCTACGAACTGAATTACTGAGTCATAGCAATAGCCATAAGATATATATTTAACTTTTTAAAGAACCTGCCAGACTTTTCCTTAAAGCAACCATACATCCCCACCAACAACAATGTATTTCTGTTTGCTGCACTTCCTTGTCAACATTTGGTGCTGCCAATCTTCTTTATTTTAGCCAGTCCAGTGGGCAGGTAGTGATATCTAATGGTGGTTTCCATTTGAATTTCCCTGATAACGGTGCTGAGCACTTTTTCATGTGCTTTTTGCATACCATCAAGTCTAAGATGTATTGTGATTTCCGGTGTTAAATTGTGAAAAAAGTGTGCATCTTAAAAATCAATGAGGGGTGGCCGGACGCCTCAGTTGGTTAGAGTGCGAGCTCTGAACAACAGGGTTGCCAGTTCGATTCCCACATGGGCCAGTGAGCTGCGCCCTCCACAACTAGATTGAAAGACAACGACTTGGAACTGACGGGCCTGGAGAAACACAGTGTTTCCCAATATTCCCCTATAAAATTTATTTAAAAAAAATCAATGAGCTCCTCTATGCCTCCTTACGGTCAATCCCTGCTCACACCCTACTCCAGGCATCTACTGACCTGCATCGTGTCTCTGAAGTTTTGCCTTTTCTCAGAAATTCTATACAAATGGAATGGACAATGTAGTAGGCTGAATAATTACCCCCAAAGATATTCACATCCTAATCCCTGGAACCTGTGAATGTGTCACCTTATATGAGGTAAAAGGGACTTTGCGCATGTGAGTCAATCAAGGAGCTCGAGGTAGGGAGATTATCCTGGATTATCCCAGTGGGCCCAACATAAGCATCTATTCAAGAGGGAGGCAGAGGATCAGTCAGAGAAGGCAATGAGATGATGGAATCAGAGAGAGAAATTGGAAGATGCCACACTGCTGGCTTAGAAGATGGAGGAAGAGACCACAAGCCAAGGAATACAGGCACCTCCAGAAGCTGGAACAGGCCAGGAAACAGATGGTCGCCTGGAAGCTGCAGCAGGAATGCAGCGCTCCAACCACCTTGATTTCAGCCACGTGTAAAACTCCTTACGGCTTCTGACTTATAGAAGTGTAAGATAGTAACTATGTGTTGTTTTAAGCCCCAAAGTCTGTGATAATTTGTTACAGTAACAGTTGGAAACATACCAACAATATATGATTTTTTTTCTGTCTGGTTTCTTGCACTAAGCATAATACGGTGGAGGTATATCCATATTGTTGCCTATATCAGTAGTTTAGTTTGTTCTTTTGATGAATAGATTCCATTGTCTGGGTCATTTTCTTTATCCATTCACCAATTGACAGATGTTTGGATTGTGTGTCCAGTTTTTGCCCCTTCTGAAAAAGGCTGCTCCATATATTCGTATACAAGTCTTTGTGGGGACACTGTTTTAATTTCTCTTGGGTAAATACCAAGAGTGAAAGTGTTGGGCTGTACGGTAAGCTTATGTGTAACTTTTTAAGAAACTGTCAAACTGTCCTCAACAGTGGCTGCACCATTTTGCATTCCCACCAGCAGTGATGAAGTTTCCAGTTTCTCCACATCCTCATCAGCACTTGGTGTTGGCAGGCTTTTGTTCTTATCGCCATCCAAGGGGGTATAGTGGTATCTCGTGATTAATTTAGCATTTCCCTGATGATTAATGGTGTTGCGCTTCCTTCATGTGCTAATAAGTCATTTATATTATCTTCTGTGGCAAAATGCTTATTTTAATCTTTTGCCCTTTTAAAATTTTTTTTTTAATTGGGGAATATTGGGGAACAGTGTGTTTCTCCAGGGCCCATCAGCTCCCAGTCATTGTCCTTCAATTTAGTTGTGGAGGGTGCAGCTCAGCTCCAAGTCCAGTCACCGTTTTCAATTTTTAGTTGCAGGGGGAATTGAACCGGCAACCTTGTTGTTGAGAGCTTGTGCTTTAACCAACTGAGCCATCTGGCCGCCCCTGTTTTGCCCATTTTAAAATTGGGTTGTTTGTTTTCTTATCACACAGTTGTAAAAGTTTTCAAAAATAGTTTTTTTAGAATCAAATCTTTTGTCATATACATGATTTGAAATTATTTTTCCAGTCTGTGGCTTGTCTTTTATTTTTCGTAATGGCATCTTTTGAAGAGTAGACGTTTTCAATTTTGATGAAATCTAATTTAACAATTTTTTTTCTTTTATGTGTTAAGCATTTGGTGTCATATCTAAGAAATCATTTCCTAACTCAAGGCCCTAACCCAAATAATTTCTCCTATGTTTCTTCTAGAAATGTTTCAGCTCTCACATTTAGGTCTATGATTCATTTTGAATTAATTTGTGTGTCTGGTGTTAGGGTTTAAATTCTTTTTTTTTTTTTTACACATGGATAACCAATTTTTCCCGTATCATTTGTTTAAAAGGTATTGATTTCTTATTGAATTGACTTAGCACCTTTATAAAGAATCAATTGATAAAGTTTGTGAGGGTTTATTTTCTCTGTTCTGTTCCACTGACCTATATGCCTGTCCTCATGCCAACTCTATACTATCTTGATGATCACTCTAGCTTTATATAGTACGTTTTGAGATCAAGTAATGTAAGTCCTCCAGCTTTGTACTTTTTCAAAATTGTTTTGGCTATCTCGATCCTTTGCGTCTCTATATACGAGTATCATAAATTTGAGTATTAGCTTGTCAACGTCTACCAAAATAAAACAAGACCACCTGCTAAAAATTTCCCAGGAATTACAGTGAATCTCGTTTGGGGAGAATTGTCATCTTAACAATATTGAGTCTTCTAATTCCTGAACATAGCATGTCTCTCCATGTTTTTAGGTTTTCTCTAATTTTTCTCAGCAATTTTTTTGTAGTTTTATTGCATGGGAATTGCAAGACCACCCTCAGGTTTGATGATTTGCTAGGAGGGCTCATAGGACTAGACATACAGTCAAATTCTCACGGCCATGATTTATTATAGTAAAAGAATACAAAGTAAAATTAGCAAAGGGAAAAGGCTCATGGGGCAAAGTTTAGGGACAGCAAGCACCAGCTTCCAGGGTCCTCTCTCAGTGGAGTCACATAGGAGGCGCTTAATTGTCCTAGCGAGTTGTGACAAGGCTGTGTGACATGTTGCCAACCAAGGAACTCATTAGAAACTCAGCACCCACAGTTTTCTCAGGAGTTTATATTTCTTTCCTAAGGCTGCTGTAACAAATTGATACAAAGTAGGTGGCTTCAGACAACAGACATTTCATTCTCTCACCATCCTGGAGGCCAGAAGTCAGAAATCACAGAGGGTTGGTTCCTCTCCAAAGCTCTGAGGCAGAGTGTGTCCCAGGCCTCACTGCTAACTTGGGGTTGCTGCTGGTCTTCCTTGGCCTTCCGACGCTGGTAGACATACCAGTCCACTCTCTGCCTTTCTGTACATAACCTTCTCCTCTGGGTCTCCTCTCTTTTCTCAAGACACTCCTGATCCCCCTGGTAATTAGGACCCCCTAATCCAGGATGTTCTAGCTCAAGATCCCTAACTTTATTTACCTGCTAACACCCTTTTTCCAAAGAAGGTCACATCCACAGGTTTTGGGTGGATCTATATTTTGAGAGGGGCTACCGTTCAACCCACTATAGGGTTGGTTGGATGGGCTGTCTGTGCCTGGTACCTGCCAAAATTTCAGACACCCAGGAGGAAAGCAGATATTGAACATAAATCGTATTGTTTGTACAAACAGTGTAGGCATAATGAGCCATTCTGGTCACTTCTGGGAATGGTGGCAACCCTCTTGAAGTCAGATTCCCAGATGCCAGTCAAAGGCTGACCTTGTGGCAGGGTTTTTTTTTTAAATGTGCGATATTAGCCTGCTGCATCAACTCTTTTGTACACACTTCTCTGTTATGTTTATTCCTAAGTATTTTATTCACTTTGATGCAATCGTGAATGGAATTTTTAAAATTCAATTTTCAGATTATTTGTTGCTGAAAATGTAACTTGTTTGTATATTGATATTGTATCTTGTGACCTTGTTAAACTAGCTTACTATTTATAGTAGATTTTCTTTAGTGGATTCCTTAGGATTTTCTAAATATATAATCATGTCATCTGTAAATAAAGACAATTCTAATCTGTGCGGCTTTAATTTTTTTTCTTGACTATTGCATGGGCTAGATAGAACCGTTAGTACAATGTAGAATCATTTCAAATATTTCTTCTCTTCCTTTCTTCTCCTCCTGGTGTTCCCATGACATGTATGTCACACTTTTTGCAGTTCTCCCCCAGTCCTTGGATATTCTCTCTGTTTTTTGCAATATTTGTTCTCTTTGCTTTTCAGTTTTCAAGGAGTCTATTGATTTACCCCCAGCTCAGAGACTCTTTCCTCAGCCATGTCCAGCCCATGAGCCCAGCAGAGGTTTCTCTGTTTCCATCTCAGAGTGTTGGATCCCTCGCTTCTCTTTTGGTTCTTTCTTAGAAGTTCCGTCCCTCTGATGACGTTGCTCATGTGTCCTAGTGTGCCACCTGTCTCGTCCATGAGAGCCCTAGCACGAGAGTCACAGTTGCTTTAAATTCCCGTGGGATACTTCCAGCACCCCTGCCGTGTCTGGTTCTGATGCTGCTCTGTCTCCCCCAACGGCGTTTTTGCCTTTGAGTTTGCCTTGTCGTTTACTGTTGAAAGGCGGACATGTCCTTGGTAACAGGGAGTACAGTAAATGGGCCTTCGTGACGTGGTGTCAGGTGTGGGGGGCTAGATAGAACCTTTAGTACAATGTAGAATCTGTGTTCTGTGTTCTGTGGTCCCACGATTCGGGTCAGTCTGTAGTGAGCCTGCGCCCTGCACTGTGCTCCCCGTGTGTGTCTCTGTTTTCTCCTCCCCACTTAGCTGGACCAATGGATGGAGGGGCTGGAGTTGGGTATTTCCCTTCTGCAGTCAGTGGGCTCTGATGATCCCCAGCTGGCCAGGTCCCGGTTAGTTTCTCCCGAGGGCAGGTCTTGAGAGCAGGGTGCCTGGTGTGTTTAAAATGGTTGCTTTCCTCCCTCACTGGAAGCATGAGGGGATCTTTCTCTAATACTGGAAACCTGGTCGAGCTCCTGGAGGTGAATCTCACAATACCGTGGGGCCCCCTTATGACTGGGTCCCTGGAGTTTCTCACTCTGACTTGTTCACTCTGAGCCTCCAGAAATGCATCAATTACAGTTCAGGGGATCCCCGTACAGATTCCCTGGTGGTTTCTGCCCGTGAATCTCTGCTCCGGGAAGCCGTGATGACCTGTGTTCACCTGTCTCTCCAGTTTTGGGAGCAGTGGTTTGCCCTGTGTCCTCCCTTCTCTTACAGATCCAAGAAGGGTTGTTGGTTTTTCAGTTTCTTCTGCTTGTCACTTGTTAGGATTGAGTGATGACTTCCAAACTCCTTACATGAGGAACCCTACATTGCAGAACTGAAGTGAAAGCAGACATTCTTGCCTCAGTTCTAATTTTAGAGGAAAAGCCTTGAATCTTTCACCATTAGATTTGCTTTTAGTCGTAGATTTTCCCTAGATACCTTTTATGAAATTGGGGAAATTCCCATCTATTTCTAGTTTGTTGAGAGTGTTTATGATGCAGAGGGATTGTTGACTTTGGTTCTTCATTAATTCCTGTTGATTTTAGTCAACATCTGAGTCATTTCCTTTCAACTTGAAGCGCTTCCTTTCATATTTCTGGCAAGGCAGATCTGCTGGCAATGGCTTTTCTGTTTTGTTTATCTGGGAATGTTGTTATCTCACCTTCATTGGTTTCACCTTCATTTTTGAAGGATAATATTGCTGGGTATACAGTTTTTTTCAATGACAGATTTTATTGTTTTCTTTGGCACTTTATGCCCTTTTACTGTCATGGCTTCTATTCTCTATGACAAGAATTAGTTGCATCATTGTTCCCCTTTATGTGATGGGTCATTTTTCTGTTGCTGCTTTTAGGGTTTTCTTTCTGCCTCTGACACACAGGAATTTGGTTATGGTGTACATAGTATAGGTATGGCTCTCCGTGTGTGTGTCCTACTTGGGTTTACGGAGCAGTGGTCTTCTGATGCCCTGGTGTGTGTGTGTCCTTGGCATTGTGGGGGCTTTTTTATTAATATTTTAAAATATTTTATTGGGGAATATTGGGGAACAGTGTCTTTTTCCAGGGCCCATCAGCTCCAAGTCGTTGTTCTTTCAACCTACGTTGTTGTGGAGGGCACAGCTCAACTCCAAGTCCAGTTGCCGTTTTCAATCTTAGTTGCAGGGGGCGCAGCTCACCATCCCATGCAGGAATTGAACCAGCAATCTTGTTGTTGAGAGCTCACGCTCTAACCAACTGAGCTATCCAGCCGCCCCTGTGGGGCTTTTGAAGGGAAGAACAGGACAGTTCCTTCTGCTCTGATGGAACTCCAGAGGCAGCACATGTCTTACAGTTATTGGTGAATAAATTTGCATTTGATGTTCCTAGTAATAGAATTAATTTTATTTGGTCATTCTGTGTCAGCTTGGCTTGATTTTAGCTGTTTTATGTCCACTACAAGTCACTTTAGAAAGGAAATCTGTTAAAGAGCCCACATCTTATGACCAGTTACAGGAACAAGGGTTGTAGTAGCTTTGCATGTTACAATGTGTTTATTTGTGTGTGTGTGTGTATATATATATATATATATATATATATATATATGCCATTTTCTTCTCTCTCCTTTCCATTTTTTAAAATATGCAAGTTGTCACAGGTTAACTTTACTAGTTAGTTTAAAGAGAAGAACATAAGAGACTATTCAGTGGGACAGTGACAGAATTTGAGGAGTAAGTAATGTAGCCATGATAGATACAATGAGCATACGCTGTCGGGAGTGCGTATGCTCATTTTGAAAGAGTAAGAATTTCTTCACTTGCAGTAAGGATGGACATATCTTGTGTTAGGTGAAAATATAAGTTGCTTTGCTGTTGTGTGGAAGTTCCAATATGTTTGAAAGGATGCATACAGGTGCTGACTATCCAGAGGGTTGGACTCTGACCATTTTCCACTTACTGACTCCTCTCTGAATCCACTTCTCGTTGCCTGTTCTGTGATCATGGAACTGGACCCCCAAGCGTTTCTTTTGCAGTTGGCACAATGTTTAGCTTTGTCAGTAGAGTGCTGGAGGGTCACTGCCAGAGGAAGAGACCTCCTGTTCTGAGGCCCCATTCTGCAGCTCAGCCCACAGCGCCCCAATCTCTGCAGGGAGGGACCTCCGCTTGCCTTTCTCCTCTCGGTTGCAAATCTGATACTTTTTTACTCCCGCTTCCTTACAGAACCTGCCAGAGATCTGCCGTGCAGGATGCTGGGGAAAGGCGTTCAGGGGAAGACATTCTGCTATCAAGCCGCCCGAGGGGGTGCTGGGGAAGCTGAAGGCCACAGGAACTGGACGCAGGGAAATCAGGTAACTGGAAGGCGGTGGCTCCAGCCAGCAGAGCGAGCCCCAGAACAAACCCTCGCGCGCCCTCTCGTGACGAAGCTCAGCATCTGCAAGTCCAGGTACGCATTCGCAGAGAGGACCACGGTATGATGCTTTTGCAGCTGAGGCAGGAAGTTGGTAACTGGCGTAGGTTGTAGACATTCCTTAAGTGTCCAATTTCATTTTCCAACATTTTCCCACGGTTCACGCTGACACCTGAAATTATAATTCTCATTTTAGAGATTAGTTGGTTTAATTGAATTATACGATTTCAACAAATGTTAAACGGGTAAATATTTTAATGTGCAAAACACAGTACACCTGTGGGGCACCCGGAAAAAACACTAAATGTGGTGGCTTCTGCTCAGGCGCTCCCAGTCCAGTTACTAGGAAACAAGACCTAGAGAGGAGCTCTGCATGACACATGGGGGGCTAACCACGGTTCACTCTTGCTCTGGCCATGTCCACGCCACGTGCCCAAGGACACCCAGCTGCCCCAGAGGACACCCAGCTGCCCCAGTGGGAGAGGCCTAAAGCCTGGGTGGAAGGCCCCCCAGAGAGCAGGAGACCCCTGACCCAGAAGTGTGACCCTCCAATCCTTTCAGGCCTCTGGAGGGGTTGCTCTGTTGCTGACGTTGCATTGAAAAACTTATTACCGTAAATGCATTATCCCATAACAAGTTAATTATGCTTGTACAGAAATTTAGGGATACCTCAGAGGGAAAAGTAAAAGGAGAAACCGCCGCCCACCCACCCGGCTCTCAAGCCGCCTGTACCTTCGCATTGCCGCCCTTGTAGCACCGATCGCGTCCGGGCATCCCAGCGCGTCCAGGTGACCATAAGAGCCCGGCCCACACGCTCAGCTCCGCCCCCGCGCGAGCACGCGCTCAGCGCAAGGCCCCGCCCCCGGCGCGCGCGCCCCGCCCCCCGCCGCAGCCGCCATTTTGGAGCGACCTGAGCGCCGCTAGCGGCCCGAGCCGGTCCCGAGCTGCCGGCGGGCCCGCGCCGTGTCGGGGGGCGCCGTGTCCGTAGGCGCCGCGCCTGGCCGGGCCCATGTGCGTGCGGTCCGCACCAGGCCGCTCGGGCTTTGCCTCCGCCAGCGCCGTGGCCTCCACCCGGGCCTCCGAGGAGCCGCCGCGACGCCCGGCCCGCGGGGCAGGTGAGTGCGGCCGCCCTCAGACTCCTCAGAGCCTGCTCCTGTCGGTGCCCCGGTAGTGTCCACCCGTCAGTGGCCACCCTCCTCAGTGACCAGCCCCCGCCGGTGAACAGCCCGTAGTGTCCACCCGTCAGTGACCACCCCTTGGCAGTGACCACTCTGTCAGTGACCACCTCTTGACAGTGACCACCCGTCAGTGACCTCCCTAGTCACTGACCACCTCCCGGCAGTGACCCCCCCCACCGCCCCCAACCCCCGTCAGTGACCCCCTCCCCCCTCCACCCCAACCTCCTCAGTGACCACCTGTCAGTGACCACCTCCCCTCAGTGACCACCTCCTGTCACTGACCACCTGTCAGTGACCTCCCGTCAGTATCCGCCACCATCAGTGACTACCCATTAGTGACCTCCTGTCAGTCACCACCTGTCAGTGACCACTTCCTGTCAGTGACCGCCAATCAGTGACCACCGCAGTCAGTGACCTCCCATCAGTGACCTCCCATCAGTGACCCCCCCATCAGTGATCCCCCCGACCCCCGTCAGTGACCACAGGTCAGTGACCTCCCCAGTCAGTGACCCCCACCACCACCCCCAACCCCCATCAGTCACCCCCCTACCTCCCCCACCCCAACCCATCAGTGACCCCCTCCACCCCCCCACCTCAACCTCCGTCAGTGACCTCCCGTCAGTGACCACCCGTCAGTGACCACCGGTCAATGACCTCCCGTCAGTGACCACCCGTCAGTGACCACCCCAGTCAGTGACCTCCTGTCAGTGACCACCCCAGTGACCTCCCATCAGTGACCACCCCAGTGACCTCCTGTCAGTGACCACCCCAGTCAGTGACCTCCTGTCAGTGACCTCCCGTCAGTGACCTCCCGTCAGTGACCTCCCGTCAGTGACCACCCGTCAGTGACCTCCCGTCAGTGACCACCCCATTCAGTGACCTCCCATCAGTGACCACCCCATTCAGTGACCTCCCGTCAGTGACCTCCCGTCAGTGACCACCCGTCAGTGACCTCCCGTCAGTGACCTCCCGTCAGTGACCTCCCGTCAGTTACCACCCGTCAGTGACCTCCTGTCAGTGACCCCCCCAGTCAGTGACCTCCCGTTAGCGACCACCTCCCCTGTCAGTGACCGTCTGTCAGTGATATCCCATGTGTTCACCCCATTATGTCCACCTTGTCAGTGTCCACTCCATAGTATCCACTCTCATCAGTGTCTTCCCCATCCTCTGTCTGTCCCCCCTCAGTTTGTCCCAAGGCAGTGTCCACCCTCCCCTTGGTGCCCTCCCAGTCAGTGTCCCCCATGTTACTGACCCTCCAAGTGCCCTCCTAGCCGCTCAGTGTCAGGTGTGTCAGTGCCCTTCCTCCCTCAGTGCCTTTACGGTTATACTCCCCCTCCCGCATGCTGCCAGTGTGCCCATGTCTGTGCCCCTCAAGGCAGTGTCCACATGTCAGTGTCCCCCCAGTCAGCACCCCCTTGCCATCAAGTGCCCCGTCAGTCCTCCTCAGCCTGTCGGTGCTCACATCCTTGCCCTCACGGCTCTCCCCTCACCCTTTTCTCAAGGACCCTCCTTGTCAGTGCCCCCACTGCCCATCTCCTGCCTGTCTGTGTAGGACACTCCCCTCCCCAGTGCCCCCTGCCATCGCTCACAGCACCCACTCTTTCCATCACCATTATGGCTCCAAGGGTCTCACCTCCCCCCATTCTGTCACTTTCCGACCCCTTTACCCCTCATTGCCCCATTTCTTCTTCCATCCTCATCATCTCGTCCTCACACCTGTCGCCTTCACTCATGCACCTTACTGGCCCCTTGAAGGTCCTCCCCACCTATCACTGTGCTGTTTTCCACACACCCCACCTGCCACTTTGTGTCCTGGAGCCTAACTACCTGCATTGTTCACCCGCTTGTTTCTGACCACTCTCAGTTTGCTCCTGAGCCCCTGCCCTGTCACTGCCAGCTCACCCAGCTTGTCACTGTCTGCCTGTCACTGCACCCCTCCCCCATTGTGTCACTGTACCCACCTGTCTTGTCCCTATGGCCTTCTCCAGCCTGTTACTCTTTCACCCACCTATCCCCTCCCTCCATGGCCTCTTGCTGCTGTGCCCTTTGGCCTCAATTCCTGGGCCATCACTGACTGTTAGCTGTTCACCTCTTCTCCATGTCCCTTCCTTTTTGGTTTCTCTTCCGTTTTGGCATCTAACTCTCATACCAGCTATGCTCTGGAAGGCGAGAAGCAGCTAGCTGTGAGAAGAGTGGGGGACAGAGCCTTCCAGGCTGAGGCATAGCACATGCAAAGGCCCAGAGGTGAACCTCCTGCAGGAACCTAGATAAGACTGATGTATGGCCAGGGAAGGGGAATCTGGGTTAGAGCGCTGGCCTTCCAACCACGCTGTTCCTTGCAGGCCCTGAGTGCCATCGTCATGACATGGGGCAGGTGAGGTGTTGGCAGTGGGTATAGTTGTTGTGGTTTAGACCTTGGTGGTCGACCTGGGGAGACTTTGGAGGCAGAGCTGTTGGGACTAGCTGATAGATTAGAAGAGGGGTATGAGGGAAAGAGAGAGGACTCAGGGTGATTTTCTAGGCTTGATGGAACAGTTAGGTGGACCGAGGCACTGTTTACTGAAATGGGGAAGCTAGGTGGGGGGTGGCAGGTGTGGGGAAGTTAGAGGTTGGAGGTGGAAAGTAAGACTTTCTCTTGGCTGAAAGTAGTGGCGAAGTCTGACAAGCCCAAGGACCGTTAGTGAGAAGGTGTCTCGCAGAAGTATCCGGAGCCCAGAGGAGGGGTCAACTGCAGGCATAACTTCAGCGCAGGGACGCTGTTCCAAGTCTTGGGATTGGGTGTTATTCACACACACAGGCACACACGCACACACCACCAACACCAACGTATTGACGACTGTGTGCTACCGTATTACATGCTCTATGTGAATTGTTTCACTTAATCCTCACAAGACCCTAGGTATAGGGACTGTTAGTTCCCTGTTTAACAGGTGAAGAAATGAACGATACAGCAAATAGCCAGGATTTGTACTCGAGGCACTTTGACTAAAGCCTTCCCTCTCCACCCTTTTTTTGGTTAAGGAA
Source organism: Rhinolophus sinicus (assembly GCF_036562045.2). NCBI lineage: Eukaryota > Metazoa > Chordata > Mammalia > Chiroptera > Rhinolophidae > Rhinolophus > Rhinolophus sinicus. Next base: position 200,491,707 of record NC_133752.1, read on the forward strand.
AAGGCTAACTTTTACAATACTGTTTTAAAATTTTATAATGATAGTTTATTATGTACGGGCAGTTTGTGTGTGCACACATCTGTCCCAATAAAGATTTATTTAGAAAAGCAAGCCCAGGCACTTTTTAAAGGTAGTACCTATACCATCTTACTTAATTGTTCTTTTAAAAAGTGTGTTACCTTTTATTATCCTTGTCTTCTTGTGAGATACAGCATTTTGACATAAAACGGGTATTTGACTTGTGCAGAATTTACTATAAACAGAGAGTGAAAAGTGCTAAAGTATACATTTTGACATCTAACCCAGTAATCATTAATTCTTAAGGCAACTTAATGATATAGTTACTCTTAATATTTCTGTTAATATTTATATGAGAACACTGAGACACAAATTAAGTAATGTACCCAAGGTCACAGTAAATAAGAGGGACAGCCAGGACTCAACTCAGGTGGACAGACTCTAGAGCCTGTGCTTTTCATTGTGGCCCCTGCTGGGTGGCTCATGCACATAGCAGTCTGAATTCAGAATTCAAAAGATACCAAAGCTTGTATCATGAAGTCAGTTTTCATTCTCATCCCGTCCCTCAGCCATCCTCTTCCTCTCGGAAATCACATCACATCCATATGTAACAAGCAGCCCTCTTCTTTTTAACACAGAATGTATAATTGCACAACCTTTTATTACTTTAAAAATATTCCACCATTTACAAATTACTAAATATTTTGCACCCAATGTAATGTACAGATCTTAAGTAATTAAGTTTGATGAATTTTAACAAATGTATGCACCTTTGTGTCCATCACTCATGTCCAGGTACAGAACATTTCTATCGCCCCCTGAAAGTTTCCTTGTGTCCCTTTTCAGTTATTACACCACCCCCCAAAATCCCAAGGCAACTATTGTCCTGATGTATATAGGTATAGATTAATTTTTCAGGTTCTTGAACTTCATATAAATGGAATCATAATATATATCCTCTTTTGTGTCTGTTGTCTTTTGCTCAGTATAATGATTTTGATGCCTATATCTGTAGTTTCTGCTGTTCATTTGGGTAATATTCCTTTGTATGAAAATATAATTTATCTCTTTTCCTGTTGATGGACGTTTGGGTTGCTTTTACTTTTTGGCTATTATGACTAAGTCACTGAAGATTTGTATACTCGTCTTTTGTGGGCATATGTTATTTCTTTTGGGTAAATATCTAGGAGTGGGATTGCTGGGTCATAGTATGGATGTATGTTTAACTTTTTTAGAAGCTGGCTGTTTACCAAACTGGTACCATTTTGCACTCCCACCAGTAATGTATGAGAGTCCCAGTTTCTCCACACCCATGATAGCGCTTGGTATTGTTTAATTTTAGCCATTCAGGTAGTACTGGTATCTTACTGTGGTTTTAATTTGCATTTCTTTGATGACTAACGATGGTGAGCAACTTTTCACATGCTTATTGGCCACTTGTATATCTCTTGTGAAGTATCAGGTCTTTTGCCCACTTTTTATTGGATTGTCTGTTTATTCATTTTTAGGAGTTTTAAAAATATAGTCTGGTTATAGAGTCCTTTATGGTGCGTGTGTGTGTGTGTGTCTGTGTGTGTGTATGTATGTGTGTGTGTGTACACATACATATATAGAGAGGGAGTGGGAGGAGAGGAAGTGAGGGGTGAATATTTTTTCCTATTTATAGTTTGCCTCTTTCTTTCTTTCTTTCTTTCTTTCTTTCTTTCTTTCTTTCTTTCTTTCTTTCTTTCTTTCTTCCTTTCTTTCCCTATTAGATATTTTTATTATATTTAACCACAAAGCATTTGACCCAGAGCCCGAGGAAAAGCTAAGCCTGGTGGTGGCTTCCATTATTGGGCTTGACAAGGCTTCCCTTCCTGGAACCTCAGTTCCCCCATGTGTAGAATGGGCTGCCTATTTTTTTTTTAATGGTAAGTTTTATTTATTTGTTTTTTAAAAATTTTTATTGGGGAATATTGAGGACCAGTGTGTTTCTCCAGGGCCCATCAGCTCCAAGTCATTGTCCTTCAATCTAGTTGTGGAGGGCGCAGCTCAACTCCAAGTCCCCGTTTTCAATCTTAGTTGCAGGGGGCACAGCCCACCATCCCAGGTGGGAATTGAACTGGCAACCTTGTTGAGAGCTCACGCTCTAACCAACTGAGCCATCTGGCCGCCCCTCCAGAAGCTCAGCAGCAGCTCGTCTTCAATCTAGTTGTGGAGGGAGCAGCTCACTTGCCCATGTGGGAATCGAACCGGCAATCCTGTTGTTCAGAGCTCGTGCTCTAACCAACTGAGCCACCCAGCACCCAGCTGCCCCTGCTTATTTGTTTCTTTTTTTCTTTAAAGATTTTTTTTTTTTAATTGGGGAAGGGAAACAGGACTTTATTGGGGAACAGTGTGTACTTCCAGGACTTTTTTCCAAGTCAAGTTGTTGTCCTTTCAATCTTAGTTGTGGAAAGTGCAGCTCAGCTCCATGTCCAGTTGCTGTTGCTAGTTTCAGGGGGAGTCGAGGAATCAAACTGGCAACATCCCTTGAGGGAGTCGAGGAATCAAACTGGCAACCTTGTGGTTGAGAGCCCACGCTCCAACCAACTGAGCCATCCAGGAGCTCAGCGGCAGCTCAGCTCAAGGTTCAGTGTTCAATCTTAGTTGCAGAGGGAGGAGCCCACCATTCCTTGCGGGACTCGAGGAATTGAACCCGCAACCTTGTGGTTCTAAGAGCCCACTGGCCCGTGCGGTAATCGAACCAGCAGCCTTCGGAGTTAGGAGCACGGAGCTCCAACCACCTGAGCCACCGGGCTGGTGCCCTTAATGGTATCTTTTGATGAACAGAAAATTTTAATTTGGATGAAGTAAAAATTTCTCAATATTTTTCTTTTTTTTGTAGAAGCTTTATAGTGGTAGCGTTTGTATTTAGGTTTATGTTTTGTCATTTTCTTTTTAACAGCTTTGTTGAGATAGAATTAATGTACAATAAATTACACATGTTTAAAGTATAAAATTTAATAAGTTTTGATATATGTATATGTATATGAAATCATCCCCAGATAGTGTACATACCCATCACCCCCCCAAATTTCCCCATGCCCTTTTGTAATCCCTCTCTCCCACTCTTTCCTACCCCTCCATCTCCAAGCAAATACTGATCTCCTTTCTGAATGATCCATCTTGCATTATTTTTTTGGGTGGGGTGGAATCAGGGTACTTTTTCTCTCCATATTGGTTATGTAATCATTGTAATATCATTGGTTGCAAAGACTCTCTTTTCTCCATTAAATTGCATTGGAGCCTTTGTTATACATTAATTGAAGATGTGTGTGCAGGCTTCTTTCTGGACTTTCTGTTATGTTCCATTGTTCTATTTTTCTATTCTGTGTCAGCACCACACTATCTTAATTCCTGTAACTTAATGCTAAGTCTTGAAATCAGGTAGTGAAAGACCTTCACCTTTACTCTACAAAATTTCCTGCCAGTTTTAGAATAAGCTCTTCAATTTGCACAGAAATTTTTGCTGGGAATTTGGTTGGGATTACATTGAATCTATAGATCAGTTTTAGAATTGAATTAACATTAAGTCTTCTGATCTATGCTCATGGTATGAAGGTCTGACAATTAAGTTCATGAACTCGTCTTAGAAAAAGTGCTACATACCTCATCGCTGAGTATCAGTACATCACCTTGTAAGTACTCCCCTTGGGAAGCTATGCACCTATGCCAGCGCCTAGTCCACCCTTCAAAGCAGTTTTGGAACTCTTGCTGGAATGGCCATCAGAGTTCTCGTTGTATTACCCTTGGTGTCCTGAATGTCATTCAAATGTCTTCCTTTCAATATTTCCTTTCTCTTCAGGTAAAGAAAGAAGTCATTGGGGGCCAGATCAGGTGAGTAGGGAGGGTGTTCCAATACAGTTATTTGTTTACTGGCTAAAAACTCCCTCACAGACAGTGCCGTGTGAGCTGGTGCATTGTCGTGATGCAAGAGCCATGAATTGTTGGTTGTCTAACTTTTTCACACAGCCTTTTCAACACTTCCAAATACTAAACTTGGTGAACTTTATCCAGTTGGTACAAATTCATAATGAATAATCCCTCTGCTATCAAAATAGGTTAGTAACATCGTTGGAACAAGTTTGTGAACTTCATTGTCAGACCTCTGTACATTGTGGATGTCTTGGGGTTTCTTCAGCGTTTGTTTGTCTGAAAAGTTCTTTATATCCTCTTCAGTGCTGAAGGATATTTTTGTTGAATATAGAATTCTAGGTTGACAGCTTTTTCTTTTGGCACTTTAAATAAGTTACTCCATTGCCTTTTAGCTTCTGTTGTTTCTGATGAGAAGTCAGCTATCATCTTTTTTCCTGCTGTGTTTAAGATATTTATTTATTTTTGCTAAATAAATAAACTATTTCTATTAAACTTTTTTCTTTTTTGGTGTGAGGGTAATTTTCTAAGTTGGTGTTTTTGTATTTATCCTTTTTGGGATTTACTTCGTTCCTTGGCTCTCTGGGTTGATGTATTTAATCAACTTTGGAAACTTTTTGGCTGCTGCCTCTTAAATATTTCCTCTGCCTCATGTTCTTTCTACTTTCCTCTTGGCACTGCAGTGACATCTGTTTAGATTGTTTGCTATTGTCCCACATTCTGAACAGGGTGGTATTTTAAAAATTGTTTTTCTCTCTGTGTTTCCATGTGTATATTTTCTCAATTCATTACCTTTCTTCTTCGAGTTTATTTTGTTATTATTTTCATCCAGTGACATTTTAATTTCAGATACTATATTTTTAAAAAAGTTCTAGCATGTCTCTGCCAATTTTTCTCCTGTTCATTCCTTCTGTTCTCTTGTCCCAGAATCCTTTAACATATTTATACTTGTTGTTTTGAAGTTCTCATCTGCCAATTGTTTTTTCTCTTGATCATGGGTCACATGTTTCTGCTTTGCATGTCCAATAACTTTTTATTGTATAATGGACATTATGGATGGTACGTTCTAGAGATTCTGTTTTAGGTTGTCTTTTTTTTTAAAAGGTGTTAAGTTTTGTTAGAGCAGGCTGTCAAAGTGTCTCAATTCTGTGGAAGATTTTCTAGTGTGGATCTGTTTTGGTTTTGCCCTAAATTTTAGGGTCTAGCCCTTAGTTCTGGAACATGGTTTTTACTCTTCAAGTATGGCCCTTCTGCAGTTTTAATAAAACACCCTTCTGATTTGGCAGAATTCAAACTCCAAAGTCTGTCTCCCCAGTGCTGAACAACTGCTGAAATCTTTGCTTAGTTCTTTCACCCCACAGCAGCTGCTTTATGCTTGGTTCCTTTCTTTCTCCTTTCTCTCTGTCTGTCTCTCAGTCTCACTGAGGTATAATTGAGCAATGAAATTGTAAGATATTTAAAGTACATCATAAGTTGATTTCTGTATACATTGTGAAAGGATTCTCCCCATCTAGTTAATTATTACATCCCTCACCTCATGCAGTTCTTTTCGTGTGTTTGTGAGAACATTTAAGTCATACCCAGCACATTTCAGTTACTATATAGTAGCGACAACAGCTACAGTCCCCATGTTTTGCATTCGATCCTCAGAGCTTATTCATCTGGTAGCTGAGTGTTTGCGCCCTTTTACCAACCTCTTCCTATTTCCCCACCGCCCCCAGCCCCCGGCAGCCACTTTCCTACTCTCTTTATGAGTTTGACTTTTTTTTTTCTTGTTGGTCTCTTGGCATCTCATCCCACCACGTACAGTTTAGGAGTCAACCAAGGATTTGGGAGGAATTGTTGCAGATTTGGGGGATTTTCCCTTCTTTGTTGGATTTTCCCCTTCAGTTTTCAGCCATTATGTAGCCCTGAACTCTGACCCTGTTTTCCTCCTGTCATGAGATAGCACAGCACTGTTTCCCCTTCAGCACTGTCACCCTACTCTCTGTGATAACCAGGAAGTGCCCTCAGATCAGAAACCATTTCAGTGTAGCACTCATACAGTTGGCTGTCCTCCTGCCAATGGTTGTGTCCCCTCCGGTTTCTGCATGTTTTCAGTTGGTCTCCAATACCTTCAAATAGCTGTTTTTTTGTACTTTGTCCAGAGTTTATAATTATTATCAGCAGGAGGATTAGTCTGACACAAGCTGCTCTTCCATGTCTGGAAGCAGGACTCTCTGACCTGCATTATATGTGCCTGACAGAGGGACAGAGGAGAGATCGGGACCGAATGCAGGGAAGCCCGCATGTAGCTTCTAGCAGAGGATGTATTAGGTTGGTGCAAAAGTAATTGTGGTTTTCGCAATTATTTTTAACCTTTTAAACCGCAGTGGCTTTTGCACCAACCTAATAGCAGCTGACAAGGAGTAGCTGTGGGGCTGGCGGACTGTGGCACATTTAATGGAGGGAAGACGGAAGGTACCACTTGAGACCTTTTGCTTTTTCTGTGAATTCAGGGCATAAGGTTGGTGGAGGGTTAAGGGAAGAGTAGAAGGGATACAATGGTTGTTAAATTAGTGATCTGTTCCTTTGTAACAAACCACCCAGTGATTAGTGACTTAAAACAACAGTCTTGGGTTTTGGCCTTGAGTCGGAGTTGGGCTCAGCTGGGCTGATGCCTCTCTGTCCCTCAGGTCGTCAGCCTGGCTTCCTCAGATGGCTGGGGTCTTGGCTGGACGTTTAGGCCTCTCTCCAGGGTTCGGTCATCCTTGAGGCTGGACAGGGCTTCACACGCTGGTCACAGGATTCCAGGAGGGCACGAATGGGCGCTGTGGAGTGTCCTGGAGCTGAGGCTCAGAACTGCACCCGTCGCTCTGCCACCTTCTGGTGGTGACAGCAGGTCACGGGAGTGAGTCGTGGATGGGCAAATATAGCTCATTTCTTGGTGTATGGAGCTGCACGGAACCTGTGCTCATCTAAAATTTGTCAAGTTGTCTTCAGAGAGGGAAATTGGCTTCCTAGAGAGAGTAGGCTCACTAGGTTCTGTGTAATGTGCACTTGAGGTTTGTGGTCAGTAATTTAAAACGAGTGAAACTGAAGCCACGTGTCCTCGTGGAAGCCTCCTCGGCCCTCAGCCCCTGCTCCCTAACGACTCCCTGCTCCCCTGCTCGCCGACCTTTACTGTGTACCTGCTGTTTGCCAGGCTTGCGTCCAGCACCTCCTACAGGTCACCTTGTTTTGAGGTCACGGTGCTTTGAGATGTAGACTGTGTCATCAGGTGCGCCTTCTGGCTGGGGAGACTGAGGCACAGAGTTTGAGGCACCTTGGTCAGCAGGCGGCGGGGCTGAGCTTTGGGCCCTGCCGCTGCGTCTGTGGTGGAGGCCTCAGCCACCGGCCACACCACCCTTGTGGAAGTCACATCTTCCCCTGCCTGCCCATTGTGACAGCTGCCTTCCCCCAGTCGCTCACTTGGGGGCAGGCCGGCTCCAAGCACTGAGCTGTGCCCCAGTCAGCCCTTCCACCTACCCTGCGAGCTCAATACTTCCATCCCTGTCTCCAGGGACTCCCTAGGGCACAGCGAACTGAGTGGCTCCCAGCCTCAGGGCTCCAAGGAAGGATGCCCTGGGCCTGGGCACCTGCGCGGCCACGTCCCTCACAGTGGGCACTGGGCAGTCCTTCGGGCTCTGCCTTCTCTGCTGGACGTCATGCTCCTTGGGCTGGGGCTCTTCGTCTCTTCTTTTCACTTGTTGCTGAATAGACGATACCTGGCGACCTCTGTCTGGGCTGCTGTCGACACCGAAAGCTTGTGGAGCTCCTCTTCAAGAATTTGACTCCCACCTCTCAGCCCATTGACTGCTCCATTTTTTTCTCATTAAGATGTAATTCACGTACTATAAAATCCACCATTTTAAAGTGTACGATTCAGTGGCCTTTAGTATATTCACCAGTTTGTACACCCATCACCTTTAACTCCAGAACACTTGACACCCCACAAAGAAGCCACTGCCCCATTTTGAAGACTGGCACCTCTGCCTCCGGACCTCATTCCCCTCAAGACTGCAGGACCTGCTCTGTCTCTTCTTGGCTCTGTCGGGTGGCCCTTCCTGGACGCTGCAGCCCTGGTAGTGCCTTCATGTCATCGTCTTCCATCTTTGTCATTCCCGCTGCATCTCCTTTGACACCTTTTTTCCTTTATTGACTGGGCCAGAATCTGGTGTCACGTGGAGACTGAGAACAGTGACTTTGTTGTCAGCAGCCTGGGTTCAATGTCTAGAAGTGACATTGACAACCGTGTGGCCTTGGGCTAGTCCTGTGCTGCTCACCTGTGAACGAACTGCTGCCCCGAGCTGCACTGGGCCCATGCACAGCCTCCCACGGGAGCGTGCGCCCCATGCAGGCGACTAAGAGCTGGGAAGCACTCACTGTGCAATAGGAGGAATGCCCAGAGCGTCCAGGCCACCTTGTTCGCGACAGTGACAAATCAGAGACAACCTGAAAGGACCTCAGTGGGGAAGTGGGCATAAAGGACCATTTTATACAGAGGGGTAATGTCGACCATATTTAAAATAAAGGAATGAAAACTATAGATCATTTTCAGTATAGATCATTTTCTAAACTACCAAGTTGAACTTAAAACAACTGGAGAGTGCATGTCTGTTGTAATAGTATTTAACTATATTCTTAAAACAGTGCATTACTTACAGATATGTGAGTAGTAAATGAATGACATTGTGGGTACTGATTGCAAGGTAATGATTATTTTTGAGGAAGAAGGGAGTTGAATGGGTTGTGGGGTCCTCAATGTAATATTAGAAATGGTTTCTTCTTTTTTTTTTTTTTTTTTAAGGTTTTATTTAGGGAAGGGGAACAGGACTTTATTGGGGAATAGTGTGTACTTCCAGGACTTCTTCCGAGTCAAGTTGTCCTTTTGATTTTAGTTGTGGAGGACGCAGCTCAGCTCCAGGTCCGGTTGCCGCTGTTAGATGCAGGGGGCGCAGCCCACCACACAGGAGTCAAGCTGACAACCTTGTGGTTGAGAGCCCGCACTCCAACCAACTGAGCCATCTGGCACTGGCCCATGTGGGAATTGAACTGGCAGCCTTCGGCGTTAGGAGCACGGAGCTCCAACCTCCTGAGCCACCGGGCCCACCCGGTTTCTTATTTTAAAAGAAGAGACATGCGAACAAATGTTAACATTTATTAAATCTCAATACATGGATATTTGTTACACTCTTCTCTGGACCTCTTTATAGTTTTTAAAGATTTTCATAATGTAAAATAAATAAAAATATTTGAAACCAGATCATTATGATGCGACTGTCTGGAAGAGGTGTCGCCAGACTTGGGGGAGTGCTGAGGAAGGACTCAGGAAGGTTGGACGTGGTGGCTGTGGTTGAAGTTGGGGCTCGGAGAGCAGGCAGGAGTTTGCCAAGGAGGGAAGGTGGGAAAAGGGGTGGTGCAGGTTGGGGGCTCAGCTGTGAGGGTGAGAGAGCCGGGACAGGGCAGGGGAGGACGCAGAACCCATTCAACGTGCCCTGGTGTGGGGGCTTCCAGGAAAAGGACAGTGTGCTCTTTGTTCCCTTTTTCTCTTTGCCTTTTTTTGGATAGAGTATTTTTATGGTTCTATTTGGGTCTTTGTGTATGTTTCATGGCTCCATTTCAAATGTCTAATCTTTCCTCCAGGTTTTTGAAGATATGAAATATGGTTATAACAACTGTTTAAATGTCCCAGTCTAATAATTCTATCATCTGTGTCATTTCTGGGTTGGTTTTGATTGATTTTTCTCTTCATTATAGTTTGTGTTTTCCTGCTTCCTTGCATGCCTGGTAATTTCTCATTGGATGCCAAGATACTGTGAATTTATCTTGTTGGATGTTGGGTATTTTGTTTTTCTATAAATGTCCTTGACCTTGTTTTGGGATGTGGCTAAATTACTTGGAAATAGTTTGATTCTGGTGGGTCTTGCTTTTAAGCTTGTAGGTGGGACCAGAGTTATGCTCAGTCTAGGGCTAATTTTCCTCGAACCCAACGCAGGAGTCTTCTGAGTACTTGTCTGGGCGAGAATTAGGGTGTTTCCCACTGTGGGTGGGAGGGAATGTGGGGGAGAGGGGAGCAGTGCCTGTCCCCAGCTCCCTGTGGCCTCCAGGTGGCCCAGTTACCCTTGGGTAGCGCTTACCCTTCATGTCTACCTCACTCACGCGCCAAGGCTGCAGACCCCTGTGCAGCTGTCCCCTCCAGTGTCCCCTTGGCTCTGGTCACCAGCGCTGTGGCCCCCCTACGCCACCAGTTGTTTCTTCAGCTCAGGAGGCTGCTGGACCCTGCCTGCTCCTCTGCTCTGGCCCTGAGCATCTTCTTAGGCAGAAAGCTGGGCAGTTAATGGGCCCGTCCTGTCTTCCTTCTGTCAGGGATCACTGTTCTTCATTGCCTGGTACCCAGGGTCTTGAAAACCATTTCACATAGCTTCTCCTTTTATTCATTTATTTAATTGCAGGTGGGAAGGTAAATCTGCTCCCTGTTATTTTGTCTTGGCCAGGAGCAAAAGTATCAACAACAGAGCTTTTAGAATAAAGGTGTAGGCTGGCCTCTCACGCAGCCCTGGGACCTGTGAGAATGCTACCCCCTTTCTGGCTGGGATGCCTGGGAGGGAGAGCAGACATGGCCTGTTCCTGGGTGTCCTGGGACATGAAGGGGTTTCATGTGTTTTGGGAAGGAGGTGGGGATCGGGCTTGGGAAAAGGGTCCCCAGGAAAACCCAGGGCCGCAGAAGGAGATCCTGAGGGCATGGGAAGCAGACAGACCTGCCGTTAGTGACCACAGTGTCTGCGCTGCAGGACACAGCTGACAGAAGGCTTGGGTCCTGCAGTGGAAAGGTGTGGGAGAGGGTGACGTTGCCAGGGAATGGGGGGCAGGGCTCAGGATATGTGCCTGTTCCGGATGTGTCACTCATTCCCTGGCTGCATGTCCCTCCTGATGTCCCCGCTGTTTGGGCTACAGATGCCATATTGCTAGCTCACACCAGGTGTGACTTGTCAAGAAGATGCCTGTTAGAAAAGCATTGGTTCAAAGTTAGGATAAACATGCCTGAGGTCAACCTTATAGAAACACTTCCTTCTTCTGAAAACTGTATAAAGTGCTGGGAAGCCAGTTTTGAATTAACTTAATAACTTGAATTTATGAAATGTTAGATGTAAAAAGATTTACCTATTTTAGAAAATGATAATGTTGACTTATTTATTCCTGGCTTGCCAGCACAACTTTGATTGCTTTGTTTTGTTTCATTTTTTTATATGAAATTTAAAAATACACAAATGTAGAACAGGCATGGGTCACGCTCTCGCTCGTTCTCTCTCTGCCGCCATCTTGGTTTCGCGTTTCCCCGCACAAAATGCCCGGTGAAGCCACAGAAACCGTTCCTGCTACAGAGCAGGAGTTGCCACAGCCGCAGGCTGAGACAGGGTCTGGAACAGAATCTGATAGTGATGAGTCAGTACCAGAGCTTGAGGAACAAGATTCCACACAGGCTGCCACACAACAAGCCCCGTTGGCAGCAGCAGCAGCAGCTGAAATCGATGAAGAACCCGTCAGTAAAGCAAAACAGAGCTGGAGTGAAAAGAAGGCACGGAAGGCTATGTCCAAACTGGGTCTTCGACAGGTTACTGGGGTTGCTAGGATCACTATCCGGAAATCTAAGAATATCCTCTTTGTCATCACAAAACCAGATGTCTACAAGAGCCCAGCTGCAGATACCTACATAGTTTTCGGGGCAGCAAAGATCGAGGATTTATCTCAGCAAGCACAGCTAGCAGCTGCTGAGAAATTCAAAGTTCAAGGTGAAGCTGTCTCAAACATTCAAGAAAACACGCAGACTCCAACTGTACAAGAGGAGAGCGAAGAGGAAGAGGTTGATGAAACAGGTGTGGAAGTTAAGGACATCAAATTGGTCATGTCACAAGCAAATGTGTCGAGAGCAAAGGCAGTCCGAGCCCTAAAAAACAACAGTAATGATATTATAAATGCTATTATGGAATTAACAATGTAACTATCTCTACAAGACAAGGACCTTTTTTTGGTGTTTCAAAAGAGTAACTGCAGCTTGGTTTGAAATTTGTACTGTTTCTATCATTAATAAAGTTATGGCTTCTTGGGGGCTGAAAAAAAAATACACAAATGTAGAGAAAACATTATAATAGACACCCAGCTTCTACAGTGATCAAATTTTGCCAATTTTATTTTTAGTCTGTCCCTTTCCCTCTTACACTTTTAAAATTTGTTTGGTTCTTGTTTTTTGGTGGAATATTTCAAAAGCAGATCCCAGAAATAATGTCATTTCACCATGAATACTTCACTTTCCTAATAACAGGAAGCTTTTATTTTTAAAAATGTAGACACTGTATCAGTATGACAACTAAGAATTCCCGGTCAACTCCTTACTATCATCTAATACCAGTCTGTATTTCAGAGTTCCCCAATAGCTTCAAAAATATCTTTTGCTAGTTGATTGTTCTAATTGGAGCCAAACAGGATCTAAATATCACTTTGGATGATTCCGTGTCTCAAGTCTATTTATAATTTATAGTGCCCCTGTCTATTGCTAAATCTAATTTTCAAAAGGTAAACTTGCGACTTGCATTCACACACAGTATGACCAGTCCTAGGCTCCACTTGTCCACGGTTTTGCTGTAGACCTTGGAGTCAGTCATTTCACCAAGGAATACTGGTCTCTTTATTTGGAAATGGTATTTAGAGATCACAGTTGGAGCACTTTTAGGTGCTTTTCTTCTAGAAGTTGTGATGTATTATCAGTCACCTTGTACCAGGGGTATGTCTCTTCTGAGGTGATAGATAGTGTTTAGTTATGAAACTGGGCAACTTCAAAGATATCCTTCTCATGTCCCTGAGTCTTTAGTGTGACAGTGCAGTCACTGAGCTGGTTAACCAGACACAGGATGGGTGCATATCATCAGTACCAGTCTCTAGAATGAGCAAAGAAAAGGGAGTTTTTAGCTTTTCAATGGTGAAATATTCTGATAACTTGAATACTAAGGTAGTGATTTTTGTTTTCCTTTTCCCTACCATTGTAGTAAGTTAACTTTACAAAGGCAGAACTCAAAATAAGTTTTTTTCCTTTTATATTTCAGGTGAAGAGATTATAAATCGTCTTCTGAATGAAAACATTTTTCTTAAAGTTGCATATACTCCAAGGAAACACTGCAAATGTTTTTATGTTTTGCCTGAGTACAAAATTTAAACAAGACGTTTCCACAGAAGGTAAGATAGTTTTCCTTTTTGGTTCTGCTTTAATGTGTAATTTATGTAAATATACCGTGTAAGTGGAAGGTCAAAGACGGATGACAGAAAAAGTTTAGATTTGAAGGGTGCATATAGTCTGTTGTCTTTTGGTTGTTTTTGATCCTCCTGAGTCTGGTTTTGAAATTCTGTGTTGTGGAAGTTACTTGGTCTCGCCAAACCAAAGTGTAACCCAAATAAAATGGGGACAATCGTGCATATGTTGTGAAGTACACACAAGATGGGGCATTTACACTGTCATGGTTGCCATCCAGAATACACACTCCACGTAGATGTTGGAAAAGGGAAGGAAGGATTTGTACTTTCAGAAGTATTAGATGCTCCTAATGGTTCCAGAAAACAGGTCCTTGTGTTCATCACAGGAAAGAATTTAAGGGCACACCACGTAAGCCAAGCAAGCAGAGGATTTATTAAAGGACAGTCACTCTCAAGATGGTGAGAAGTGGGCAGCTCGGAGAAGAGCAGCTGCCAGGAAGAGAAGGGAGCTGTGGGGGGAGCTGGGCCCCCTGTTGAACTTTGTGGTAACTTCAGGGGGAGGGATGCTAATAAATAGAATAGCCATCTTGGAACTGGGCCATTATTTTTCCTTCTTCACGTGGGAGCCTGTTGGAGCCCCGGGTTGGAGGTGTGCGTTCCCACACTGCGGATGGTGGTTTTTGTTTCTTTTTCCTTGTTTCCCCCCTCGAATAAACCGTTTTTTCTTGTGGATTTATCTGGAGAGTTATTTTAGCCAGTCGACACCCTTAAAATGAAAGGGTGGAGTCTCGTCTCTCTTTGGAGAGAAAAAGAACATCTCTGTCTTTGAGTAGATTTTTTTCCTGGGGAGGAACACTAAAGGATTGGTGGTGAAATTTTTTGAAGCCTTGCTTGAGCAAGGCTCAAAAAAAAAAAAAAAAAGAAAAAGAAAGGGTGGGGTATTCAGGACTTGGGGGTGCATCCTAGGCTTTCCCATCGGGAAGGGGCATTTTTGTCCTTATTTGCCTCTTGGAACTGTCATGGCGACCCAGGGTAGAGATTTTCTTGGCTGCCATGCTGATAACATTAGGATCTATTGTAATCAGCGAAAAGGTCACCGTAAGGGGCAACATGGTGTCCTGGATCCACTCTCGGCCACCAACATCCAGTTCTGGCCGGATTGTAGTGGGCCTTTTCCTTAATTGCTGACCTTGCCTTCTCCTTCCTTTTCTCCCTGCTTCCTCCTGGCCCTATTCTTCCTGTCTACTGTAACACTGAAAAACTCTCCCATTGCAATCCAATTAGATTAGATGCTGGATAAATTACAATAAATCAAATTTCTTGTGATCACTTCGGTGCAAAAAATTTAAGATAACTCTGTGAAGGCCAAAAGAGAAAAAAGAAAAAGGAGCAGTGGGCCTGATGCTAGCATTTTGTCGTGTCCAGCGCAACACAGACAGTGAGAGAATGAGAAGGGGCGACGAAAGGTTAAGAAAGAAACAGAAATCAAGAAAGTTTTGAAACAAGGGCCAAGGGTCTCACAGCCTCAAAGGACTGAGAGCCCCGAATCGGGCCCCTTGTGGCTTTTATTGATGCACATACAAGGAAGTAGCATTGTTTTTACTACGGTCTGTGAGTCTCATACATCATACCAGAAAACTGATTCAAACCAATCACCTTGCCTGCCGAAAGTCCCATGATGTATAAATAATTATTGTTTGTACCTCCCCAGGGGATAAAACCTTTATGTTGAAAACTTACTGAGATGGAGAACTGATGTTATCACATCCCAAGCAGGTTGTGGGAAGGAATACAGCCACAGAGGCAGAAGCTCTCCTTAGACGGGGGAATATGGGGTGGTCTATGGCCACCTCTGTCAACCTTGTGAATTCTCCTGGTGGTTCCCCACAAGACTGTGCCTGTCTTAGGTTGTTCCTTTCTTGAGGAATCTTATCCGTCATTGGCTAGCCAGCCATCCTTTGGGGCCAGACAAGGAGATGGCATAAAGGTGAAGCAATGTCCCTGGAAGGAATAGTCTCACAGACTCTTCTTTCTTTTTAGGGGTAGGCACGAGGGGACAGACAGGCATGCGGCTGTGTGACAATAGCACTCCTTTGCTCTGTGCTGAAGCAGACATACATCCTCTTCAGAGGAAAGCATACACACAGTGTAGGCCCTTGGGATTTCTATAGATTAAATTTAAGTAAACCAACCAAGAGAAACAGTTAGCATAATTAGATGCTCCAAGGCCTGCAGATATTGAATAATCAGATGCAGTACGTACAATAAAACATGAAATGTTTGAAGAAATACAAAACTGAATAAAAATTATGAAAAGCAAAGTGTCAAAATGATCCAAGTGGAACTTTCAGAAACGAAAAACAAAATGTTGAAATTAAAAACTCTCTATATGTGGATTAAACAGATTAAACCTGGCTGAAGATAGAATTAGTGAACTGGAATATATATCTGAAGAACTTAACCCAGTGTGCTACACTGAGAGATGGAAGATGGAAAATGAGATTAAGAGAAAATGGAGGATAGAATAAAAATGTGTAGTTGGAATCCCAGAATGGAAAAATAGGGAAAGTTGAGGAAGGGCACTATTCAAAGTATTAATAGCTTTCAGTTTTCAGAAATGAATAAAAGATGATAAATCCATAGATTTAAGAAGCACACTATGTCCCAACCAGTATAAATAAAACGAAAGATATACCCCTACACTGAAATTGTATAGCAGCAGAGACAAAAAGATCTTAAGCCACTGGTGAAAGATAGATTACCTACAAAGGAACATCTAGTAGGTTGACAACAGGTGTCTCATTAGTGTGAATGATGACCATAGAGAGTGGAATAATTTTTCAAAGTGATGAGAGAATATAAATTTCAGTGTATAGAATTGTGTATCAGGTATATTTTGCAAGAAAAACAGCAATGTCTTATGTTTTTGATAAATGTCAGGCTAGGTTTTTTGGATCACCCTCTATCCTCCCCACCCCACCCCACCCATAGAAAGCAACTAAAATTGTTAGATTAAGAAAAAAATTAAAGAACTGACAATATAGCAAGGAAGTTCTAGACCAAAATATAACAAAAAATAAGAACCTGGAAAGGTAATTTAAGCACCATAGGATGGAACCTGCCTTTGCCCTGAGGGCAATTGATCATCTGGACAAAGTGGGACTTTGATTTCCGAGGCCTTGTGGGTAAGAGGGTTGTTAAGATCTACAGCCCTCTCAAGGTGGAGGGTCTCCAGGAGACCATCCCTGTGCTAAATGGGGCACGGAATGGCTCTCTCCACACCCTCAATATGGGTGAGCTAGAAGCATGCCTGCCTCACTCCATCCCTGCCCCCATCTGGTTGTGCTTTCACTAAATGTAGCAGGAAAAGGGGGAAAACCTTGTGGCTATGGGTTAACCTTTGTGAGGGTTAGTAGCCCAGTTTCATATACCTGGTAGTTTAGGGAGGTCAAGCATGAATTTAGTGTAAGGTTTTCTGGTTTGGTAATGCCTTCAGGCATCCCACAAACAGAACCTCTCTGGAGGAAGTTACCTTCATCCTAAGGTACAAAAAAACTCTTATAGCTCTTTTAAGGATATCGAATAGTACACAGACAAAACTGATCAAGCATAGAAGGAAATAAGGCACCATGAGTGAAAACCAATAGAAATAGAGCCTTCAAGACTTTAGATTTTGGAATTATCAGAAACAGACTATAAAACAGGCATGCTCTTTTTCATTGGAGAAATATTTAGAGACATAATATCTATAGGGAACCATAACAGGTGATCTATCATATTTGAAAAATAACCAAATAGGATGTCTAGAAATAAAGAATACAACCTGTGGGGGTAGCCAGATTGCTCAGTTGGTTAGAGTGCAAGCTCTGAACAACAGGGTTGCTGGCTCGATTCCCACATGGGCTAGTGAGCTGCACCCTCCACAACTAGATTGAAGACAACAAGCTGCCACTGAGTTTCCGGAGGGGCGACCAGATGGCTCAGTTAGAGTGCAAGCTCTCAACAACAAGGTTGCCGGTTCAATTCCCGCATGGGATGGTGGGCTGCAACCCCTGCAACTAAAGATTGAAAATGGCAACTGGACTTGGAGCTGAGCTGTGCCCTCCACAACCAAGTTGAACGACAATGACTTGGAGCTGATGGGTCATGGAAGAAACACACTGTTTCCCAATATTCCCCAATAAAATTTATTTTAAAAAAGAATACAACATATGGATTTAATATTGAATCATTTACAGTAAAGAGGAAGTCAGTGAACCAGAAAGCAGGACAGGAGAGAACGCCAGGAGAAGCATAGAGAAGATGGTGGAAGGTGCAGAGTGGAGGTTAGGCAGCATGGAAGATGGAGGGAGAGGGTCTAACGCATGTTCAATTGGTGTGTTTTTTTTTAAAGAGAAGAGAGGACGGGCAGATTTATTATTTGAAAAGATGAAGGCTAAATATTTTCTAGAAGTGGTGAAAAAAGTCTACAGATTCAGAGTGAAAAAGGAATCATAAGCAGGATAAACAGAAAGATAATTTACGGCTCGTCAGAGAGAGGAATCCTGCGGAGCACCAAAGGCAAAGGTAGATCTGAAAATAAACCAGAGAAGTAGGATTAGTGTCATCTGCCGGCACAGTGGTGAGACTGATGGCCGATTCCTCAAGTGCAGCCTGTGGAACCGTGTCTTCATGCCTGGAGAGGAAACATTGCTGACCTCGAGCTCTAGGTCGGGCCAAAATGTCTTTCGAGAAAGAGGAGGAAATAAAGACTTTTTTGGAAAAGAAAAACTGAAGAGTTTCTCATCGGCAGTCCTTCACCAAAGGTGCTTCTAAAGACTGCAGAAAAAAGTGATTCCAAGTGGAAGAGTTGGGATTCAAGAATGAGAAGCCAATATAAACGAACATTAATTGCTTATAACCCTGACAACAGTAAGGATAGAGTCATGTAAAACACAATAGCAGTAGCATGGAGTTCGGAAGGAGGGAAGCGGAAGTCAAGCACTCCACGGTCTTTGGAGCAGCTGGCCTTGGGAGAGGGTGTGGACTCCCTGCAGGTTTTAATGAGCATACAAACTCCATGTGCTGAGGAGCGCAGTAAGAACAGAAACAGGAGGCGGCTTCCAAAGGACTGGGGAAGGCCGTGGGACTTCCTTTATTTTGACAGAAGACACTTCTACAGCCCTTAACTGGTGACATGTTGAGAGATCGTGATGGATGTTTTAGCCAGACTAACCAGTACATCAGAAAAATGGGGAAAAAAGATAAAAGAGTTTGGATGGAAGAAGCAAAGCTGTTGTTATTCATTGATGATGTGATTGTATATGTAGAAAGCTCAAAAAAATCCACAGATAATCAAATCAATAATCATTTAGCAAGTTGCTGGATACAGAATCAACTTATAAAAATATTGTTACGTGGGACGGCCCGGTGGCTCAAGTGGTTGGAGCTCCATGCTCCTAACGCCTAAGGCTGCCAGTTTGATTCCCACATGGGCCAGTGGGCTCTCAACCACAAGATTGCTGGTTCGATTCCTCGACTCCCACAAGGGATGGTGGGCTGCGCCCCCTGCAACTAACAATGGCGACTGGACCTGGAGCTGAGCTGCGCCCTCCACAACTAAGACTGAAAGGACAGCAACTTGACTTGGAAAAGTCCTGGAAGTACACAGTTCCCCAATAAAGTCCTGTTCCCCTTCCCCCATAAAAATCTTTAAAAAAAAAGAAAAGACTTAAAAACTATATTGTCGCGTACCATTAACAGACACTTTGCAGTTAAAGTCTTGTACGTAGTAGCATTATAAATAAAAAGTACCTAGGAATAAAGCTAATGACAGTTGTGTAAAACCTCTATGGAGAGCATTGTAAATTTTGAGAGAAATTAAAGAAGACTTGAGTAAGTGGACAGATATACTCTCGTTTGGATTGGAAAACTGCATGTTGTACATATGCCAGCCCTCCCGAAACTGGTCTAGAAATTCATCATCTCAGTCAGAAAACCCAAGAGGTATGGGGGTGGGGGCAGGGAGTGTGGAGTTGACATGCTAACTTTAAAACTATATGAAAATGAAAGGGCCCATGAAGTGCAAGACATTTTTGAAGAATTCCAATTCATTCTGTGTGAAATCTTGTTGAGACATCGTTTTGGAAGCCTGGAAGGCTTGTGCTCTTGGTTTTGGTTGGGTGCCCATCAGCCCCGGTTTGCCCAGGGCAGTCCCGGGTTTTGCCTCTGGTCCTGGTGTCATTATTAATAGCATGCCCTTTCATCATGAGTCCCTTTGGAAGCCTCATTCTGCTGTGTCTGGAAAGGATCGACTACACTCTTGTTTAGTTTTTGTGTGTTGTGTTGTCGTTTGGGTTGCTTGCATTTTCCCAGTGCACAGCTCCTAACCAAGGAGTGGGATATGATGACCGCAGAGAAAGTTGCTCCTCTTTGGTAAGTGAATGGTGGTCAGGGAGGAGCGCCAGGCAGCATGGAGCCCAGACCTCCCCCGGGAAGGGCCGAGCTGCCTGCTCTCAGTGGGCTCCCAGCCCCTCCTGCTTCCCCTTCCTCACCATGCTTAAGACCAGCAGCCACAAGGGCCATTTTCCAGCACCAGCAGGTGAGAGGGTAGGTATTAACACTAGTTCTAGAGGGGAGGGAACGAGCACTCATTGAGCTTATAATGCATGTCAGTGACGTCACGGCTCTTGTTTCGTTCGGTAAATTCTAGTGTTGGTCGAATACCTACTGTGTGCCAGGTGTATTACTTAACTCCTCTGGAACCTTTTGAAGGAAATGTGGTCATTTTACAGGAGGAAAGCTAAAGCTCAAGGAGGTTAAGAAACGTGCTCAAGTTCAGCTAAGGTCTAGACTGAGCTGCTGCAACAGGGCCCCAAAGAGCAGTGGTTGAATGTGGTAGACCTGCGTTTCTCTCCCACCGAATGGTCGGGCCTGGCCCACTGTGCACTCAGAAGGGTTGCCCTGGTCTTGCTGTCTCATAGTGGGCAGACAGGCTCACACCTAATGAGGCCTTGATGTTCCTGCATCGCTTTCACGCCCATCCCCTGGCCCAGCGCATAGTCACATGACCAGTTGGAGGCAAGGGGCGGCTGGGAATGTGAGGCTTAAGGAGGGTGGCCAAGTGCCCAGCTGAAATTCTTGCTGTTGAGGAGGGGAGCATAAAAACTGGGGACCACTGGAGCATCTCCCACAGCCATCGAGGCACCCAGGTTGGACGTGTGGACCCAGGCCCTGCCCCCCCCTCCCGTCTTCTCAGCCACTGCACCCACTGCTGTCTCGGGAAGAGTCAGCCTGTTAGAATTGTCAACTTGTGTGCTGTTTGGTTTGCTGAACTCACAAAGGATGCCAGCTGCATGTCAGGCTGGAGCTGTGACCCAGGGGTACAAGGGGCTGTGTGCTGGGGACAGACACACACGCTGGTCATGCAGGGGGAGCCTGGCCTTGTTCTGAGAGGCTGCTCTGCGTCTGCATAGGGTGGGGCAGAGCTTTCCAGCTGTCGGGCGGTTCACACCTGCTTCGAATGTAAGCACAGGCTCGTGTCAATTATTATTTTATAATCATTTTAATTTACCTCTATGTGAGTGGTTATTTCTTTTCACTTCTGATTTTGGATTTTTATTCATCTGTTCCTCCCACCATGGCCACCCCCTTTGTAAAATTAGGCTTCTTTTTTTCCCCCTGGTCGTTCCCGCCAGTGGACTGTGCCCAGTTTAGGCATGGTCTCTTTTTTTTTTAAAGATTTTATTGGGGAAGGGGAACAGGACTTTATTGGGGAACAGTGTGTACTTGCAGGACTTTTTTCCAAGTCAAGTTGTTGTCCTTTCAATCTTAGTTGTGGAGGGCGCAGCTCAGCTCCAGGTCCAGTTGCCATTGCAAGTTGCAGGGGGCGCTGCCCACCATCCCTTGCAGGACTCGAGGACTCCAGGAGTTGAAGTGGCAACCTTGTGGTTGAGAGCCCACTGGCCTATGTGGGAATCGAACTGGCAGCCTTCGTTTGGAGTTAGGAGCACAGAGCTCTAACCGCCTGAGCCACTGGGCCGGCCCTGGTCTCTTTTGTTGCTCAGTTGATTTTACAAATATTCATTGTTCTCCGTGGACTTACATTGCCATTTTTTCTAGGCCAAATAGTGTTGGTGTGTTGGTAAATGTTTGACCGCTGGCTCTTGGGGAGAGTAAGAAAACCTCCTGGTTTGTAGCATTTGTCAATTTCCACAGTGCACATACTTCTGTCATGTTCGATTTAAGCTCCCGGCATGATGCTACTGGAGGGGCTGTGGGAGAGGCGCCCAGTCAGCTCTGGAGAGCAGTGCACACCACGCGGCCACACTGAACCCATTCTGACAGCAAGGTGACCTTGTCTCTGCCTCCTTCTCTCCAAAGACAGTCAAGATCTTTGAGGATAAACTGTGCCAGCCACCGTCTTAGGCTCTTTATGGGGTAACTCCGTCCTCACGGCAGCTCTGCGAGACAGGGATGCTCACAGTTCCCAGTTTACAGGTGAGGTCACGTGACCGACCACAGGTCACACAGCAGAGTCAGGACTTTGATCAGGAACCTTAAAAAAACAACCCAACTGATTTGTGGCCAGGCTGGTACTAGGGAGAATTTCAGATTCTAACTTCTCTTAGCAACGGTCTCTACCTCAGAATGTCCTTTTGTGAAGGGCTCTGTTCATCAGACTGCATGATCGTATAGTAACATCGTATCTGATCATATGGGTGACATTTCTCTTTGGAATTTACCTTCTGTCTGATGGTTACAGTCCCCGGAAAAAAGTAAAGAAAGAAGCAGAACTTGAAGTTCCTTGGCTGTTGGATAAACGTCTGGAAGACGTTGGTGGTACTTTGCTTGGTGTTCAGGTAGACTGTAGAGGGTGGAGGGCATTGTCCGCGAGTGGCAGGAACCCGGGTGTGACGCCTCCAGTCAGTAGGGCTGGCCGAGCAGTGATTTGCTGTAAGGGTGTCTTTGTGTCACGTAGGGGAGCAGGACACGAGCCTTCTGTGTGGGCGAGGCCAGCCGGGATGATGCTGGCTCCCTGTGGGGGCAGCATGACCTTCTTGGGACACAAGAAATGTTTGGAAACGAAGTCTGCAGGGGCGGCCGGATGGCTCAGGTGGTCAGAGCGCGAGCTCTCAACTACAAGGCTGCCGGTTCAATTCCCGCATGGGGTGGGGGGCTGCACCCCCTGCAACTAAGATTGAACAAGGCACCTTGAGCTGAGCTGCCGCTGAGCTACCGGATGGCTCAGGTGGTCAGAGCGCGAGCTCTCAACTACAAGGTTGCCGGTTCAATTCCCGCATGGGATGGTGGGCTATGCCCCCTGCAACTAAGATTGAACAAGGCACCTTGAGCTGAGCTGCCGCTGAGCTACCGGATGGCTCAGGTGGTCAGAGCGCGAGCTCTCAACTACAAGGTTGCCGGTTCAATTCCCGCATGGGATGGTGGGCTATGCCCCCTGCAACTAAAGATTGAAAACAGCGACTGGACTTGGAGCCGAGCTGCGCCCTCCACAACTAGACTGAAGGACACCGACTTGGAGCTGATGGGCCCTGGAGGAACACACTGTTCCCCAATAAAATTTATATAAAAAAAAGAAGTCTGCAGTGTTAGCTGAATAAAGCTCTAGAACCAATTTATACTAGTCCCTTTGCCAGTGAAATTAGCTACAGCTAAACTAGTGCCATTGCGATGGAACTTTTTAAAGAATGCCACTGATGTGGTCATTTTTAATTGTTTCTTAACTTTGTAAGTGGGCATTTTCCCGCCAAATCGCGTCGTAACGCGGGGCTTTTTTGACATTTTCTCGCCAAAATTAGACTTTCCGTAAAATATTCATATCTTTCTATCTATTTGATATTTTTCTATGAAACTTTCAGTGTTTTAGTTTAAAAAGAGGTCTCTGTTTAATTACTTTGCAAAATTTTTGCCGGTTCAACTAGAGGCGATATGACGAGTTTACTCGTTTCCCGCAAAAAATGTGTTAAAATGCACAGGTAGCTGATGGAAACATGGAAGTGTTGTGATACAGACGTTTTTTATTTAATGGCAGAGCAGAGTGTACTGATAGGCTCTAGTGAGGCAGATGGCCTAAATTAGTGGTTTTAAGAGTAGCCTAACTTCACGTCAAGTGTCAGTGGTAATGTACATAGAGGTTCTCAACTGCTGGTCTGTAATACAGGTGAGAGGAACAAAGTAAGTGTAATGAAGTGAGTTTTTCTTAAAACTATATTTTTTCAAAGTGAGTCATTATTCTCAATCCTGAGATGATGGCTTTTCTTTTTTTGATATTTAAAGAGTCATTGTTTTCTGAAATTAAGGTAATTGTAGAGGATAGTTTATCGTTGCCTTTCTTTTCTTTTTCTCCTTTACATTTCCATTTTTCCCCTCTCTTTCCTTCCCTCCCTCCTCCTTGCTTTGTAAAGTTAAAAAGTGGGCAACCCTCTGTTAGTTTTCTAAATTAAAAGGAAAAAAATGAATGGCCTGCAAAATCCCAGTGTTGTGGAGCTAGTGGGCTGGCCAGCTTTCATGGACAGTTTCCCCGGCACTTGATTCCGTGAGCAGATGAGTTGGTCTGCTGGAGTCTGCAGATGGGATGGGTTCTCAGAAGGCCTTGAATGTCTCACTGTCTTTTGCCGGGTGGATGTCCTTACTGAACTTTCTGTTCCATAATTTAGGGGCAAATAAGTAGATGTTAAGTTAGTGTCTTGTTTTAAATCACAGAAGCTACGAGTAAGCAAGTAATCTGGTGATTAGTATTTGGGTTTAATTTTGGTTCTATTTGTTGTACAAGACTTATTCTGTGTTTAGGTGTGTGATGGAGTGCATAGAACGTGTGACATATTCCTGCTGTGGAGGAGCCTGTGGCCCGTGGACCCAGGCTTCACCCAGTGAAATCATGGGTGTCATCCACTGGCCTGGCCCCCCCCACACCTCCCTAGACATCCCCAAAACACAGGAGGATCGTGCAGGAAGCAAACGGTGGGGGCTGCCATACAGTTAGAGGCAGCAAACTGGATGGACACACAGCAACGTGCAGGGAGAACCCTAGCAGGGTGGGGCTGAGTGAACAAAGGATAAGAAGAGGAATCAGGTCCAGGACACATCCATCTATTTAATTTAAAATACACATACAACAAAGAACAGCATGCGTGTACAGGAACACAGACGCACGGCAGGACACACATGAAACACAGCAATGGCTGTCCATAGGGAAGGGATGGATTCTCAAGAAAAGGAAACAAACGAGCGCGCTCCAGGGCCTAGAAAGGCCTGAGAAGGCCGGGCCTCCGGCAGGATTTCCTGGCTTCAGGGCCTGCTTGGCTGGGATGCGGTCAGTGGGCGTTCAGCATGCTCCCTAGCAATGAGGAGCCAAAAGGCCCAGTTCGAATGTTTACCTCAGCACTGTCCTAGCTTGGGGCTTTTGTGTGTTTTGACTTTTTTTTTTTTTAATTTATTGGGGTGACAATTGTTAGTAAAATTACATAGATTTCAGGTATACAATTCTGTCATCATCTATAAATCCCATTGTGTGTTCACCACCCAGAGTCAGTTCTCCTTCCATCACCATATATTTGAATGTTTTGACTTTTTAAATTTTCTTGTATTTTTAACTATTTGGATAAATTCCCACATGCCTAACAGTAGAGAGAACAGAACAGTGAGTCCCGCGTGCCCCTCCCTCAGCCCACACACCATGCAGTCATGGCCCATCCTCTCCCATTCGGACCACTCGGAAGTACCCCAGATGTCACTCTCTGCTTCGGCCCAGGCTGACTCAAATCACTGTCCAGTTCATTACTTTGCCGGAAGTCTGTCCAGACACCTGAGCTGCCCTCCACGGAGTGCTTGGGTTTTCCCCACGCGGGCAGCGTGGGCAGCGCCCTGGGACAGGAGCGCTCAGATGCACGAGGTGGCCACTGCACTGTCCTGCACGGACTCAGTGTGATGCCCCACGGTGTCCTGTCGGGAGCGTGAGGTGCCTCCTGCACCTGTGTGTAGACACTGCAGAGGGTCTGGCCAGCCCTGCAGTTGTGACGGGAGAGCCCGTGCTTTGGTTTCCTCACAGAAGGAGAAGCCTCGGCTTCAGTTTAGTTAACCTCACGTCGGCACGTTCCTGCCCCACTGATTCAGGTTATTACATTTACCCTTTCTGTTCCTTTTGGTCTGTTTCAGTGATCTTTTCTACCTTCTTAAGTTAATTGCTTAGTTTGTTTAGTTTTAACCATTCTGATTCCCTGGTAAATGTATTTAAAACTAAGCATTATTTTCTAAAGTACTGCATATAGCTGTGTCTCACCATTTTTGACATACAGTATTTTCATTATTCAATTGTAAATATTTTTTAATCACTTTTTTAACTTAGGGTTTTTTTAGGGTTTTTATTTAGTTTCAGACACATAAGATTTCTTTTAACAACTTTGAGGTACAATTCACACACCATAAAGTCCACCATTGAAAGTGTACAATTTGGTGGATTTTAGTGTGTTCACAGAGTCATGTGAGCACCACCACAGGCAATTTTAGAACATTTTCATCTCCCCCAAAGAAACCCCGCATTCTTATCAGTTAGTCCCCACCCCCCTGGCTTCCCATTCCCCTGTTCTGGGCAACCACTGATGTGTGTTCTGTCCCTAGATTTGCCTGCTCCAGACGTTTCATGGATCATGGAGATGGCACCACGTACCTGCCATCTTCGTGAATGACTTTTCTCACTTTGGTGTCATGTTTTCCGGGTCCATCCAGCCTTCAGACCCACCAGCACTTCATTCCTTTATATTATGAGTAATAAACAGCCCATTGTAAGGACAGACCATGGTTTTTAATCCGTTCATCCCTTGATAGACACCTGGGTTGTTTCCAGTTTCTGGCTTTGATGAATAATGCGGCAGTGAACATTAGTGTACAAGTTTCTGTGTGGGCAGGCGTTCTGCTGTCTCTGGAGTCTGTGCCTAGGAGTGGAATTGCTGGGTCACATGGTAAATGAAAAAAAATCATTTGAGGAATTGCCAGACTCTTTCAAAGCAGCTGCACCATTTTGCATTCCCGCCAGCCATGCAAGGGACTTCCAATGGCCCCACGTCCTTTCCAACACTTGCTGTTGTCAGTCTTTTTGTACCCGTCCTAGTGGGTGTGGAGGGGCGCCCTGGTCTGACACATGGGAGGGAGACACGTCTTCTAAGGGAGCCAAGGAGTATGTGAGCACCAGGGGCAGGTCGAGTGTCGGGGTGGGAAGGTCAAGTAAGGAAGGCGGGTCAGCCCGAGGGGAGCCCAGAGAAGGCATCAGGGTCCTGAGCTGCGTTGGGGCGGGGGCGTCCCTGCTGGTTGGGAGGAGTGCCCTCTGCAGCCCAGGCCCACGTCCAGGAGGTGCTTCTGGGACTTGGATGTAGTTGCCGAGGGTGGGTACGCAGTGGTGGGGAGAAGTGACCCCCTTGTCTTTCTTGCAGCTCTGTGGCCGTCACCATGTTCTGGAAGTTTGACTTGAACACCACGTCCCATGTCGATAAGCTGCTGGATAAGGAGGACGTGACCCTGCGTGAGTTAATGGACGAAGATGACATCTTGCAGGAGTGCAAGGCTCAGAACCGGAAGTTGCTGGACTTCCTGTGCAGGCAGCAGTGTATGGAGGAGCTGGTGAGCCTCATCACACAGGACCCGCCCCTGGACATGGAAGAGAAGGTCCGCTTCAAGTATGTACTGAGGCCGTGACCGGGGCCCGGCAATGGGCGGTGCTGCAGGGAGGCAGCGGGCAGTGTTGGAGGACGGCCAGACTAGGGCTTTCTGATGGAGAAGCCGGCCTTAGGCAGTCACGTCCTGAGAAGTGAGGAGGCCAGCCTGCCGGCTTGGTTTTCACGATGTTTACGCCTTTGGAAGCTCTCGTGTGTGTGCTCTTTCGTTCTGTGTTATTGGAAGTTATGCTGTGTGTGGAGTCTTTTGAGTGAAAATGTGCTGAAAGCCGAGGGCAGGTCCCAGGACCAAACTGCCGGTGGGGCCTGACTGGACAGCCGCACCAGCAGAAGGAGGCCCCCCCGCCTAGAGGCAGGAAGTGCTTCTCTCTGGGGAGTCGCGGCATTCGTGACCATTCTCAAAGGTTTTCCTAAAATGTCCCATTCAGCAGCTGGCCAGGATGTTAGGAGTTGACAGAAGGGAAGGGAGGGGTGGTGTGGCAAGGGTTTGGGATGAGGACAGAGCAGTGGGAACGAGCAGGGGACCTTGGGTGGCAGTAGGGACTGAGCAGACCCAGCCTTCGGCTCTGAGGGTGCCCTCCGGGGCCTGAGCAGCCGTCAGGACAGACAGGCAGCCTCAGGGAGCCCGGCAGGTGTGGTGGCAACTCGTCGGCACACTATGGCCTGCAGGCCAAATCCTGTTTCGGTGTGGCCTACAAGCTAAGAACAGGTGTGTGTTTTGAAATGGTTGGAAAAAAATCCGAAGGATACTCTTTCATTACACATGAAAATGATCTCAAGTTCACATTTCATGGCCCACAGTCTTGCTGGAGCACAGATACTTTTACAGGCAAGCCGCACCTCCTGTGACGACCTGGCTGGGCAGTGTCACTGTGTCGCCGCAGCCCTCACACCTGTAGGCTGGCCTCTGGGAACTCTTCCTGAACCAGGCCGCTGGAGGGAAGCTGCCCCGGTTGGGTCGAGGTCCGGCAGCAGCCGCTGTTCTGCGCAAAGCCAGGGGCTGCTCCAGGCGCCGAGGCCGCTGGACGGCTGTGGGCCGAGGGGCCAGTCACCAGTGCAGCCCGAGAACTGTGAGGACACTCTCTGCTGGCCTTTTTCTTGAGGTTCCTGCCTAGTTTGCCTGCCAAGTTCTGTACCACTTGAGAAACATGAGAAAAGAGTTCTTCTTTTGGGGTCCAGCTGGCTTTGAAGCAGCTGGACCCCAAGATAGCACTTTTGTTGCCCTGAAGTGGTGTGGGAGGGTGTCCTTATAGCGCCCAGCAGGAGTCTCAGTCAGAACTGCTCAGCCAGTGGGAAAGGATGCTGGGGGGGGCAGATGGGGGGGTCGTGGGGGGCCGGGAGTCCCCACCCCACCCCCAGCAAAGCAGGCCTTGCTGTCTACAGGCCAGAGCAGAAAGGAGGAGGGCTGAGCGCAGTTGCCTAGGTGGCCCCTGGAGGCAGCATGGCAGGGACAGAGGGAGATGTGCTGTCGCCCGCACACCCCTCAGCCTCTGTCCTGGCTCCCGACACTCCATCCAGCACCGCCTCCCGGGTCCAGGGCTCCGTTGTCCTCTGCCTGGCTGCTTGCCCGTGGGGTACCTCTTTCCTCGCAGCTTCTGAGCAGGAGCCTGTGGGGGTGACTTGGGATCAAGCCTGTTGGAGTGTGTTCTCCTCTCGTGCTCGGGCCCTGCTCCCGCAGCTTGAGGATTCCAGGCTGTGACTGGAATTCTTTTGTAATTGTGAAGACTTGAATTGTCTTCTAGTTCCCACCTTGCTGTTGACCAATCTGATGTACAAGCCTCTTGGGCCTTTGTGTGGGGACTGTTTTCTTTCTTCCATGGGGGCATTTAGGTCATTTTCTAACCCTGTTGTTCCAGAATTCCCCAGTGATGTGCGGTTATTCCCGGGTCAGCCATGGGAATTCCAGAGCGGCATCGATAATCAGGAGAGTTTCATAGTCAGAGTTGGGAGACGTTAGTGAGACAGAAATACAAAAGGAAGCAAACAAAAACGAGGAGCAAGCTGTGAGCTCCAGGGAGGACACGTACGTGACAAGTAAGCTCCTTTGTGACAGTTCAGATGTGCGTGCTGAGGCGAGCGCCGGGCCCGGGGTTCACGCCTGTGCCTGGGGACCCCTGGCCTTCAGCACCGAGAAACTTCTGTTATTTCAGTGGTACTTTTCTCCCCTCCAGTGTTCCCTCTGCTCTGTTTCTGGGACTGCTCTTTGGGGTTAGACCGCGCGAATTAGTTCTTCCTTCTTGTTTTTCTTCTTAATACCTTGTCCTGGCCTCTTTGTTCTGCATCTGAGAGGTTGCTTCACATTTTCTCTTCCTGTCCTTTTGTTGATTTTAAATACTCCTACCGTCATATTTTTAACTCCTGAGGGGTCTTATTCTCACATTTTAGATATCGGCATTGTCCGTGGACGCCCTGTTGTCGTGTACGTGTGCTTTGAGAGTTCCCGTCTGCGCTCTGCGCTCTCGGTCCTGCGTGCCTCGTTTTCTGGCTGTTTGTTTCATCAGCACTTGTGTTGCTTTCAAGGGAGCGGCACTAAAGCCTGTGCAGAGTCCGGGGCCTGAGTGGGGCTTGCTCATCCCGCTTCACTGTGGGCGATGGGTGCCGACCGCTTGGTTAGATGCCAGCTAGCTGATTTTTCTCTCTGTCCCAGCAGTTTCTCCCGAGAAGAATCCTTCCAGGTCCTACCTGTGGGACGTTGACCTGTCAGTACCCTGAGTCAGGCGGAGGGGTGGAGGCACCCCAGTGTTGTTTTTACCAGGACCCCTATTTCTGGGCAGTGTCCCCCTAATCCATCAGCTGTGCCTGACATCCCTGAGTCGGAAGCTGCTCTGGTTCAGTTTTTCCAGAGAGTAAACCTCCTCATGTTGTGTGAGGGACGCAAGGGAGGGGCTGTGAGTGTCACTGCTCTCAAAAGTGTCCAGCCCGCCAGTCCCTGCACCTGCCTGCCCGCCCGGCCTCAAGTTCTAGTTGGCGCCCCCTGGTGACTGGCTGAGGCTCAGACTTCCCTGGGCGCCAGGCTGTCCTCACCACGCCACCACTTTCCATCCTCCATGTCTCGCCCAGCGTCATTCCCACGTCTTCTGTTTTTCACATTATTTGAGAGGGATGGGTGACAAATCCATATGTTTGATTTGCATGTTTCACTGGAATTCCTATTCCTTGTATAAACTTTATAATCTACTAACACAGTCCCTTTTTTTAAGAATCGTGTAACATCCTGTTGAAAGCACACCCCTCCGCCTAGACAGACCTCACAGCCGCAGGGCCTTGGAGCTCGCTCGCCTGGTGCGTGCGCACGCGGGGCTGTGCCGCTGGCTCTGGAAGGCTTCCTGCAGGGGGCAGTCAGCGCACTTCTCTGGGGCTTGATTCTCTCTTGCCGCTCAGTGTGAATCCTCTTGTTTGCAGTCCACTGGGCAACTCTCTGCCTGCGTGACGCACTGCGAGGCTTGGCTCTGGCCTGCACTCTGTGCAGGCCCCTTCTGGCCCGCTCCTGGCGGCCGTACAATGTCCATCATGCTGGTTATCACAGCGCACGTCCACGGTGCTGAGCCACCTCGTCAGACCCTTGTAACAGGCCCCGATGTGGGCACTGGCCACCCCTCCTAGGACTGGCCACGCCCATGTCAGGGCCGCTTTTGTGGCCGGAGGTGCTTGTAGCACTGCCTGCGGCTGGGCCTCCTTATGACCGGCGGTCTCTCGGGCCCCACCTGCACGCAACGCTGTCTCCTGAGCTCTAGAAGGCGCCTTCTTCTGTGGTCTGATGAGGACGCCACTCCATAGCCAGACTGAGACCCCGTGGCCTCCCTTCCACACCCCACCAACCCCAGGCCCCTTGCGCCAATCCACAGTGACCACCTAGGTTAGGCTCATGCTGGGGTCTGTGGTGGTGGCTACCAGGAGCAGGAGGGGCACACAGGCTGACCTTGACCCAGGCTGCCTGTGTGCTGGGCACTGCTCTGCTGTCATGGCCTTGTGAGGAGGGTGGGCGCTCACACTTCCACAGTTAGCTGAGGAAGCCCAGACACAGAGAAGTTAGGTCATGTGCCTGAGGCTGCACAGCTTGTCCCCTCTAGTGCCAGGTGTGCTCCAGTCAGCCCCACAGGATGCTCCCATCGGGTTCCTCCTTCTCTGGGCCTGGCACCCTCACTTGCATCCCCAGACATGCACCCAGATGTGGCACTGGGCATTGTCGCTGGCACTGTGGTCGCGGGCTCTGTCCTGGATGCGGCAGGTTGCTGGGGAGGCGTGGCTGTCGCAGGGCGACGGCAGTGAGCCCATGTCTGTCAGGGGGAAGCCGGGGGCATGGTGATGTCATGGGACAAGGAGTCTCCTGTAGCCTGTCATTTGTATCAGAGGAGTAATATACGTCATTTACATGCATGGGTGCTGCTTTATAATTTGCCTGCACACCCCATAACTGGCACGCACTGCACGGTAAGCTGCTAGTGCAGCATTTCTTCAGTCTAGGGACAAGCTGGCTCTGTGCTCGTTGGTACAAAGGGATAGGAAGGGCGTAGAGGGGAGAGGGAGAGAACAGGCCGGGCATGCTGTGACGGTGCAGGAGGCGAGAGGTCAGGGAGCCCGGAGGGCGCAGGTGTGAGGGGCCAGGCAAAGGCCCTTTTCATTCTGTTCCAAGGTCTGGCATGGTTTTTCTTAGCCGTGGACCTGCTTCCTGAGAGGGTCGGAGAAGTCTGATTGCACCTTCAGTTGCTTGCGTTGTACCCTTGCAGGTACCCAAACACGGCCTGTGAGCTGCTGACATGTGACGTGCCGCAGGTCAACGACAGACTGGGAGGGGACGAGACTTTGCTGAACCTTCTTTACGACTTCTTGGACCGTGAGCCGCCCCTCAATCCTCTGCTCGCCAGTTTCTTCAGCAAGACCATTGGCAACCTCATTGCAAGAAAGACTGAGCAGGTAAAACTACCGCGGCCTGTGGTTGGGGATGGCCGGCATGGCTGGTGCGACCACGTCGTTGGGCGGTGGG